>NC_041392.1:24963277-25031134 GCF_002162155.2 Triticum dicoccoides | reverse complement strand
CTTTCCCTCTCCCTCCCCACTTCTTTCCCCCTCGTAGGAGTCCTACTCCTACTAGGAGGAGGACTCCTCCTTGGCGCGCCATAGAGGGCCGGCCGGCCTCCTCCCCTTGATCCTTTATATACGGGGGCAGAGGGCACCCCTTGACACACAAGTTGATCCAGGTGATCATATTCTTAGCCGTGTGCGGTGCCCCCTTCCACCATAGTCCTCGATAATATTGTAGCGGTGCCTAGGCGAAGCCCTGCGACGGTAGTGCATCAAGATCGTCACCACGCCGTCGTGCTGACGGAACTCTTCCCCGACACTTTGCTGGATCGGACTCCGGGGATCGTCATCGAGCTGAACGTGTGCTAGAACTCAGAGGTGTCGTAGTTTCGGTGCTTGATCGGTCGGGTCGTGGAGACGTATGACTACATCAACCAAACGCTTCCGTTGTCGATCTACAAGGGTACGTAGATCACACTCTTCCCTCTCGTTGCTATGCATCACCATGATCTTGCGTGTGCGTAGGAATTTTTTTGAAATTACTACGTTCCCCAACAATTTCAATAAATTTCCTACGCACACACAAGATCGTGGTGATGCATAGCAACGAGAGGGAAGAGTGTTGTCTACGTACCCTTGTAGACCGAAAGCGGAAGCGTTAGCACAACGCGGTTGATGTAGTCGTACGTCTTCACGATCCGACCGATCAAGTACCGAACGCACGACACCTCCGAGTTCTGCACACGTTCAACTCGATGACGTCCCTCGAACTCCGATCCAGCCGAGCTTTGAGGGAGAGTTCCATCAGCAAGACGGCGTGGTGACGATGATGATGTTCTACCGACACAGGGTTTCGCCTAAGCACCACTACGATATGACCGAGGTGGATTATGGTGGAGGGGGACACTGCACACGGCTAATAGATCAAGAGATCAATTGTTGTGTCTTTGGGGTGCCCCCTGCCCCCGTATATAAAGGAGTGGAGGAGGGGGAGGGCCGGCCCTCTCTATGGCGCAACCTAGGGAAGTCCTACTCCCATCGGGAGTAGGATTCCCCCTTTCCTAGTAGAACTAGGAGCCCTTCCAAGTAGTAGGAGTAGGAGGGAAGGAAAGGGAAGGGAAAAGGAGAAGGAAGGAAGGGGGGCGCCCCCCTCCCTAGTCCAATTCGGACCAGCCCATGGGGAGGGGTGTGGCCACCCTTTGAGGCCTTTCTCTCCTTTCCCGTATGGCCCATTAAGGCTCAATACGAATTCCCGTAACTCCCCGGTACTTCCGAAAATACCCGAATCACTCGTAACCTTTCCGATGTCCGAATATAGTCATCCAATATATCAATCTTTATGTCTCGACCGTTTCGAGACTCCTCGTCATGTCCCCGATCTCATCCGAGACTCCGAACTCCTTCGGTACATCAAATCACATAAACTCATAATATAACCGTCATCGAACTTTAAGCGTGTGGACCCTACAGGTTCGAGAACTATGTAGACATGACCAAGACACGTCTCCGGTCAATAACCAATAATGGAACTTGGATGCTCATATGGGCTCCTACATATTCTACGAAGATCTTTATCGGTCAAACCGCATAACAACATACGTTGTTCCCTTTGTCATCGGTATGTTACTTGCCCGAGATTTGATCGTCGGTATCTCAATACCTAGTTCAATCTCGTTACCAGCAAGTCTCTTTACTCGTTCCGTAATACATCATCCCGCAACTAACTCATTAGTTGCAATGCTTGCAAGGCTTATAGTGATGTGCATTACCGAGTGGGCCCAGAGATACCTCTCCGACAATCGGAGTGACAAATCCTAATCTCGAAATACGCCAACCCAACAAGTACCTTCGGAGACACCTGTAGAGCACCTTTATAATCACCCAGTTACGTTGTGACATTTGGTAGCACACAAAGTGTTCCTCCGGTAAATGGGAGTTGCATAATCTCATAGTCATAGGAACATGTATAAGTCATGAAGAAAGCAATAGCGATAAACTAAACGATCAAGTGCTATGCTAATGGAATGGGTCAAGTCAATCACATCATTCTCCTAATGACATGATCCCATTAATGAAATGACAACTCTTTGTCTATGGCTAGGAAACATAACCATCTTTGATCAACCAGCTAGTCAAGTAGAGGCATACTAGTGACACTCTGTTTGTCTACGTATTCACACATGCATCATGTTTCCGGTTAATACAATTCTAGCATGAATAATAAACATTTATCATGATATAAGGAAATAAATAATAACTTTATTATTGCCTCTAGGGCATATTTCCTTCAGTCTCCCACTTGCACTAGAGTCAATAATCTAGTTCACATCGCCATGTGATTTAACACCAATAGTTCACATCACCATGTGATTAACACCCATAGTTCACATCGTCATGTGACCAACACCAAAAGGGTTTACTAGAGTCAATAATCTAGTTCACATCGCTATGTGATTAACACCCAAAGAGTACTAAGGTGTGATCATGTTTTGCTTGTGAGAGAAGTTTAGTCAACGGGTCTGCCACATTCAGATCCATAAGTATTTTGCAAATTTCTTTGTCAACAATGCTCTGCACGGAGCTATTCTAGCTAATTGCTCCCACTTTCAATATGTATCCAGATTGAGATTTAGAGTCATCTGGACCAGTGTCAAAATAGCATCGACGTAACCCTTTACGACGAACCTTTTTGTCACCTCCATAATCGAGAAACATATCCTTATTCCACTAAGGATAATTTGACCGCTGTCCAGTGATCTACTCCTAGATCACTATTCTACTCCCTTGCCAAAAACAGTGTAGGGTATACAATAGATCTGGTACACAGCATGGCATATTTTATAGAACCTATGGCCAAGGCATAGGGAATGACTTTCATTCTCTCTCTATCTTCTGCCGTGGTCGGTGAGGGAGTCCTGGATTAGGGGGTGTTCGGGTAGCCGGACTATACCTTCATCCGGACTCCAGGACTATGAAGATACAAGATGGAAGACTTCGTCCCATGTCCGGATGGGACTTTCCTTGGCGTGGAAGGCAAGCTTGGCGATGCGGATATTCAAGATCTCCTACCATTGTAACCGACTTTGTGTAACCCTAACCCTCTCCGGTGTCTATATAAACCGGAGGGTTTTAGTCTGTAGGACAACTTCATATACAACAATCATACCATAGGCTAGCTTCTAGGGTTTAGCCTCCTTGATCTCGTGGTAGATCTACTCTTGTACTACCCATATCATCAATATTAATCAAGCAGGACGTAGGCTTTTACCTCCATCAAGAGGGCCCGAACCTGGGTAAAACATCGTGTTCCTTGCCTCCTGTTACCATCCGGCCTAGACGCATAGTTCGGGACCCCCTACCCGAGATCCGCCGGTTTTGACACCGCATTGAGAGTTCCTCTATGTCGTCGCCTTTAGGCCCGATGGCTCCTTCGATCATCAACAACGATGCAGTCCAGGGTGAGACTTTTCTCCCCGGACAGATCTTCGTCTTCGGCGGCTTCGCACTGCGGGCCAAGTCGCTTGGCCACCTTGAGCAGATCGAAATCTACGCCCCTGGCCATCAGGTCAGGTTTGGAAGCCTAAACTACACGGCTGACATCCGCGGGGACTTGATCTTCGACGGATTCGAGCCACAGCCAAGCGCGCCGCACTGTCTCGATGGGCATGATATAGCTCTGCCGCCGCACAGTGCCTTGGAGGCCGCACATGCATCGGTTCCGACCATTGATTCGGAGCCTACTGCGCCGATTGAGGATCAGCGGTTGGACGCTGCCTCAGGGGCTGCGATCTCAGAAGCGATCGAGCCGAACTCCAGCCCCGCACTTCGCATGGCCCGTGACTCCGAGGAGCCGGATTCCTTTCTGAACTCCAAGCCCCCCGCGCCCCTATCGATCGAATCTGATTGGGCGCCGATAATGGAGTTCACCGCCGCAGACATCTTTCAGCACTCGCCCTTCGGCGACATCCTGAATTCGCTAAAGTCTCTCTCTTTATCAGGAGAGCCCTGGCCGGACTACGGTCAGCAAGGATGGGATTCAGACGATGAAGAAATTCAAAACCCACCCACCACCCACTTCGTAACCACTGTCGACGACTTAACCGACATGCTCAATTTCGACTCCGGAGACATGGACGGTATGGACGACGATGCAGGAGATAGCCAAGAACTAACGCCTATAGGGCATTGGACAGCCACCTCATCTCACGATGTGTACATGGTGGATACCCCTAATGGAAGCAACAACGAGGAAAACGGGGATGGAAAGAGGGATCTATCTCTCAAAAAACAATCAAAGCGTCGGCGTAAACGCCGACCCAAGCCCCGCCTCGATAAAGACCTAGCCATAGAGCAGGATGAGCCGGTAGACGATGAGCATGCCTTAGAGCAACCGTCCCAACAGGATAACCCGGATAGAGAAACCGAACATCCCTCCCCCAGCAAAAATGGCATTCCGGACGACCCTACGCCGGACAAGCCCACGAAACAGAAGAACCTCCACAAACGGCTCGTTGCAACCGCACGCAGCCTGAAAAAGCAGAAGCGGAAGCTAAAAACTGCGGAAGATGCACTCAGGATCAGATGGAGTAAAGTAATCAATACCGCAGACAAATACGGGGACAGTCGCCGCACTAAAAGCTATCCGAAGAGAAAGCTACTGCCTGAATTCGACGAGGAGGCCTTAGAGCCCTCGCATTCCAAAAGTGAGAAAGCCACACGGTCGGATAGACGACCCCATGGCCAGCATGAAGCGGCAAGCAGCGCCGCACTTAAGCCGGCATGCGACCCACTTAAGGATTCACATCATGGCCCAAGCAGGTCCATTTACGGGCCAAGAAAGCAAGCTCTCGTAAGCAATGCACTAAAGCCATTATCAGAATCCGGCACACCCAAATACAGGGCATATGATGGAACAACAGGCCCTGGAGTCTGGATCGAGGATTATATCCTCCACATACATATGGCTAGAGGAGATGACCTCCACGCCATAAAATACTTACCCCTCAAGCTTAAAGGGCCAGCCCGGCATTGGCTCAAAAGCCTTCCTGAAAACACAATCAGAAGTTGGGAAGAGCTCGAGGATGCTTTCCGAGCAAATTTTCAAGGGACCTATGTCTGCCCTCCGGATGCAGACGATCTTAGTCACATAACTCAACAGCCCGGAGAGTCAGCTCGGCAATTCTGGAATAGATTTCTTACTAAAAAGAATTAGATAATCAACTGTCCGGACGCTGAAGCCTTAGCGGCTTTCAGGCATAATGTTCGAGACGAATGGCTCGCCAGACACCTCGGACAAGAAAAGCCAAGAACAATGGCTGCGCTAACAAGCCTCATGACCGCTTTTACGCAGGAGAGGACAGCTGGTTGGCAAGATGCAGCACCAGTGACCCAAGTACATCTGAAACTAGGGATGGAAACGGAAAACCGCGACGCAATAAGGACCGTCGCTGGACTAAGGAAAATAGTCCGAAGAGCACGGCAGTCAACACCGGATTCAAAAGCTCACGACAGAATCAGAAAAAGCCGCCCCTCCAAGATAACAGGGACGACCCATCCAACCTAAACAAAATCTTGGATAGGATATGTCAAATACACAGCACTCCCGGAAAGCCTGCTAACCATACCCACAAAGATTGTTGGGTTTTCAAACAATCCGGCAGACTCAACGCCGAACACAAGGGGCTCGACACACCAAGCGAAGATGAGGACGAACCCCAAAAGCAGAGTACCAGGAAACAAAAGAATTTCCCACAAGAAGTAAAAATAGTAAACTTACTCCACTTAACAAAGCGTGCGGCGCCCATAAAGGTACGCGCCCCACGTCCTATCCCAAAGGAATCCCACCACTGGTTGTCAAAACCAATCATCTTCGATCATGTGGATTATTCTAGAAGTGTCAGGAACCTAGGCTGGACTGCCCTGGTACTCGATCCAATAATTGGCGGACTCCAGTTTTCAAATGTCCTTATGGACGGTGGCAGCAGACTCAACCTAATATATCAGGACTCAATCCGCCACATGGGGATCAACCCAAAAAGAATTCGCCACAGCAAAACCTCCTTTCAAGGAGTAACGCCAGGTCCGGAAACCCATTGCATGGGTTTTCTCCGGCTCGAGGTTATTTTCGGCTCTGCCGATAACTTCCGTCGCGAAAAGCTGACTTTCCACATCGTCCCATTCTCAAGTCGCTGTCAAGCACTACTGGGACGCGAAGCTTTCGCCCGCTTTAACGCAATACCACATTATGCATCTCTCACGCTTAAGATGCCCGGTCCACGCGGCATCATCTCCTTAAAGGGGAAGCAGTGAGAACATCTCCCCCAAGCAGAGGATTGTGCGGCCGCTTTAACAGCCCCACAATACAATGGCTTCACCAGCTAGAACATCGGAACAGGTCATTAAGACCACGGACACGGATAGACGAGTCTGGCACAAAAGTATCGCTGATAAAGGCTTAGTAGCCATATACCCCTGCACTAGGGGCTTCACACGTATAAATAAGAGACAATAATGCTCAATTTTTCATATTTTACTTTACACTTTGTTTATTTCATATAACTTTTGTTCGGCACGCCCCTTTTTCAATTTAGTTGCTTTCTTTTTACAGATGAACGTCGTGCTGCGCCCGTCCAGGATGCGGCACAACGGGGACACGGGCGCAGACGTGCAGTAGGGACCTGTTCCAAGGATTCTTTTCAGATTAAGACCCTGCATAAACCTTTTTTACTATCTCTTGTTGATACACATCCCCTGGTTCTATGACCAAGGAGGAGGCTAGCGTCTTGGCATGTGGCCACGTCAGAATTCTTACGCGTACCTGGACACTAGGGGCTTATACCTCAGAGCGTTACCTCGCCCACTCTCATAAATACCGAATACCTTAGGGAGTGTTCGGCATCGCGAGTTTGGCCTTATATGCATCAGCTCTGTGTCATGATTTTGGTCAAATGTTGGGTTGCCCGGCTCCTGTGTTCGGCCGCCTTATGTTCCGCTCTATCGGCTAAGGCGGCACTAGGAGAACTACTGCGATTGTGCCCTGGTTCGGCCAGGCGAGCACCTCAGTAGAGAAAGCCAAAAACCGACTGTCATGATATGGCGTGAGACTGGTCAACCACTCGATGACTCTCCGGAATCAGTAGGATTCCTCCGCATTAATGAAGGGCCATTTCCCGTCCAGGCACATACGCGCCCCGAATTCGGGCGAGCGCAGTCGCCACCAAGGGCTACCTAAATAGTCCCATTGTCAAGCTCCTATGGCTAAGTGAAAGTGTTAAAGCATTATAGTCCGGTTGCCTAGCTCGCTATGCTATCACCTCCTTTGTAGGACCAAGACGTTGGATTAAGTGTGAAAATGCGCCTTCCGCGAGCACCCCGCACTATGTGCGTGGGGGCTGAAGCCAACGACTGCAATCTTTCAGATTTTGTATATATATCTCAAAACGGCCGCACAGGAGGTGTTCCAAATACTTGAAGGCACAAGTATAAAGGGCTACTACAATTCATCAAAATATTGCTTTATAATTACATATGCTATCAGAACGTAGCATCCTTCGAGCACTGCGTCTCTATTACATGAGCGCCTTCAAGGACTTTCTGAAAATAGTGCTCGGAGGGTACTCGGCTTTTGTCCGAATCTCGGGATGAAACAATGATGGTCTCCATATCTGCCCAGTATGTCTTGACACGGGAAAGAGCCATCCGTGCGCCCTCTATGCATGCTGACCTCTTCATCGCATCGATACGTGGCACCGCGTCAAGGAATTGCTGCACCAAGCTGAAATAACTCTTCGGCTCCGATCTCCCCGGCCATAGATGACCCATGACGTACTTCATGGCGAGTCCGGACAATCTATTCAGTTCGGCCCATTGAGCCAGATGATCGTCCACTGCCAGTGGACGCTCTGGATTCTTGAACTGCGACCAGAAAAGCCTTTCCACTTCGCGATCTTCTTGATCTCGAAAGTATTCGGTCGCATCAGCAGCACTCGCTGTCAAATCCAGATAGGTGTCCTCCGCACTCCACATCCGGTCCAACAGAGCAAACTTCGGATCGCAAAACTTCCTCCGTAGCATAAAGGGCTTTCCAACCGCAATCTGCCTGGCCTGACGCAGCTCCTCCTTCGCAGCTCTCATCGCAGACCGAGCATCCTTGGCATCAGCAACGGCCTTCTCTAAGTCCGTCTGTCTCGCCCGGTCTTCTATCTCAAGAAACTTGCAACGGTCAGCAGCACTTTTTAACTTCACGGCCATTGCGGCCATCTCCTTCTTGCTTTGGCAGTGAGCAGCCTGTTCGGCTCTCAGCTCTTCAAGGGCCTTCTCGGCAGCCGCATCACTTTTCCTGGCTTGTTCCTTAGCTCGGGAAAGTTCCGCCCGAAGACTCTCCACGGCGGCCGCACCATCTGCATCAAGCACACACATTGTAAGATACTGGCATAAAGCTCCTCTTACCAGATGCCGCCCGAGGAATTGCATACCTTGAGCCTCATCAAGCCGCTCGTTGACGAGTGCGATGTCGGCATCTGCCACGTCAAGTTGCCGCTTTAGTTTGGCAAAATCATCAGTTCGGCTCGAATCCAGACACTTCGCCACCTATATACAAAGGCGAAATTTTAGACCTGGGATTATGATCCTCTGCGCGCCGTCAATTTTGACAATGCACAGAGTCTCAGGGGCTACTGTCTACACAGGGCGCATCTTGTTTATGCGCAACTGACAAAGAAGTACATTATCAAACGTACCTCAAAACCCGTCAGCAAACTTCTAACGGCCTCATGCAATCCGCTTTCCGCGGACGAAATCCTTCCAATCACCATACCCATCAATGCACGGTGCTCCTCTGAGATAGAAGCTCGCCCCAGCAGAATCATCAGCTCCTCCGACCGTGCATCAGACGGTGCCAGACTCGTCCTATGACCTCCATCGAAGGCCGGACGCGGAGAACCTTGGGGGGACATATGGTTACCTTCCACCCCTGCCGGATTCGGAGAAACCCTCCGCGACGACACCTCAGGGTCGCCCGCCTCGCCAGGCGGTACGGCAGGGGGAGGCGTTCCACTCTCCATCATCTCCGGAAGAAGATCCCCCGAAGACGAGCTCTGCTGAGAAGGGCTGAGGTCCGAGCTACAAAGTAAAATTTCGGTTAATCTTCTCAGATAAAAAGCAAGGATTTCTCTCATCCCTCTAAAGGAAAATCTTTCTCTACTTACGCCTCGCTGGAGGGCTGATCCCTTTGAGGGCGTAGTTCGGCCGAGGATCTCCCCAGCGTCGGACCCTCTGACGAGAACTTTTTCCCCCGCTTTGAGGCCAGGGTCTCCGGGTCGTCAGAGGCGGCCCTCTTCTTCCCCTTAGGAGAGGAATTGTCGGTTCTTCCCTTCGGAGCAGCCTCCTTCGAGGAGGCCATAGTTTCCTTGTCCTCCCCCTCACTTCCCTCCAAAGGCACGATCTTCAACATCTTGACTAGCACGGGATCTGGCCTGGTCTCAGGAAGGGGAGCCGGACACCTGATCAGCTTTGCCTTCGCTATCCACTCCTGTTTAAAAGGACAGCTCTTTTGGGGGCGAATTTATGACAATTTTACGGATAGCGAGTCCGGGCACAAGGTTACTTACTTGAGTATCCGGGCGATTGCAGCTTAAACCTGCGTCCTCGGTCAAATCCGGACACATTGCTTGTGATCCGAAGAACATTTTATACATCTCCGCGGGCGTTGCGCCCATAAAATGCTGGAGAGCTCGTGGTCCCTCCGGATTAAACTCCCACAGACGAAGGGAGCGACGTTTGCCGGGCAGTGTTCGGCGAATCAGCATGACCTACGTCACCTTGACCAGGTTGAGGTCTCTTTCTAAGAGATCCCTAATGCGGCCCTGCAACAAGGGCACGTCTTTGGATAACCCCCAATCTAATCCTCTGTTGACCCATGACGCTAGCCTTGGTGGGGGACCCAAGCGAAAGGCAGGAGGCGCCACCCACTTGGCGCTCCGGGGAGCGGTGATATAGAACCACTCTCGTTGCCACAAGCCGAGCTCCTCTTGAAAGGAGACCTCGGGCCATGGAGCATCAGCATTCTTACTTATGACGGTGCCTACGCACTCTGCGTGTCGTCCCTTGATCATCTTCGGCTCCACTCCAAAAGTCTTGAGCCATAATCCGAAGTGAGGAGTAACACGGAGGAACGCTTCGCACACAACGATGAATGAGGAAATGTGGAGGATGGACTCCGGAGCTAAGTCATGAAATTCCAGCCCATAATAGAACATCGGCCCCCTCACGAAGGGATCCATCAGGAAGCCTAACCCCCGAAGGAAGTGAGACACGAACACCACGCTCTCACCGGGCTGGGGACTGGGAATAGCCTGCCTTTGAGCAGGCAACCTATGCAAAATTTCGGCGGTCAAGAACTTAGCCTCTCTCAACTTTAGCACGTCCTCCTCCGTGACGGAGGAGGGCATCCATCGGCCTTGAAGGTCGGAATCGGACATTGTCGAAGGTCCGAAGCGCCTGGAATCTGGAGCCTAGGGTGTTTGAACTCGAGGCGACGGGCAAACTCGTTTTGAGATTGGAGAAAAGGAGTAAGGCCTTAGTCTCTTTATAAGAGGTTGAATACTAGGAGCCCTCCCCGTAACCGTTTGGGACTCGCCTTCAATCGAAAAGACATGCTAACGGGCATGATTGGGTTACTCACATCCGTATTGATGAGAATCCCATAAATAAAGGGGACACGATCTCTGCTTTGACAAGACGTGCCAAGGAAACCGCCTCGCAAAACACGCTGAGGTGGAAAAGTGAAAACGATTCGAATAAAGGCTTGGACATAGTGTGATGTCACGCTGCAGAATACGTCAGCGGATTAGATTTGTGTTAATATTATTCTCTCTGTGGCAATATGTGGAAACTTATTTTGCAGAGCCGGACACTACTCTTGGTGTTTACAAACTTTTATGAAGAATTTGGAGGAGGAACCCGCCTTGCAATGCCGAAGACAATCTACGCGCCAGACTCGTCGTTATTGAAGCCTGGTTCAGGGGCTACTGAGGGAGTCCTGGATTAGGGGGTGTTCAGGTAGCCGGACTATACCTTCAGCCAGACTCCAGGACTATGAAGATACAAGATGGAAGACTTCGTCCCGTGTCTGTATGGGACTTTCCTTGGCGTGGAAGGCAAGCTTGGCGATGGGGATATTCAAGATCTCCTACCATTGTAACCGACTTTGTGTAACCCTAACCCTCTCCGGTGTCTATATAAACCGAAGGGTTTTAGTCCGTAGGACAACTTCATATACAACAATCATACCATAGGCTAGCTTCTAGGGTTTAGCCTCCTTGATCTCGTGGTAGATCTACTCTTGTACTACCCATATCATCAATATTAATCAAGCAGGACGTAGGGTTTTATCTCCATCAAGAGGGCCCGAACCTGGGTAAAACATCGTGTCCCTTGCCTCCTGTTACCATCCGGCCTAGACGCACAGTTCGGGACCCCCTACTCGAGATCCGCCAGTTTTGACACCGACAGTCAGGTTTTGAGTCTTACTCAACTTCACACCTTGTAACACAGGCAAGAACTCTTTCTTTAACTGTTCCATTTTAGACTACTTCAAAATCTTGTCAAGGTATGTACTCATTGAAAAACTTATCAAGCGTCTTGATCTATCTCTATAGATCTTGATGCTCAATATGTAAGCAGTTTCACCGAGGTCTTTCTTTGAAAAACTCCTTTCGAACACTCCTTTATGCTTTGTAGAATAATTCTACATTATCTCCAATCAACAATATGTCATTCGCATATACTTATCAGAAATGCTGTAGTGCTCCCACTCACTTTCTTGTGAATACAGGCTTCACTGCAAGTCTGTATAAAACTATATGCTTTGATCAACTTATCAAAGCGTATATTCCAACTCCGAGATGCTTGCACCAGTCCATAGATGGATCGCTGGAGCGTGCATATTTTGTTAGCACCTTTAGGATTGACAAAACTTTCTTGTTGCATCATATACAACTCTTCTTTAATAAATCCATTAAGGAATGTAGTTTTGTTTATCCATTTGCCAGATTTCATAAAATGTGGCAATTGCTAACATGATTCGGACAGACTTAAGCATAGATACGAGTGACAAACTCTCATCGTACTCAACACCTTGAACTTGTCGAAAACCTTTTGCGACAATTCTAGCTTTGTAGATAGTAACACTAATATCAGCGCCCGCCTTCCTCTTGAAGATCCATTTAATCTCAATGGCTCACCGATCAATGGGCAAGTCAATCAAAGTCCATACTTTGTTCTCATACATGGATCTCATCTCAGATTTCATGGCCTCAAGCCATTTTGTGGAATCTAGGCTCATCATCGCTTCCTCATAGTTCGTAGGCTCGTCATGGTCAAGTAACATGACCTCCAGAACAGGATTAACGTACCACTCTGGTGCGGATCTCACTCTGGTTTACCTACGAGGTTCAATAGTAACTTGATCTGAAGTTACATGATCATCATCATTAGCTTCCTCACTAATTGGTGTAGTAATCACAGGAACAAATTTCTGTGATGAACTACTTTCCAATAAGGGAGCAGGTACAGTTACCTCATCAAGTTCTACTTTCCTCCCACTCACTTCTTTCGAGAGAAACTCCTTCTCTAGAAAGGATCCATTCTCAGCAATGAATATCTTGCCTTCGGATCTGTGATAAAAGGTGTACCCAACATTTTCTTTTGGGTATCCTATGAAGATGCACTTCTCTGATTTGGGTTTGAGCTTATCAGGTTGAAACTTTTTCACATAAGCATTGCAACCTCAAATTTTAAGAAACGACAGCTTAGGTTTCTTGCCAAACCATAGTTCATACGGTGTCGTCTCAACAGATTTAGATGGTGCCCTATTTAACGTGAATGTAGCTGTCTCTAATGCATAACCCCAAAATGATAGTGGAAAATTGGTAAGAGACATCATAGATCGCACCATATCTAATAAAGTACGGTTACGATGTTCGGACACACCATTACACTTGGTGTTCCAGGTGGCGTGAGTAGTGAAACTATTTCACATTGTTTTAACTGAAGGCCAAACTCGTAACTCAAATATTTTACTTCTACGATCATATCGTTGAAACTTTTGTTTTTGTTACGATGATTCTCCACTTCACTCTGAAATTCTTTAAACTTTTCAAATGTTTCAGACTTTTGTTTCATTAAGTAGATATACTCATATCTGCTCAAATCATCTGTGAAGATCAGAAAATAATGATACCTACCGCGAGCCTCAATATTCATCGGACCACATACATCAGTATGTATGATTTCCAACAAATCTGTTGCTCGCTCCATTGTTCCGGAGAACGGAGTCTTAGTCATCTTGCCCATGAGGCATGGTTCGCAAGCATCAACTGATTCATAATCAAGTGATTCCAAAAGCCCATCAGCATGGATTTTCTTCATGCGCTTTACACCAATATGACCTAAACGGCAGTGCCACAAATAAGTTGCACTATCATTATTAACTTTGCATCTTTTGGCTTCAATATTATGAAAATGTGTATCACCATGATCGAGATCCAACAAACCATTTTCATTGGGTGTATGACCATAGAAGGTTTTATTCATGTAAATAGAACAACAATTATTCTCTAACTTACATGAATAACCGTATTGCAATAAACATGATCCAATCATATTTATGCTCAACGCCAACACTAAATAACATTTATTTTAGGTTTAACACTAATCCCAAAAGTATAGGGAGTGTGCGATGATGATCATATCAATCTTGGAACCATTTCCAATACACATCGTCACTTCACCCTTAACTAGTTTCTGTTCATTCTGCAACTCCCGTTTCAAGTTACTACTCTTAGCAACTGAACCAGTATCACATATAAAGGGGTTGCTACGAACACTAGTAAAATACACATCAATAATCTGTATATCAAATATACCTTTGTTCACTTTGCCATCCTTTCTTATCCGTCGAATACTTGGGGCAGTTCCGCTTGCAGTGACCAGTCCCTTTGCAGTAGAAGCACTTAGTCTCAGGCTTAGGTACAGACTTGGGCTTCCTCAATTGAGTAGCAACTTGCTTGCCTTTCTTCTTGAAGTTCCCCTTCTTCCCTTTGCCCTTTTCTTGAAACTAGTGGTCTTGTCAACCATCAACACTCGATGCTTTTCTTGATTTCTACCTTCGTCGATTTCATCATCATGAAAAGCTCGGGAATCGTTTTCGTCATCCCTTGCATACTATAGTTCATCACAAAGTTCTACTAACTTGGTGATGGTGACTAGAGAATTCTATCAATCACTATTTTATCTGGAAGATTAACTCCCACTAGATTCAAGCGATTGTAGTACCCAGACAATCTGAGCATATGCTCACTGCTTGAGCTATTCTCCTCCATCTTTTAGCTATAGAACTTTTGTTGGAGACTTCATATCTCTCAACTCGGGTATTTGCTTGAAATATTAACTCAATTCCTGGAACATCTTATATGTTCCATGACGTTCAAAACGTCTTTGAAGTCCCGATTCTAAGCCGTTAAGCATGGTGCACTAAACTATCAAGTAGTCATCATATTGAGCTAGCAAAACGTTCAGAACGTCTGCATCTGCTCCTGTAACAGGTCTGTCACCTAGCGGTGCATCAAGGACATAATTCTTCTGTGCAGCAATGAGGATAATCCTCAGATCACGGATCCAATCCGCATCATTGCTACTAACATTTTTCAACTTAGTTTTCTCTAGGAACATATAAAAATTAAATAGGGAGCAACATCACGAGCTATTGATCTACAACATAGATATGCTAATACTACCAGGACTAAGTTCATGATAAATTAAAGTTCAATTAATCATATTACTTAAGAACTCCCACTTAGATAGACATCCCTCTAATCATCTAAGTGATCACGTGATCAAAATCAACTAAACCATAACCGATCATCACGTGAAATGGAGTAGTTTTCAATGGTGAACATCACTATGTTGATCATATCTACTATATGATTCACGCTCGACCTTTCGGTCTTAGTGTTTCGAGGCCATATCTGCATATTCTAGGCTCGTCAAGTTTAACCTGAGTATTCTGCGTGTGCAAAACTGGCTCACACCCGATCATCATGTGGTGTCTGGGCACGACGAAGTTTGGCAATGGTGCATACTCAGGGAGAACACTTTTATCTTGAAATTTAATGAGAGATCATCTTATAATGCTACCGCCAAACTAAGCAAAATAAGATGTATAAAAGATAAACATTACATGCAATCATAATATGTGACATGATATGGCCATCATCATCTTGTGCCTTTAATCTCCATCTCCAAAGCATCGTCATGATCTCCATCGTCACCGGCATGACACCATGATCTCCATCATCTTGATCTATATCAATGTGTCGTCACATGGTCGTCTCGCCAACTATTGCTCTTGCAACTATTGCTATCGCATAGCGATAAAGTAAATCAATTATTTGGCGCTTGCATCTTATGCAATAGAGAGACAACCATAAGGCTTTTGCCAGTCGCTGATAACTTCAAGAAAACATGACATATCATACAACAACTTATATCTCATCACGTCTTGACCATATCATATCACAACATGCCCTGCAAAAACAATTTAGACGTCCTCTACTTTGTTGTTGCAAGTTTTACGTGGCTGCTATCGGCTTAGCAAGAACCGTTCTTACCTACGCATCGAAACCACAATGATAGTTTGTCAAGTTGGTGCTGTTCTAACCTTAGCAAGGACCGGGCGTAGCCACACTCGGTTCCACTAAAGTTGGAGAAACTGACACCCGCTAGTCACCTGTGTGCATATCACGTCGGTAAAACTGGTCTCGCGTAAGCGTACGCGTAATGTCGGTCTGGGCCGCTTCATCCAACAATACCGCCGAACCAAAGTGTGACATGCTGGTAAGCAGTATGACTTATATCGCCCACAACTTATTTGTGTTCTACTCGTGCATATTACATCAACGCATAAAACCTCGTTGGGGAACGTAGTAATTTCAAAAAAATTCCTACGCACACGCAAGATCATGGTGATGCATAGCAACGAGAGGGGAGAGTGTTGTCTACGTACCCTCGTAGACCAAAAGTGGAAGCGTTAGCACAACGCGGTTGATGTAGTCGTACGTCTTCACGATCCGACCGATCAAGTACCGAACGCACGGCACCTCCGAGTTCTGCACACGTTCAACTCGATGACGTCCCTCAAACTTCGATCCAGCCGAGCTTTGAGGGAGAGTTCCGTCAGCACGACGGCGTGGTGACGATGATGATGTTCTACCGACGCAGGGCTTCTCCTAAGCACCGCTACGATATGACCGAGGTGGATTATGGTGGAGGGGGGCACCACACACGGCTAATAGATCAAGAGATCAATTGTTGTGTCTTTGGGGTGCCCCCTGCCCCCGTATATAAAGGAGTGGAGGAGGGGGAGGGTCGGCCCTCTCTATGGCACGCCCTAGGGAAGTCCTACTCCCATCGGGAGTAGGATTCTCCCTTTCCTAGTAGAACTAGGAGCCCTTCCAAGTAGTAGGAGTAGGAGGGAAGGAAAGGGAAGGGAAAAGGAGAAGGAAGGAAGGGGGGCGCCCCCCCTCCCTAGTCCAATTCGGAACAGCCCATGGGGAGGGGTGCGGCCACCCTTTGAGGCCTTTCTCTCCTTTCCCGTATGGCCCATTAAGGCTTAATACGAATTCCCGTAACTCCCGGTACTCCCGAAAATACCTGAATCACTCGTAACCTTTCCGATGTCCGAATATAGTCGTCCAATATATCAATCTTTATGTCTCGACCATTTCGAGACTCCTCGTCATGTCCCCGATCTCATCCGGGACTCCGAACTCCTTCGGTACATCAAAACACATAAACTCATAATATAACCATCATAGAACTTTAAGCGTGCGGACCCTACGGGTTCGAGAACTATGTAGACATGACCGAGACACGTCTCCGGTCAATAACCAATAGTGGAACCTGGATGCTCATATTGGATCCTACATATTCTACGAAGATCTTTATCGGTCAAACCGCATAACAACATACGTTGTTCCCTTTGTCATCGGTATGTTACTTGCCCGAGATTCGATCGTCGATATCTCGATACCTAGTTCAATCTCGTTACCGGCAAGTCTCTTTACTCGTTCTGTAATACATCATCCCGCGACTAACTCATTAGTTGCAATGCTTGCAAGGCTTATAGTGATGTGCATTACCGAGTGGGCCCAGAGATACCTCTCCGACAATCGGAGTGACAAATCCTAATATCGAAATATGCCAACCCAACAAGTACCTTCGGAGACACCTGTAGAGCACTTTTATAATCACCCAGTTACGTTGTGACATTTGGTAGCACACAAAGTGTTCCTCCGGTAAACGGGAGTTGCATAATCTCATAGTCATAGGAACATGTATAAGTCATGAAGAAAGCAATAGCAATAAACTAAACGATCAAGTGCTATGCTAACGGAATGGGTCAAGTCAATCACATCATTCTCCTAATGATGTGATCCCATTAATCAAATGACAACTCTTTGTCTATGGCTAGGAAACATAACCATCTTTGATCAACGAGCTAGTCAAGTAGAGGCATACTAGTGACACTCTGTTTTTCTATGTATTCACACATGTATCATGTTTCCGGTTAATACAATTCTAGCATGAATAATAAAAATTTATCATGATATAAGGAAATAAATAATAACTTTATTATTGCCTCTAGGGCATATTCCCTTCATGAGCATCATCATGAACATTATCATTAACATTATCACTAGTTTCAGGTTCATTACCAAATTGAGTTTCAGCATCAGAAATAGAAATATCATTTGGATTCTCAAGTGTTTCAACAATAGGATCTCTAGAAGCATGCAAAGTCCTATCATTTTTCTTTTTCTTCTTTTTAGAAGACATCTATATTATTTCTCTGAGAATCTTGCTCAATTCTCTTAGGATGGCCTTCAGGATACAAAGGTTCCTGAGTCATTTTATCACCTCTAGTCATAACTCTTACAGCATTATCATTATTCTTATTATTCAATTCATTAAGAAAATCATTTTGAGCTTTAAGTACTTGTTCTACTTGAGTGGTAACCATAAAAGAATGTTTACTAATAAGTTTAAGTTCACCTTTAACATTAGCCATATAATCACCCAAGTGTTCAAGAATATTTGAATTGTATTTCAATCGTCTACCAAAATAAGCATTAAAATCTTCTTGATTAGCCATAAATTTATCAAACTCATCTAAGCATGGGCTAGCAAATTTAGTAAATGGGATTTTGGCTTTATCATATCTGTAGAGAGAATTTACCTTTACTACCTGTGTCGGGTTATCAAGACCATGAGTTTCTTCAACATGTAATGGATTAAGATTATATGTTTATTCAACAGGCGGTAAATTAAGATCATGTATTTCTTCAATAGGAGGTAAATTCTTAACATCTTCAGCTTTAATACCTCTTTCTTTCATAGATTTCTTTGCCTCTTGCATATCTTCAGGACTGAGAAATAGAATACCCCTCTTCTTCGGAGTTGGTTTAGGAATAGGCTCAGGAATTGGCTCCAGAGGTGTCCAATTATTTTCATTTGCCAACATATTATTCAATAGAATTTCAGCTTCATCCGGTGTTCTTTCCCTGAAAACAGAACCAGCACAACTATCCAGGTAATCTCTGGAGGCATCGATTAGTCCATTATAAAAGATATCAAGTATTTCATTTTTCTTAAGAGGATGATCAGGAAAAGCATTAAGTAATTGGAGAAGCCTCCCCCAAGCTTGTGGGAGACTCTCTTCTTCAATTTGCACAAAATTATATATATCCCTTAAAGCAACTTGTTTCTTATGAGCAGGGAAATATTTAGCAAAGAAGTAATAAATCATATCCTGGGGACTACGCACACAACCAGGATCAAGAGAATTAAACCATATCTTAGCATCACCTTTTAATGAGAATGGAAATATTTTAAGGATATAAAAGTAACGAGTTCTCTCATCTTTAGTGAACAGGGTGGCTATATCATTCAGTTTAGTAAGATGTGCCACAACAGTTTCAGATTCATAACAATTAAAAGGATCAGATTCAACCAAAGTAATTATATCAGGATCAACAGAGAATTCATAATCCTTATCAGTAACAAAGATCGGTGAAGTAGCAAAAGCAGGGTCAGGTTTCATTCTAGCATTTAGAGATTGCTTACTCCATTAAGCTAATAATCTTTTGAGTTCATTTGTATTTTTGCAAGCTAAAATAGCTAAAGAAGCTTCTTGATCAAAAACATAACCCTTAGGAATAACAAGTGATTCTTCATCATCACTTTCATCAGTATCATCAGATTCAATATTTTCAATCTCTCTAGCCCTAGCAAGTTATTCATCAAGAAAATCACTAAGTGGCACAGTAGTATCAGGCATAGAGGTAGTTTCATCATAAGTATCATGCATAGCGGAAGTGGCATCATCAATAACATGCGACATATCAGAACGAATAGCAGAAGCAGGTGTAGGTGTCGCAAGCTTACTCAAAACAGAAGGTGAATCAAGTGCAGAGCTAGATGGCAGTTCCTTACCTCCTCTCGTAGTTGAGGGATAGATCTTGGTTTTTGGATCTCTCAAGTTCTTCATAATGACAAGCAGATATATATCCCAAGTGACTCAAAGAATAGAGCTATGCTCCCCGGCAACGGCGCCAGAAAATAGTCTTGATAACCCACAAGTATAGGGGATCGCAACAGTTTTTGAGGGCAGAGTATTCAACCCAAATTTATTGATTCGACACAAGGGGAGCCAAAAAATATTCTCAAGTATTAGCAGCTGAGTTGTCAATTCAACCACACCTGGAAACTTAATATCTGCAGCAAAGTATTTAGTGGAAAAGTAATATGATAGTAGTGATAACGGTAACAAAAGGTAACAGTAGTAAAAGTAATGGTTTTGGTATTTTGTAGTGATGATAGCAATAGCAACGGAAAAGTAAATAAGCGAAGAACAATATATGGAAAGCTCGTAGGAAATGGATCGGTGATGGAAAATTATGCCGGATGCGGTTCATCATGAAACAGTCATAACCTAGGGTGACACAGAACTAACTCCTGTTCATTGATATAATGTAGGCATGTATTCCGAATATAGTCATACGTGCTTATGGAAAAGAACTTGCATGGCATCTTTTGTCCTACCCTCCCGTGGCAGCGGGGTCCTTACGGAAACTAAGGGATATTAAGGCCTCCTTTTAATAGAGTACCGGAACAAAGCATTAGCACATAGTGAATACATGAACTCCTGAAACTACGGTCATCACCGGTAAGTATCCCTATTATTGTCACTTCAGAGTTAACGGATCATAACACATAATAGGTGACTATAGACTTGCAAGATAGGATGAAGAACACTCATATATTGATGAAAACATAATGTGTTCAGATCTGAAATCATGGCACTCGGGCCCTAGTGACAAGCATTAAGCATAGCAAAGTCATAGCAACATCAATCTCAGAACATAGTGGACACTAGGGATCAAAACCTAACAAAACTAACTCGATTACATGATAGATCCCATCCAACCCATCACCGTCCAGCAAGCCTACGATGGAATTACTCACGCACGGCGGTGAGCATCATGAAATTGGTGATGGAGGATGGTTGATGATGACGATGGCGACGGATTCCCCTCTCCGGAGCCCCGAACGGACTCCAGATCAGCCCTCTCGAGAGGTTTTAGGGCTTGGCGGCGGCTCCATATCGCAAAAGGCGATGATTTCTTCTCTTATATTTTTTTCTCATCGAAACACAATATATAGAGTTGGAGTTGGAGTCGGAGAGGCAACAGGGGGCCCACGAGGTAGGGGGGTGCGCCCTAGGGGGGCAGGCGCGCCCCCCACCCTCGTGGAGAGGTGGTGCCCCCCTGGCCTTCATCTTTTGCAAGTATTTTTCTTATTTTCTGAAAAGTGGCTCCGTGAAGTTTCAGGTCATTCCGAGAATGTTTGTTTCTGCACATAAATAACACCATGGTAATTCTGCTGAAAACAGCGTCAGTCCGGGTTAGTTCCATTCAAAGTGTTTGGAAAACTAGATACGATGAAGACGTATCAGGTGTGAAAGCCTTACTTTCCGGGTTACCAGTCGAAGTTTCTGTCTTGGCAAATGGGCTGAGTCGGAGGAAATAGTTACCTCTTCTTCTACGGCCTGACTAGCCCTAGTGTCGTCCTGGCAATAATCAGTGTCAATAAGGTTATTTAAAAATGGCTAAAGGAGTCAAGGGCTACCTCTGACTCAGAATTATCATCAAGCTTTAGCAAGTCCTCAGCAGTGATCCTTTTGTTCTTGGACCTCCGGGTCGTCTTCCTGGCGGCTATGGCAGCAGCTTTGGCCTTTTTGGCAGCTTCATGGTCGTACTTAGCTTTCCAAAAGTCGGATCTGGCATGTAAACAAATAAACAAGATAAAAGGTCATGCGAGTATTTAGAACTGTTGAGGAGAACACAAAGAGAAAGAGGTCAGGGGTTTTTACCTCAGGCGTCGGGTTAAGCTTGCAGAAGGGGTTTAACCCGACTATACTGCAGTCTTCATATTTGCCGTTCACCAGGAGAGTTGAGATTGAAACAATATCTTCCTCGGTTAGTTGAACGAAGCTATGACGAAGAGAGTCATCTGGGCCTCCACCATAGTCATACATCAACTTGGATCTACGGCTTAAAGGGATGACCCATAACGAGATCCAGCAATGAGTCAAGTCAACTCCGGTTAAGCCATTCCCCAATAAGACATTAATCCTCTTTATAGATGGAATAAGCTTCTTGCGTTCAGCAGCAGTGAGCTTATCAGGGAGCACAAATTTGGAGTCCAGACGCTCCGCACGGTAACCCGGCAGTGGTTTCTCATTGGCTGGAGATGTGTCTTGGCAATAGAACCAGGTCTGGTTCCAATCCTTGGGATGAATCGATAAGATTATCAGGGGAAAGACGGCACCCTGTCGACGCTGAATTGAGATTCCACCGAGTTCCAAGCTAGGGCCATTGGTACACTCATTTTGGTGGTTCAGATAAAAGTACTCCCTAAAGAGTTCCACAGTCGGTTCTTCCTGAAGATACACCTCACAGAGAACTTGGAAGTTGTAGATATTGGATATGGAATTGGGACCAAGATCTTGAGGGTGGAGTTTGAAAAAATTAAGAACGTCTCTGAAGACCTTTGAGCCCGGTGGTGAAAAACCCCGATTCATGTGATCAGAGAAGACAATAACTTCACCATCTTTTGGGTTAGGACGTTCTTCGTCTGGGTCAGGTTCACGGTAAGACATAACACTCTTCGCTGGCAAAAATCCTATGGTAAAGAATTCCTTCAAGTTATCCTCAGTCACTATGGAGGGGACCCAGTTGCAGACAGTCCGTGCTTTTGACGGCATGATGATCAAAAGACGAACTGAAAAGAAAGTAACGTGCCGGTTCAATTCAATGGTGATGGTGAAGTTAAATGATGATGGTGCAAATGAGTAATGGCAGCTTAAGTAAGGGCTAACGTCATATAAGGGAAAAGTAAGCCGGCGTTTTAAGCCACCATGACTACAGATATTTGAGAAATACCAGCAACAGAATTGGCTAAGTGTTGAGACAAACAGGTTTCTTAACTTCTTGATATTATTCTAGATCAAATGGCCATTCAAAATAGACAATATTCTAGACCTAAAAATTGAGCCCAGATGAGCTCGTAAGTTCTAATGAAGCCTTTGTACCAAAAAAAGGATCTACTAGTACCAAAGAGGGGCACAAAACAACTACCGCATGAGCATATGTTCTTTTTGGATCAAGAAGAAGATACAGTGGAAGAACTGCGAAAAACTAAGATGAACTGAGAAGAACACGCAGAAAAACCTAGAAGCCCTAATGCGGATCTGAGGAACAGGAGGACAAACACTTACAGCCACGAATCTTCCGCGGAAAGTCGCCGCCGTTCTCTGAACCGATTCCAGTTGATGCAGCGGCCAAGGTCAGCGACGAGGTGCTCTGCGACGGCAGCGGAGCTCGAGCAATGGTGGGGTTGCAAGAGGATGAATACAAAGAGAGGGAAGAATGAGGAAGGCCAGGTCGTGCCTATTTATAAGGGATAAGCAGACAGGCAGGCGCGAAGATCGAGGAAGACCCAATAAATGACTATCCAACTAAACGGACGCCTCGATTCTTGGAAGACATTAAAAGATAAAGATCCGTTGAGGATGATGTCATAACAGTTTTTATGTTTTCAGAAGATGACGTCATGGCGGGTTACGAATTTTTTTTACAGAGAGAAGAAGATGGATTTCATCTAAGTATTGAAGATTTACAAAGAACAAAGTTCAAAGTCAACCTGGGGCCTAATGTTGGGAATATAACTACCAGGTATGACCCGCTCAGGAGGGGCCGGGTCAACCACAATGGCGGGTTACAAAGGAAGCCCAATAATATTCAAGGCGACAGTTTATTAAGACTTATAGAAGGCCTAAAGCCCAGAGGCGGCTTGAGGCCCAATATTGTAAACCGCCGTGTGTAAAGAAAGACTTGTAAAGAAAGGCATATAAAGAAGTCACTAAGCCGGACACGTTTATGAACCGGCCGGGACTCTGTAGGCCGCCAGGCGTCAACCCATGTATATAAGGGGACGACCCGGTAGTGACTTAGGAGAAGAAACAACAACTCGAAGCCAGGACAAGCATATTCGCTCCCTGCTCTTCGAAACCCCGGCAATTCCAACACATCTAGACGTAGGCTTTTACCTTCATCGTAAGGGGCCGAAGTAGTATAAAACCTCTCATGTCCTTTGTCCCGATTAACCCCTTTAAGCTTCCTAGTTGCGATGGCCCTACGACTAAGTCCTTCTGCTAGGACATCTGCCGTGACAATTCCACGACAGTAAGCTTTGTTAATATAGTTGAATTATATGGTGTTTCTCCCTCTCTATCTTGTTGCGATGAATTGAGTTTTACCTTTGAGGTTTCACTATTATCGGATTGAATACTTTGTTGGGTTTTAGAATACTTGATGTATGTCTTGCATATGAATACCTTGGTGACAATGGGGTATTATATTGATTCACTTGATGTATGTTTTGACACTCAATGCGTAGATTTCCGAGGTGACATTGGGGTATTCTATGCATAGGGGTTGATGCATGTTTTCGTCCTACTTTCTCCGGTAGAAATCTTGGGGCACTCTTTGAAGTTCTTTGTGTTAGATTGAATATTATGAATCTGAAATTGTTTGATGCATATCGAATAATCAACTCACGGATACTTGTAGTGACTGGAGTATCTAGGTGACATTAGAGTTGGTTGATGTGTATCATATGGTGTTATGTTAGTACAAACTATAGGGCTATTTGTGACACTTATAGGGATGGTTCAACAGATTATCGGAAAATATAACTTTGAGGTGGTTTCGTACCCTACAACAATTCATCTTATGTTCTCCGCTAGATAAGAACTTTGGAGTGACTCTTTGTCGCATGTTGAGAGGTTGCTATATAATTTAATTATGTTAGCACTGTTGAGAGATTGCACTAGTGAAAGTATGAACCATATGCCTTGTTTCTAAGCATTGCAATACTGTTTGTGCTCACTTTTGTTAGTTGCTACCTTGCTGTTTTTCTGTTTTCAGATTATAAAAACCTATATCTACTATCCATACCACACTTGTATCACCATCTCTTTGCCGAACTAGTGCACCTATACAATTTGCCATTGTATTGGGTGTATTGGGGACACAAGAGATTTCTTGTATCAAATTGCAGGGTTGTTTGAGAGAGACCATCTTCATCCTACGCCTCTATAACATCCCAAATTTTCAATTTGGAATGTTATACACTAGATCATCATTTGCGTATCATATTTTATTGCATTTTTGTCGATCCTAGAAAATTCTACGCAACTCAATGACCCTCGGAGAGAGTTGGGGATTTCGTTATTTTCATATTTGAGTTTTCTCAAATTTTGAAAATAGGATTATTTGATTTTATTTATTTTATCTTCAATTATTTCTATTATCAAATATGAGAGAGGGAATAAAATGACTTTCCCAAAAATAAAAAATATTGAGGATTTAATAAAAAATCAAATAAGATTTTATTTTGGTTTTATTTGCTATTTTATTTGAATTTAGTAAAAATGCGCGTTTTACAAAATTGCATTTAGGCCCCAAATAAATGTTCATCCTGTGTGGCTTGATTTTAGAAGCCGGGAAAAAATTATTTCGGGATTTTTGGAATTCGTTTAGTATTCCTTTTGTTTTTTTCTGAGCGTAACTATTTAAAAAAACGCGCAACCGACTTACCGGGCCGTGTCCGACCTGGACACCCGGCCCGTACGGCTTTAAATAGCCGGGAGGCCCAGCCGCCACCCCCCATCGAATCCCTAGCCGCCCCTAGCCCGCCGCCGCCACCCTAGCGCGCCACCGCCCGCGCCGCCGGATCCGCCGCGGAGGTAGATCTCGCTGCCGTTTTTTTTTAAACCGATCGGTTTTCCGTCGGTTCGTTCGGTTTTTTAGTTTGTTTTTTTAATAGATCGGTTTTTCCGGTTTATTTATTTAGCGAACGTTCGCACGTTCGTTCGTTTTAATGAACGCGTTCTTCATTTAGATCTAGGTAATGAACGTTCGTTCGTTAACCTGATCGTCATTTTCTTTTTCTTGGATTAAATCCGCGATTTTTCTCATCGCGATTTCTGATCTGATTTTCGTTTTAGTTTAACTTTTCGCTCGTTTGTCGGAATCAGGCGATTCAAGTGCCTGGAGTTTCGTCTCGAAACCCTCTTTCCGTTTAACCAACTCAAACAAGTTTTTTCCACTGTAAAAATTGTCTTAGATCCAGAATAGTAAATGAAGCTTGTTTCTTTTGCCATTTGTCTTTCGTTGCTTCGTTCGATTTGATTCTTTTTGCCAACCGGAGTTCTTAAGTTAAACTTTCTGGTTAGATCTCTTATTCGAGTTTTACCTGTGCATTAGATGAGTACTTATTGTATGCTTGTTTGTTTGCAATAGAGTACCCGGAGTGCGCCGCTTGTACTTCGAATCGCTAGGTTTTGCGGATCATCAGCAAGGCAAGTAACACTTTGATCATACCTCCTACTACCTAGTTTTTATTGCATTAGACCAATCCTCACACATTGCATGATTAGGATCTAATTAAATTGTGTGTTTGGGAAGTAGTTGAGGTAGAACCTATTACCTGTTTATTATCAAACCTTTGGGAGTTACTTCTACGTTTGCTTATTATGCCATGCTATGCTAGTAGACGTGGATTGGGTGAGTGTATCCATGACAAATGTGAGATTGTTAAATTAATGGTTTATCTAAGGTGGCAACTTAAATACACATCTGGATGGATTGAGGCACCTGGGTATTCCAGCGATTGCCTGTTTTCTTTTGGACCGTCACCCAGGCTCAAAGGGATCATGAGATTATTCATGCTAGAAACTTCCGTGTGCAGCCACAAGCTACCATGGGCTCTAGCATAGTTGACTAAGTCATGCGAACTCTTACAGTGGTAGACTAGCAGATGTACGGGATGTAGGTGGTACGGTCTATCCATCGTAAGGTGCTAGCGCTTCTAAAAGACTATGTCTCGGTCATCCGTTTCTCAAACACCATGCAGTGCGAGAAATCCAACGGAGGAGATCGAGTCTTGTGGGGAAAAGTGTGCAAACCTCTACGGAGTGTATAAACTAATCATGGTTAGTCGTGTCCCCGGTTATGGACATCTTGAGTATCTAGTACCTGGATTATCATGTGAATCTCATCAGGTTACTCTAAAATAAATTTTGTTGGGTTTTGTTTAATGATGATGCTTAATTGGGATTAAGAATGCTGTCAACCATTCTCAATGTTTAACAACTACCGTGATAATTAAATAAAATTTATTCCTTTACAGTAGGGAAAAATTGGCTTTACGCAAAACTGTAACCATAGAGCTTTCCACCAGCCAAATATGCATGTAGTATAGCCTTATTCTTCCATTACTCTCTATGTGTTACATTGCCAGCATATTCCATGTGCTGACCCATTTCGGGCTGCAACGTTAATGTTGCAGACTTTTCAGACGACGATTAAGGTGCCTTTAGGTCGTGGTTCTATACTCAGTGATGCTGTTAGAGTTGATGGACTCACTTATCTTCCAAGCCTTCCGTTGTTATCGTTATTAGATGGCCTTAAGCCATATTTATTGTAATAAGTTCTTTTTTGAGACACTCAATGTAATAAGTGTGTGATTACTACTCTGTTATAAATCCTTCAAGTACTGTGTGGTGTCAGCATTACTGATCCAGGGATGACACCTGAGCACAGAGATTGGACCGTTTGAGGTCTGGTCGCTACAACCTCCCACAGATTGATAAATCTTAGGTCATCCACTTGAGGGAAATTTGCTACTGTCCTACAAAACTCTACGCTTGGAGGCCCAATGAATTCTACAAGAAGTAAAGTTGCATAGTAGACATCAGTTATCTTAATGAAAAAGTTGTTGACCATAGGCTTGCCTTAACGAAAAAATACAGCTTACAATTTAGGAAGATAGGGAGTACAAATGAACATTTAGTGTCATGAGGAAGTACGTATGGCATAAAACTTCATCTACCAAGAACCAACAAACTTACTAGAAAGAATTAGAATAGAAAATTGTAATAGTTATATATTACTCCCTTCATTCCAAATTGATTGAAGTTGTAAGTTTGTCCTAAGAAAACTTGTTTAAGTTCACCAACTCTATAGAAAACTTGTTTAAGTTGGAAGCTTAACAACACCATGTGGATTTTGAGGGAACAAGCCTGGATTTGAACGTTGTCCAAAACCATTTCGATGTTGCATGTCCACAGTACATGTTGGGACACTTCAAAACCATGATCTAACTCCACTCGCAAGAACCAAGAACCAATGCTTTGGTAGGGTCAAGGGGGGAGGGGGCAACATCAGCCACGCTAGATAGATTAGTTCTTCACGCCAGTTAGTAGATCAAGCATAACAAGTTTCAACCTTCGCACCAAACAGATTCTTGATTGGCTTGGAACACACAAATTTCATGATAATTTCATAGCAACTTCACAACATGAACTAAAATTTCCACATGACCCTACAAAACCCAGCGTACAACAAACAAGCCTCGATTGTGTGCTTTGAAGGCTGTTGGAGCTGAGTGTGTGTCAACATGGTGAGCAATGGGGGTATAGGGAGCAACATGGCATGGATAAGGTCAGGTGCTTCTTATGCATTGGGATGGATCTAATATAGGGATGAAGTAAGTAGATTTATTGTTATTCGATATATACACAAGGCGTCTATTATGTTTGATTGTCTTGATAGTTATGTTGTCATCTTTGCCTTATGCTTTTGCATATGAACAATCAAACAAAAATAATACTATCTTTGCTACTTATCTAAGAACAAAGATACCAACAAATATTTATGGCAGGAAGGAATTTTAAATCACTCCAGTCTTTATGGAGGACACCATGTTGGAGACAAAACTATGGTCTTCTTTATTCAAAGCTACTTGAAAGTTTATCTTATCATGTGATGAATGTCGAAGAGTAGGTTATATTGGTAGACGCAAGAAATGACTATAGCTACTAAACCATCTAATCTATGTGGTTTTGATTATTATGGGACCTTTTCCATCTTTCCTATGATAACACACACATATTGTAGTTGTTGTTGATTATTTCCATAAGTGGGTAGAAGCTATTTGAACTAAAGGTGATGACATCATACTTGTATTAAAATGCTTAAAGATATTATCTTTCCAGTGTTTAAAGTTCTTAAATATCTTATAACCGATGTTGGTTCACATTTGAATCATAGTGCATTCAAAGCGGTTTTAACTAAATATGATGTTGATCACAACATAGCTTCCCTTATCGTGGTCGATCTAGTGATCAGTGGAATTAACAAACCATGAAACAAAATTTGATCTTACAAAATATAGTTAATAAATCTAGAAATGATTGAGCTAAGAAAATTATTGATGAACTTTGGGCCTATAAGACTGCTTATAAAAACCATGGGTTTTGTCATCTTATTAAATGGTTTATGAAAAACATGCCACGTTCCTTTAGAAGGCTTATTTAGCACCTAAAAAGGCTTATTTGGGAAATTAAGTCATTAAGTTTTGACTTGAAACAAGATGTTGAGAACATTTCTGACGATGTCATGCACCGGGGGTAGCTCGCCGAGGGGAGCCTGGTAGAGGGCCTACCAGGGGGGCCACGAGGCCCAGCACAAGGGGAGGCTCGAAGAAGCGCCTAACCGACTTGTGACCATCTTGCCTCCCAAGTCAAGGACGGTGGCATCCTGCATCGCATCTCTCCACTCATTAAGCCCTAGCCTCCATCGTGTATATAAAGGGAGGCTAGTGGGCTCTCGTGCCCATCTAATTCTAGAAGAACAACTCTCGATAGCAATCACATTAAGATCATCGTATTCCCTCGCATGAGGTATCCCATCACCACGAATAACAAGAAGAAGCAGGATGTAGGGTATTACTCCCCGAAGGCCCAAACTTGGGTAGCTTATGCGTGCGGGCGACGTCCCGGTACTTCCGACCGCGTCAGGCACCCTACCAAGGGATCTGACGATTCTCCGCTTTGTCAGTTGGTGCGCCAGGAATGGGTTGCGCTGGTGGGAGAACGAACCTGAGATGGAGATCTATATGCTCCCAGCGAATTCACATCGGGGCAGACTACCACATTTCCTTTTGGAGCTCGAGGCCGACGATCCGGGGATACTCTATGGCGTCATGCTGTCACCCTTCATCGATTATATATGTTCGGGATGACCGAGTTCTTTCCGACAAGCAGCGCAACACCCTGGCATACGGTCTCGGATCATCCCGCATCGCAAGGAAATACGCACGGGCTGCCGCCCACAGGGAAAAGGTTGAATCTTCCTCAACCCATCAGCCATCCCAAACATCCACCGTCAACATGATCTTCCTGACGACGGAGATGCATCGAAAACAAAAGCTCACACGACGCGTGATTGATGGGACGGAGCCAACCCCCAGGGAGCTCCTCGCGTGGTCGGAAGAAACAGTGACCTTCAATAAAGAAGACTTACCCAGACTATATCCCCCACCCCGGCATACACGCCATGCTTGAGACCTCCGGATAATAAGAAGAAGCCGGATGTAGGGTATTACTTTTCGGAGGCCCGAACCTCTTGTGCTTGCGGGCTCCGTCGCGGTACTTCCGACCGCATCAGGCACCCTACCGAGGGATTTGACGATTCTCCCCTCCGTCAATTTCGAAACAAAGATGGTGAGAAAAGGTTGCTTGATATAAGTGCTTTGGAAGAATGCACAAATGAGGATCGAACATGGAAATGTGAAACTATTTGAAAAAGCTTACAAAGATTGCATGATCGAAGAATACAAAAAAGAGAGTTTAAAGTAGAAGGCCATGTTATCTTGTACAAATCTCGTTCCAAACATTTTAAAGTCAAGCGAGATATTCCTCTAATTGCAAGTAATATTGTGCAATCTCCTAGTGTGCGCTAGTTTTCTGTTATATTTTCTGGTATTTTTTCCTTTTTGCTGTTTTCTTGGTTTCTTTCCCTATTCCTATTTTTATGTTTTATATTTTCCTTTCTTCAATATATATGGCCAAATACATATTTTTAAATGCCTGAAAACTTTTAAGCTAGATCATCATTATTTTCAAAATTAATAAACACCTTTACAAACTCAATGATCTTTCTAGTATAGACGGACACTATATTAATTTAAATTCATATATAAAAAAGGTGATGAACACTTTTAAAAATTACAATCATATTTTTTTAATCCTTGAAAAAAATTGGGTAACTATTTTCTAAAAATATTTCAACACATTTTAAAATTAAGGATTATTTTCAAAATTGGTAAACATTTTTTATTTAAATTATTTTAGAAATGAATGAAAATGTATGTTTTAAGTTACATGAGTACTAAAAAATACAATTTTTCCCAACTATAAGTTATTGCCTAATGTAGTGGTGTACCGTTTTCCAACTATAATTGTTCACTATACAGCTCATTGTTTTTAGTGGGCTTCTGCTGGATTGGCCACGCTCTTGTTTTTTTACTCGTTGTGGCAGTGAACTCGTTTTGTGACGGAGCTCCTAGTCAGCGCCTTGTTCCATCGCCTGTTGCTGCATGGTCGTCGTTGACTGGTCAAACGTTGACTTATATGTTTTTTGACAAAATAAAAATAATTTGAAAATTCTAAAATGTGGACGAATTTTGTTAAAAAAGTTCACAAATTTGAAACAATTTTATCATTTTTTTAAAAAGAGTTCAACAAACTTGAAAAAAAATCATCAAATTTGATAAAATTTCATCGAAATTTATCAAAATTCATAGAATTTGAAAAACAATTATGAAATTATCAAAAAGGTCATGAAATTATAAGAAGATTTAATCAAATTTTAAAAAAAGTACATCGATTTTGATAAAAAGTTCATCAAATTTGAAAAAAGTTCATCCATTTTGAAAAAAATCATTAATTTGAAAAAGGTTCATTTTTTTAATTCATCGTTTTTTTAAACATAAACATGGAAAGATTTCTGATTCTAAAAAAAGAATTTTAAAAACATGCAATAGAAAAATAGAAAATAACAATAATAAAAGGAAGAAAAAGTAAAACCAAAAAAAATGGCCTCGGAAATGACCAGCGAACCAGGAAAAAATGGGTTGGGAAGCTTCCCAAAATCGGAGGATTCCCGCTACTGAAGTGAACAATAATACAAAATACAAGTTACTTCCTCCATTCCTAAATATTTGTCTTTTTAGAGATTTCAGACGGACTACCATATACGGATGTATATAGACATATTTTAGAGTGTAGATTCACTCATTCTGTTCCGTATGTAGTCACTTGTTGAAATCTGGAGAAAGACAAATATTTAGTAACGGAGGGAGTAGAAAGGACTAGTTGTTCGATGTCATGGTGGTCACTGTCATTGGCTCCGAAGAAAGAGATCGCACCTTTTCTGAACGTTTTTATAGAAAGATAGAAGAAACATGGGCCGGCCCAACTCACAGCGGAGGTGGGGTGATTCAGGCACCCGTTTGCGAAAATAAGTATAACGGGCGCCTGAAGCGCCAAATAGGAAGAGCCCGTTTTGTTGGCGTATGAACCAGGTGAGCGGCATTGCGCTAGCGCTTGCTAAAAGGTGACGAAAAGCGAGGAGTACTATACCTCGCTCAACGTGAATCATACAGCCACATCATTGTTGTTTTCCTGATATGGGACAAACTATACTTCCAGGCTAATTGGTTTGACGCCAAAAGTTGGCATGCCAAAATTTGGCAACTACCGAGTGTTGGTTAGAGACTGGTTGCATATCAATTTTCGTTGCCAATTTGACAAAAGGTTGCCGAATGTTGGCAACTTTTAATTTTGCTAAATGTTGGTTTGTCAAATATTGGCAATGCCAAATGTTGATAGCAAATATTGGCAATGCCAACTTTCAAAGTAAATTTTGGTCCATATCACTACAAGCGAGGCAGAAGGAATGTTGGTATTTCTCATTAAACGCTTGTTGTGTCAAACTCACTTCGCACAGGGACGAGCGAGTGGGCCATCCCTTTACCTAGCGGAGCTTATTTTTATGTACGATTTTCTACCAGTTTTTCGAACATTCTAGATGGTTCGTAAACCGGTTTTTTCGTTGTTGGTTTCTTTTATTGTTTTTTTCTTTTTTCCTGTCATTTATTTTTACTTATTTTTTCATAAATTACCAATTTTAAATAATGTTCAACATTTGTTAAGAATTCAAAAGTTATTCTCAATGTTTCAGAAAGTATTTGGAATTTTGATATTTTGTTCATATGTTTTTAAGGTTGTTCATGTCTTGAAAGTTTTTTGTTTAGAATTTCTAACTTTTTTTCACTTTTTCAAAAACAGTTCCAAAATTTTCATGATTTTAAAATTTTCAGGTTTTTTTAAATGTTTGAGAATTCAAAATTTGATCACTTGTTTCCTTTTTTTTCTTGTTTCCAAAACATGTTCACGGTTTAAAAAAAATAAGGATTTCGAAATTGGGCATGTTTTCAAAATATTGTCTACAATTTCATAAATTGTTCATGTTTTTCAAAATTATTCAAAGAATTCAAAATTTTAACCTCGCAATAGTCGTTTCTACACCACATAGCCACTGCCAACCCTATGCATCTTCCTTCTCTTGGACGCATGGAGCGGCATGTAGGATGCCTTGGGAACACTTGCCTCAGGACGAGTTTGGAGTCATTTCTGTTAGACTGGCCAGTAGTTAGTTTGTCGTTTTTTTGTCATACATTTGCTTTTGTTCTTCCTTCATTCCTTTTATGTTCCTTACTAGATTGCCCATCTTTTTTTTTCTTTATTACGTTTTTTATATTTTCATAAAATTCAAAATAAATATATTTTCTAAATTAATTTACTTCAGTTTTTACATATGTTCATCAAACGTTTAAAAATGATCAATCAATCTAGTAAACTTATTTGTGCAACTTAAATTTTGTTTTTACCATTCAATTTTTTTGAATGCTTAATAAAAAACTGTTATTGAATATATTTGAGAAAATGTGTGACTATTTTTTTTCTTCTAAAAATGGCTCTTTTTAAATTAGGGAACATTTTCAAAATTGGTAAAAAATTCTATTTAAATGCATGATTTAGTTTTGCGCTAAATTACATGAGTATTCAAAAATATTATTTCCCAGATACAAGTTATTGACTAATGTAGTGGTCTACGTTTTTCCAACTCTAACAGCTCGTTTGGCTCCCATCATTGGGGCCGAATTCACTATATTTCATTTGCGAATTCCGACGCTCACTCGTTTGGCTGCCACGGAATTGACCGTCAGATTTCATTCTTAAATTCCGGAGAATGAAAACTTGCCTAGCCCCAAATCCGAGGCCATCGTCTGTCATTCTTCCTGATTTCAGCCACTCTCTTCGTCCTCACGCGCTAGCCTCCTCAGATGCCCATCGCCGCCGCCGCCAAATCTCCCATCCACCACCGCCCCCGCCGCCAAATCTCCACCACCGCCGCCGCTAAATCTCCCATTCACCGTCGCCGCTACCATGAATCCCGCCTTCTCAGTCGCCGTCGGCGCATCCCCCCCGCGGGTGATAGCGCCTTCCTCGATGCCTCTTCCCTCGTCCTCTACTAAGGATTTCGCGACGCCTCTTCCCTCGTTCGAGGTCGTGCCGCCTCCGGTGACCGCAGCATCGTCGTCCAGATGTCAGCTCTGGTAAGCTCCTTCCACGTCTCCACGCCCCTCCCGTCCTCTCTGATGCAATCTTCCTGCTTGCCCTAACCCTAACCCTGCCCCACTGTTCAGCAGCATGCCGCCCTCCAGCCACCGGATCCGGACAGCAGATCGATTTCTTGACGACTCCTCGCTAGCCCACGGTTGGTCAGCTCCCCTTCCCCCTCTCTCCATGGTCTATGTTCTGTTTCCATGCTAAGTGCTCCATAATAAGGCCCTGTTTGTTTCATAAGTCCTAGGACTTTTTTAAGTCCCAACTTATAAGTCTTAAGTCCCTAAAAAGTCCCTACATGTTTGGTTCCTGGGACTTAACATAGACTAAAAGACCATATTACAACTATAAGTCCCTATAAGTCCCTCCTTGAGAGTCTTATTTCATAAGTCCCAAATGCTCACTTTAAGTCCCTATAAGTTCCTCCTGTTTGGTTTAGATGGGACTTATAAGGACTCTTTTAAGTCCCTAAACCAATAAGTCCCTGGAAACAAACACCCTCTAAGTAGTTGGTGAAAATAAAATGGAGTTAGTTAGCACAGTGAGTGTCCAGAGCTTCTCCATGGATGCTAATTGTGTCCTTGTACATATCAGAAGCTCTGATTTGACAGATAGGTGCATTTAGTTACTTTGATTTTGGTGTGTGGTTGATTCCAAGCTACTGACCTGACCTTACCTGACCTCCAAGGAGTGAGGGTACATTATTAGAATAAAACTGGTTGTCGTATATTCTAATTGCTCCTCACCAGAAAGCCCCCACCCCTGAAGAAATACTTGATGCTCTCAATGCAATTGCGGGGCTGGATGATGAACTAGTATTTTTTTTTCTTCCGTCGAGAAGTGGCATTAGTGGTCTAGAATATCAACCAGATGCGCTTATTTAGTGGCTGAATAAATATATGTACTTGCTATATATATATATATATATATATATATATATATATATATATATATATATATATATATATATATATATATATATATATATATATATATATATATATATATATATATATATATATATATATGTTCTAGTATGTAGTCTCTTATCGACATAGTTTCGGTCCTACTTAACCTACTCGTTGTTGATGGTCTGCGCCATTACCTTTCGATTCATGATAATACGCTCTGTCCTTTTGTATTCGGTTGTGCATATGAAGTGCAAGTTAACCTTAGAGCAATTTCTATATGAAGTTGAGTTTTTTTTACCCTTCCTGAAGATTGTTGCAAGGTAAAGCTTATCGTGAGACACTTTGATTTGTATTCTTGGCTGTCCTCATCTTTCACTTTGAGCAATTTCTACCTACCATTGTGTTCAAGGATTGTTTACATGTACCCTATGAGACCATCTCTCACTATTTCTCATCATATTTTGCAGGAAAATAAAGAAACCTCTTGCTACAGGCACAAGGTTATCAAATAGTGGGTGAAGTGTAATGTTGGACAAACAGAATGAAGAAAAGAAGATCCTCATGCAATGAAAATCTTTCTTGGGTGGTCTAATAATGTGAAGATTCAGTTTTTATGTAACCTTGGCTAGATTGTGATAATTTGATGTTGTTGTGAACCTTTGTCGTATTGCAAAGATTGAACTTTTTACAAAGTCTCATGTTGAAGTTCTATGTATTGGCATGGTTCAGTTTAATGCAAAACATTGCTATGTGTGAACAAATAAGCTGTCAATGTTGGTATTGGTACAGATTTATTCATCCTATTTATTCCTAGCACAAATGCTAGTTTGTTGGTGCTAGTACAGATTCTTGCTTATTTTTGTGCTGGTACAGATTTGACCTCAAAATCCTAGTGCTAGCCAAACACAAAATTTGGATTTGGAATCTAGATTCAGCCAAATGAAATCTTGATAGAGATTTAATTTCATTTCATTTCAGCCAAATGAAATGAAATCAGGGGAGCCAAACGAGCTGTAACTGTTTACTAGCCAGCTCGTTGTTTTTTACTGGATCCACTCATTCCGGACCTGCCAGCCGGCCTCTGCTGGCTCGCCCACGTGCTGGTTTTTTAACTGGATGTGACAATGAACTCGTTTCGTGGGCGTACGAACCAGGGAAGCGGCATTGCGCTAGCGCTCGCTACAAGCGACGCATAGCAAGCAGCAACCTCGCTCACTGTCAATCATGCGGCCACATCATCGTTGTTTTCCCGATATGGGCCAGCCCAGTTAAAGGACGTATGGGACATGATGTGAATTTCGGTCCGTCTACTGGAATATGGGCAACCACCCCTAAAAAACGTATCACTGCAAGCCCGGTTTTTCTGGTTTTCTTATTTTTATTTCATTTCTGCATAATTTATTCTGGTTTTCCTTCAGAAATTCGCAAATTCCAGGAGAAGTTCAAACTTCAAAATTTTCAAATTATCCACATTTTAGAAAATCTTTTCGGAATTTCAAAAAATGTTCTCTTTTTTGGTAAAAAGTTCTTAATTTTAAAAATCGTTCAAAGTTTTCAAAAGTTGTTCACATTTATAAACAAGTTCACTTTTAAGGCAATATGTTCTTGATTTAAAAAATTGTTCACAAATTTGATGTTTTTTTGTGTTTCAGTAGACGACCGAAATTATGCTACAGTAGACGGACCGAAGTTCACTTTTAAGGCAATAAGAACCATCTGCTACAGTGAAATGTGCTACAATAACACGAGCTATAGTGAATCAGGGTACATCGCCAGTGAGCCGGTGGCCCATCGGGGCTGCCCCTGTGCAGCACGCTGCTATTGGATGCAATGAGCGTCCAATAGGAGCTCTCTGTCCTGAGCTAGCAGCAATTTCGAGTCGTCTACACTTAGTTCAATGAGTTGTCCCTGTATATGGTGGGACGGCTAGATGGGCTGGTCCATTTTATTTCATTTTATATTATATATTTCCCTTTTTCTTGTTGTCTTTCTCTCCATTTTCTTTGCGAACCTTTCTTTTTTGTGTTGCATTTTTGGCTATTTTTTACTTTCTTTTTTGTAGGGTGGGGTGGGGTGGAAAATACATGAAAATTTGTTTGGAAGTATATGTAGGTGTAACATACTCATGCATATTTATTTTCTAAAAACATGAACTTTTTTAACACATGAATATACAGTTTTGTAAACATTAGCCTTTTGCTAATAGATGATTTTATTTTGCAAACATGAGACAATTGTTTTCCATACATATTTACATTTTTCGCAATATATATTTTTTAAATGAAATTTACATTTGGGTTCCATTTGCCTACTGTCCACAAGATCCACACACTTTGTATGTTGCATGGCTACCATTCAGGTTCCTGTAGGTGTTGGTACTAGTGTGGAGCCAGAGCTTGCTGAGGAGAACATAATCAGTGAAGCCAATGGTAGCCAGATGTCTTTCGACAATGATCACTCTGCTTCGGACATCAGTTATTACGGCGAGAATGATGTTGAGGTTTTAAGCCTCCATTGACGTCGGCAAGCTCCCTCTCCCGCACTGTTCGGCAACCAAGGAGCCAGGGACATGATATAGTGCCACATTTGGGCTCGACACGAGCAGGGGCGGAGCTGGAGCAAATGTTACCCGATGCACCACTTTAACAAGGCATAAAATTTTCAAGCAAGGATGTATTGACTAAATGTGTGTGTCATAGGTACTAGCACACATTATTGGATATAATAGAAGGCGATTTGCAAAAATAAAAATGTAGTCATCACATGTTTACTATAATGATAAAACAAGGGACACAATTACCCGAAAAGGATTACATGCATTTCCAAATTCGAAAATACAATGTCGGGCAACATGGTTCAGTAGAACATGATAAAATGCCCAAATGAAAGTACTTAGATGGCTAAAAATTGAAAATTACCTTTACTAGGTTCTATTCCTCCAAGCCATGAAATACCCAACCACTTGAGTATTGGTGAACTTTTTCATTTCTTCGTTCTTCACATAAAAATTAACATCATCACTCAAACTTTCATCATTGAGGCGATTGCCCAGATCATATTGAACCTCCTCTTCCGAATTTATGTCATCTGGGACATCTTGGTGCTTTTCTTTTGAGAAGAAACTTAGCCGTAGTATTGTATTCGACAAATACAAATTACAAATGAGACATGAAGACTTCTATAGACAAAAAATATAACCTAATTAAAAGTTATAACCCTAGAAAATGCCCCACATTTTTGCTATAACATAGTCACTTATTATATTTGCTACAAATTTATAGTACATGAGTGTTGCAGTTTGTAAACCAAATTAGGAAAAGCAAGACTCGAACACAATTATGGCCATTTGTAATCTACCCTCTATGGACGCACACAGAGACAAGATTCAAGATTGGAATTTGGAAAGGATGCAAAAATTACGAGAGCTGGACCGGCCGACGGCGTGTAGCGTCGCTTGCTTGCGTCACGTGGTCACCATGTGAGGACCCAGGCTTCGTGGCGTCCGGCGCGCTGCCGCTGCCGTCTCCCGCCTGTGTACGGGACGGCGATGTGCAGGCGGCGTATGGAGTGGTACGCGTCCACAAAAATCGATCGATGGATCGATTAGTATTTTTTAGTGGAAAAAAGGTGGATCTGTTAGGCTTGCGTATGTTTTTTTAGAACAGTTAGGCTTGTGTACATTTTTTAGGGGCATAGCTAAGCTTTATGATCATAGTCCACACGAAGTGGTATACAACAAGGATCATGGGATGGATGAACCAAAGATGCCGTCCCTGATCAAGAGTGTTTGAAAACTTAGCTAACCTATCTGCATCAGTGTTTGATGCCCGACCTTCAAAAGTAAACTTACAATTAATTAAACTAACTCGCTGCTTAATCTCACTAATGATACAACCATAAGTGCTACTAGTTCCTCTTTCAATGTCGTTCACCACTTGCTTAGAATCAGAGGCAATTATAACATTTTGAATCATCAAGTTTTCTGCCAGAGCCAAAACTTGTTTGCATGCCATAGCCTCGAGAGTGGCTACATCAATGATTCCCCGGACAACCAGATAGGAGCTGCCCAAATATCGTCCATCATCTCAGCAAACTGCGGATGCCGCTCCTCTCAACTCAGACTTTGCCACGCTTGCATCGACATGGATTTTTGCGTAACCCCAGGGTGGCGCCCTAGGCCTCGCCGCTAATGTTCTTATCTCAGTCGACACCCTTATATCCTTCTCTGTTGTCATCTCCAGTTCTGATATAAACCTTTTAATGAACTCGTGAGTGCCCGAAGGGCTTTGAAAAACCTCTTTGTGTATCACTTTTCTCGGTGCCCACCATATGGCCCATAAGGTGCTGACAACTTAAAAATGCCACATGTGATAATAAATCAATCATCGCAAACTGCCATTGCTTGGCACTTGGTTCAATTGTCTCGCATAAATGCTCCGCCAACTCCCCATCAACAAATGCCCACACACACCTCGTCATGTGAGGAGATGGATCCGCAAGCGAACATGCATGCGTACTGCTGCGTTGGGCCAGTGCGGCGGCCTAGCTGAAACGGGCTGACCCTGATGCACCGGGCCTTTTTACTTAATAGGTACTGCTAACGATTTTTTTCACCCGTATTCCTGTGCATACGGGTTGGCCAAATGGGCTCCGCCCCACGAGTGATGGATGATCTGTTGGATATATTAGCAATTTTTGTGTCAACCAGACACTCCTTTTTTGTGTTTTCAGGCCATCTCAGATCCTCTAAGGACTGTGTTTTGCATCAGTTGGCAAAATCTTTTGTTCCGGTTTACGTGTGAGTAAGCCAACTCGATCGTGGTGTAGTTATCATGTGTCTATGGATATATACATGTGACGTTTTATCCTCTCTCAGTGCAAACCCCCTTGTCGCATAATGCATATAGTCCGTGCTCGTTTGAACTGCTATGTATTACACCGTTCTGTTGCTCGATCGCGTACAAGTTACAAAGAAGAGAAAGTATGTCTCTGATCTTCATTTATACGGTAAGTCTATGCCCTCCAAGATTTTTACCATGATGATTGATTATAAAATTTATAAATGATCATCCATATTGCCATTCACTATTGCAACTGGCCACTCATAACTGATTTATCAGATACTCCCTCCGTTCCATAATAGTGTCAAAAAACGTCTTACATTATGGGATGGAGTAGTACAATTTATACACAGGTACCATTGGGATTATCAATTTTACATTCGGTGACATGCTGTCATGCTGATAGTTGTTATGAAGGAATAAATAGTATTAATCTATAAGACGAATGAGATCTACATAACAAAGTAGTGATCATTCATTCTAGTCATCTGCTAGTCTTGACAATGTACCCGTTTTATTATGGACGATTGTGATCCAAGAAATTAGGATAATTTTAATGCAACATATTAGTAAAGAAGAGACTAGTAAGACAAAAACAACTATTATATTTTCTTTGGCTGACAATTCAACATATTTCCTCATATGTTACCTATTTTATCATAAGAGCCTTGAGATCTAGTTTCGCCCCGGGCCCCCGAAATCTCAAGACCGGCCCTGCCTCCACTGCTTAAGTTTGACAGATACAATTTTTTTGGGAGATAGAGACGTTACAACCGTAAAGCAATTCTGGTTTGCCATAGCTCCTGTTGCCCTTCACCAGAACAGAGGGGGTTTCTGGATCCATTGAGCGCCACCGCAGCTGCCGCTGCCAGAAGATTTCGGCTGACATGTTTGAGTGGAAGAGAGGGGGAAGAAGGCCATGTTGGGGAAGAGATGTCGTGGGAAAGAGGAAGAGGACAGGCATGGACTGCTGCTATGGTGCTACCGTGCTAGTGAGAAGGAGATATTCTTTTTATTCCCAGACTATAAAGTGGCTAGTGCGTAGGTCTACTATTCCTTCATGGTAAAGAAAAAAAAAGTAGGTGTACTATACCTTTGTACCTCGATTGATTGCAATCCCATCGGCCCGGCCTTTGCGCTGTATGGGAGTACATCGTCTCAACTTTACGGAAGTTCTGTCCACGCATAAAATGAGAAAAGCTACCAAAATAATTTCCTGTACGACAACCTTTTTACTGATCTCAAAGCATACTTTTGCGGGAATAATGTGAAATAAAAAGAATGATAAGATATGGGGCCGGGCCATATAGCCAGCCTTGAGCGTTATAGAGGCTACGCAAATAGCTTTGCTAGCTTCAAATATTGCTCCAAGCAAATCATTAGTCTACGAGCCGCAAAGCTGTTAAGCTGTTGTATATGCTACAAGACTTTACATCATATCCATCTTATTTTATCAATAGCTATAAACTACTTGCCATTGGATGCTATAAGACTTTAATCATGTCCATCTTATTTTATTAATAGCTACCAAATGCTTGTCATCGGCTTTACTTATCCACGGACTACAATTTTGCTTTACAGCATAGATTATAGATCGATTTATAATGGGGCATACACTTTTGTTGTTTTAATTTATCGGGGTGTTAGTGAGGGATTGTTGGGCAAAGACTTCGTGCATGTTCAGCTTCCATGGGCCCGTTACTACTGAGCAATGGGACGACATAATGCTAGTAAAGCATTGCAACTTGTAAAGCAAGAGATGAATCTCAAATTAACACTAGTAATCGGAGGATATGTCGATATAGATTGTTTTCTTTAAGTGATATCATTGCTTGTCCCAGTTATAAGAAGCAGGTAACAACTCTAAAGTTGAGATTTCTTCAACTATATGAAATGCAAGAATATAGTATTTTTCTGCTCAAGAGAAAAATGCTGAGACTGACATGCAAGTGATTTGCACTTCCAAAGAAATTGATGGAAGTTTCCTACGTGCACTAGAAAAGTAGGGTCATATAAGGGCGTTGGGAGATAACAAAGGTGTTTTGAATGGCATACTTTGCATCCATTTCCAAATCGGAAGATTCAGTGGTACCGTGGATCATGGTAGACACCATAATGGAAGGTAGGAAAGCAACTTAAATTAGGTAAAGAAACTCAGCTACTAGGCAAAGTTAACCGGCTGATCAAATCTGCAAGATCGACAGGCACAATGGAAAATCTAAATAAATCTGAGTACTCTCTTATCAGGTGTTTGAGGTCTACTATTTCTTTATAGTGCGTACTAACTGTCCATGCTCTCTCTTGTGTTCTTGATGCAGGCCTATTACTACTAGCATGGCATACATTATGGGTAATCAAGGTGTTGAGGGCATTGCACCAGACTGCACTTCTCCTTTTCAACATATAGGTGCAAGAACATGAGATGTATATAAGATTTTCAATTTCACACCATTGCATAGCAATAATTATATTTAGAATCAACAATTGTTATTAAGATTTAAGGAAAGGGGAAGTGGCAGAAAAAAATGTAATTCATATTAGGGGAGCATGAGCTTAGGCACATTGCACTTAAAAGAAATTTCTTATACTTCTATAAGTATTTATTAAAGTGCGGAGTAGGACTAAGAATATTATTTCACAAAGATTGTATCAATAAAGATTTAAGATGGACTATAGCCATCTCTGAAGGACTTCAAAAGAAGAGGCGTGCCAAGAAAGAACTAAGGCCTCCTTTGGTTTGGAGGAATTTTATAGGAATTTCATAGGGTAGGATTTTTATAGGAAAAAACGTATAGATCTCTTTGGTTTGTAGGAATGTAATCCTATTCCTATGGAGGAAATCTTCCTATCCTCCACATTTCATAGAAAAATAAACATTAGCCTAGACCCAATGGAAAAAATCCTATGATGTGAAACAAAGAACATCTCCTTTCCTATTCCTACTCATAGGATTTGAGTTGCATGCCATCTCATTTCCTATGATTTTTCTATTCCTATAATTTTCCTACCCTATGAACCAAAGGAGTCCTAATTAATTTCGTTTCCTCTTGCACCCTGATCTTGTGGTGGCGGGTCCCTCTTGCACCCCTGAGCATGCTCCGGAGGTGGAAGTTGTTGAGGCACTACCCGAGAACTGGCAATGGACGAAGAGGCGGTGGTTGCAATGGGCGGAGACGGGTTCAAACTTCATATATATGGTCTTTGGCCTATTCCTAGGGCATGTGCATCCGAATGCGAGGGAGTGCCCTACACCAGGAGGGGGTGGCAAGGCTAGGCCGCAGCATGCTGGATGTTGTCATTTAAATCTACGGAAAATCATACGAGGACACAACTTCACGTGACCTGGCACGAGTGTGATAATATGTTCCTTAAAGGGTGTCGTAAAAATCTAGGACCATTTCACTTGAAGTCTTCATGGAGACTGTGTAGAAACCGGACCGTCTCACAAGAAGGATCGGGGTTTCGACAGGGAAAGGGTCGGGCTTGTTAAGGAAATTTTTGGCTCGTTTCTCTATTGGTGTGGAAACTTTTTCTACACTCAACATAGGCCATCACATGACACATGTAAGGTCCTGGCCCTTTTCGGGGCCCATTTACTATATTCAGTACAATAACTGCATTTCTAAGATTTGAATGGCAAAAATTCAAGACATGAACTAGGGCTACATGAACTCATGGTTGGACATTGGTTGGAAGTTCCTACATGTGGTCTTTGTCCTGTGCCTAGGCCATGTGGATCCAAATGAGAGGAAGGGGATGGCACCGGTTGGGGGGAAGCAAGGTTAGGTCACCGACAAGGGTGACATTGTTGTTTTAATCCATGGAAAATCATACAAGACCAGTAATTCATGTGACCCAGCATCGTGTCATCATATGTATCCTGCGGGGTGTGGTAATACTCCAAGAGCGTTTGGTGAAAACCTTCACAAAGGTTATGGTATATGCTAAGGAAATTGATTTCTTTTTTCTATGTCATGGAAAATGGAGTAGATATATAGCACTTGAGTTTAGCAATATTGATAAAAGAAATAAGATAATATGAAAGAGAAAGAAAATGAAAGGAAAAAAATAAAATAAAAGGAAGATAAGAAATGCTATATGATGAAGTTGTAAGAAGAGGAAATAAAACATGATATGGATCAGTAGCTATTGCCATGTGATGCTAATTGATGATCATTTTTTAATGATAAAAATGTGTTTCTCTTTCTTCCATTCGGCGGGTGGAGGGGAGGGGGGGGGGGTAAATTACACTTACAAACTACAAATTCAAACTAGTTCGTTCTTGGTGAATCTCCATGTGTGTTTGGAATACGATAATAGCACACAGGTTAGGGTTGATAACCCACAAGTATAGGGGATCGCAACAGTTTTTGAGGGTAGAGTATTCAACCCAAATTTATTGATTCGACACAAGGGGAGCCAAAGAATATTCTCAAGTATTAGCAGCTGAGTTCTCAATTCAACCACACCTGGAAACTTAATATCTGCAGCAAAGTGTTTAGCAACAAAGTAATATGATAGTGGTGATAACGGTAGCAAAAGGTAACAGTAGTAAAAGTAATATTTTTGGTATTTTGTAGTGATGATAGCAATAGTAACAGAAAAGTAAAAAAGCGAAGAACAATATATGGAAAGCTCGTAGGCAATGGATCGGTGATGGAGAATTATGCCGGATGCGGTTCATTATGTAACAGTCATAACCTAGGGTGACACAGAACTAGCTCCAGTTCATTGATATAATGTAGGCATGTATTCTGAACATAGTCATACGTGCTTATGGAAAAGAACTTGCATGACATCTTTTGTCCTACCCTCCTGTGGCAGCGGGGTCCTTACGGAAACTAAGGGATATTAAGGCCTCCTTTTAATAGAGAACCGGAACAAAGCATTAACACATAGTGAATACATGAACTCCTCAAACTACGGTCATCACCGGTAAGTATCCCGATTATTGTCACTTCGGGGTTAACAGATCATAACACATAATAGGTGACTATAGACTTGCAAGATAGGATCAAGAACACTCATATATTGATGAAAACATAATAGGTTCAGATCTGTAATCATGGCACTCGGGCCCTAGTGACAAGCATTAAGCATAGCAAAGTCATAGCAACATCAATCTCAGAACATAGTGGACACTAGGGATCAAACCCTAACAAAACTAACTCGATTACATGATAGATCCCATCCAACCCATCACCGTCCAGCAAGCCTACGATGGAATTACTCACGCACGGTGGTGAGCATCATGAAATTGGTGATGGAGGATGGTTGATGATGACGATGGCGACGGATTCCCCTCTCCGGAGCCCTGAACGGACTCCAGATCAGCCCTCCCGAGAGGTCTTAGGGCTTGGCGGCGGCTCCGTATCGTAAAACGCGATGATTTCTTTTCTCTAATTTTTTCTTATCAAAACTCAATATATGGAGGTGGAGTTGGAGTAGGAGACGCAACAGGGGGCCCACGAGGTAGGGGGCGCGCCCCCCACCCTCGTGGAGAGACGGTGGGCCCCCTAGCCTTCATCTTTGGCAGGTATTTTTCTTATTTTCTGAAAAGTGTCTCTGTGAAGCTTCAGGTCATTCCGAGAACGTTTGCTCCTGCACATAAATAACACCATGGTAATTCTGCTGAAAACAGCGTCAGTCCGGGTTAGTTCCATTCAAATCATGCAAGTTAGAGTCCAAAACAAGGGCAAAAGTGTTTGGAAAAGTAGATACGTTGGAGACGCATCAACTCCCCCAAGCTTAAACCTTTGCTTGTCCTCAAGCAATTCAGTTGACAAACTGAAAGTGATAAAGAAAAACTTTTACAAACTCTGTTTGCTCTTGTTGTTGTAAATATGTAAAGCCAACATTCAGGGTTTCGGCAAAGATTATAACTAACCACATTTGCAATAATGCATAGGTCTCAAGTTTACTCATATCAATAGCATAATCAACTAGCGAGCCATAATAATAAAACTCGGATGACAACACTTTCTCAAAACAATCATAATATGATATAACAGGATGGTACCTCGCTAGCCCTTTCTGAGACCGCAAAACATAACTGCAGAGCACCTTTAAAATCAAGGACTGACTAGACATCGTAATTCATGGTAAAAGAGATCCAGTCAAGTCATACTCAATGTAAACTAACAATAATGAATGCAAATAACAGCAGTGCTCTCCAACTGGTGCTTTTTAATAAGAGGATGATGACTCAGCATAAAAGTAAATAGATAGGCCCTTCGCAGAGGGAAGCAGGGATTTGTAGAGGTGCCAGAGCTCGGTTTTGAAACAGAGGTGAATAATATTTTGAGCGGTATACTTTCATTGTCAACATAACAACCAAGAGATGGCGATATCTTCCATGCTACACACATTATAGATGGTTCCCAAACAGAATGGTAAAGTTTATACTCCCCCTTCCACCACAAGCATCAATCCATGGCTTGCTTGAAACAACGAGTGCCTCCAACTAACAAGAGTCCCAGGGGGAGTTTTGTTTGCAATTATTTTGATTTAGTTTGTGTAAAGCATGGGACAGGGCATCTCGGTGACCAGCCATTTATCTCGTGAGTGAGGAGCGGAGTCCACTCCTCTTGAGAATAACCCGCCTAACATGGAAGATACAGACAGCCCTAGTTGATACATGAGCTATTCGAGCATACAAAACATGATATTTATTTGAAGGTTTAGAGTTTGGCACATACAAATTTACTTGGAAAGGCAGGTAGATACCGTATATAGGTAGGTATAATGGACTCATGTGGAATAACTTTGGGGTTTAAGGAGTTTGGATGCACAAGCAGTATTCCCGCTTAGTACAGGTGAAGGCTAGCAAAAGACTGGGAAGCGACCAGCTAGAGAGCGACAACAGTCATGAACATGCATTAAAATTAATCAACACCGAATGCAAGCATGAGTAGGATATAATCCACCATGAACATAAATATCGTGAAGGCTATGTTGATTTTGTTTCAACTACATGCATGAACATGTGCCAAGTCAAGTCACTTAAATCATTCAGAGGAGGATACCACCCTATCATACCACATCATAACCATTTTAATAGCATGTTGGCACGCAAGGTAAACCATTATAACTCATAGCTAATCAAGCATGGCATAAGAAACTATGATCTCTAGTTGTCATTGCAAACATGTTTATTCATAATAGGCTGAATCAGGAACGATGAACTAATTATATTTACAAAAACAAAAGAAGTCGAGTTCATACCAGCTTTTCTCATCTCAGCCAGTCCATCATATACCATCATAATTGCCTTCCACTTGCACGACCGAACGATGTGAATAATAATAATAGTGCGAGTGCATTGGACTAAGCTGGAATCTGCAAGCATTCAATAAACAGGAGAAGACAAGGCAATATGGGCTCTTTTGTCAGATCAACAATAATGCATATAAGAGCCACTTCAACAATTTAATCATGGTCTTCTCCTATCGACCCCCAAAGAAAAGAAAAGAAATAAAACTATTTACACTGGAAAGCTCCCAACAAGCAAAAGAAGAACATGAAATATTTTTGGGTTTTCTTTTTAATTACTACTACAAGCATGGAAAGTAAACTAATTAAAACCTACAACTAATTTTTTTTGTTTTTCTTAAGGTTTATTAAACACACAAGAAGAAAGCATAAAAAGGAAAATAGACTAGCATGGATGATACAATGAAAAAGTATGAGCACCAACATCTAGCAATGAGTGTGTGAGCATAAATGTAATGTCGGTGAGAAATATGTACTCCCCCAAGCTTAGCCTTTTGGCCTAAGTTGCTCTATGGCCACGACTGCCCTGGCTGATATCCATAATAGTAGCTGGGGTCGTACTGTGGTGCAGACGAGGAACACTCCGATTGCCACTAGCTGACAATCACCTCCGGATCCCACTGATAATTAGACTGTCATGAAGGATAAAATTGTGGTCCCGGCTCTGGCTCCTCAGCCGGGGCAGGGTTCCGGTAGGCGTGGATAGCCGTCAGCGGAACAAGGTACGTGCTGATCGCATTGGTCGTGGAGGAAAGCGGTAAGGCCTGCAGTCTGAGCCAATTCGTGAAAATCTTCATAAATCCCGGCTGCTCTTAAGAAATCCTCAGAAGGCCATTCACACGCCCGAACCTCCGCGGTGCGAGGCAGATTATACTTAGGCTTTGGTGCCTTTTCCTTCGAGCTTTGGCTCGATGAGCCCCTCAAAAGTCTCCTCATCATTTTCTGAAAAATTCTGAAATTTTTAGTAACTTCAAAATAAAATTAAACCAAACTCAATAATATTGATAGCAACTACTCCTACAAGTGCCTAGGGCCTATATCATGCATCAAAACTACTTTTGACCATATAAATTTGACATGCAAGCTCAAGAACAGGGTCACCTAAGCAGCAAAAATTTGCAATGAATAAAGCACTAGAAGAAAAACTAATGGGACCAATGGAGGAGTCAGATACCAAGGAACAATCTCCCCCAAGGAATTTTGTGAGAGGTGCTTTGAGCAAGGAGATCGAAAATGGCAGCAAAACGAGCTTGGACTCGGGTTTGAGCTGGTTATTCGTGTTTGGGGGAGAAAGGAGTGTATGGGTGAAGGAATAAGTGGAGGAGGGCCACCGTGGGCCCACGAGGCAGGGGGGCACGCCCTCCACCCTCGTGGCAAGGTGGTTGGCCCCCCTGGTGGGTTCTCAGTTCCAAAAATCCTCAAATATTCTAGAAAAAAAATCATATATTTAATTTTCAGGGCATTGGAGAACTTTTATTTTCGAGGTATTTTTATATTGCACGGATAATCAGATAACAGACAGAAAAATATTTATTTCTATTTTATTTAATATAAATAATAGAAAGTAAAAGTGGGCACAGAAAGTTGTGCCTTCTAGTTTCATCCATCTCATGATCATCAAAAGGAATCAACTAACAAGGTTGATCAAGTCTTGTTAACAAACTCATTCCGAATAACATGGAACCGGAGAAATTTCGAATAACACTATGTTACCTCAATGGGGATATGCACATCCCCAATAATAAGAATATCATATTTCTTCTTGATAGTAGGAAGAGGAAATTCAAAACCTCCAAATATAAGCGATGGAATTTTTCCAATAGAGTTGATACTATGAACTTGAGGTTGTTTCCTCAGAAAGTGTACCGTATGCTCATTACCATTAACATGAAAAGTGACATTGCCTTTAGTGCAATCAATAACAGCCCCTGCAGTATTCAAAAAGGTTCTTCCAATAATAATAGACATACTATCGTCCTTGGGAATATCAAGAATAACAAAGTCCGTTAAAATAGTAATGTTTGCAACTACAACAGACACATCCTCACAAATACCGACAGGTATAGCAGTTGATTTATCAGCCATTTGCAAATATATTTCAGTAGATGTCAACTTATTTAAATCAAGTCTACGATATAAAGAGAGAGGCATAACACTAACACCGGCTCCAAGATCACATAAAGCAGTTTTAACATAGTTTCTTTTAATAGAGCATGGTATAGTGGGTACTCCTCGATCTCCAAGTTTCTTTGGTATTCCACCCTTAAAGTATAATTAGCAAGCATGATGGAAATTTCAGCTTCCGGTATCTTTCTTTTATTTGTAATAATATCTTTCATGTACTTAGCATAAGGATTGGTTTTGAGCATATCAGTTAATCGCATACGTAAAAAGATAGGTCTAATCATTTCAGCAAAGCGCTCAAAATCCTCATCATCCTTTTTCTTGGATGGTTTGGGAGGAAAAGGCATGGGTTTCTGAACCCAAGGCTCTCTTTCTTTACCATGTTTCCTAGCAACAAAATCTTTCTTATCATAACGTTGATTCTTTGATTGTGGGTTATCAAGATCAACAGCAGGTTCAATTTCTATATCATTATCATTACTAGATGGAGCATCATCATGAACATTATTATTAACATTATCACTAGTTTTAGTTTCATTACCAGGTTGTGTTTCAGCATCAGAAATAGAAATATCATTTGGGTTCTCAAGTGTTTCAACAATAGGATCACTAGAAGCATGCAAAGTCCTATCATTTTTCTTTTTCTTCTTTTTAGAAGAACTAGGTGCATCTATATTATTTCTCTGAGAATCTTGCTCAATTCTCTTAGGATGGCCTTCAGGATACAAAGGTTCCTGAGTCATTCTACCAGTTCTAGTAGCCACTCTAACAACATTATCATTATTTTTACTATTCAATTCATTGAGCAAATCATTTTGAGCTTTAAGTATTTGTTCTACTTGAGTGGTAACCATAGAAGCATGTTTACTAATAAGTTTAAGTTCACTTTTAACATTAGCCATATAATCACCCAAGTGTCCAAGCATATTTGAATTGTATTTTAATTGTCTACCAAAATAAGCATTAAAGTCTTCTTGCTTAGCCATAAATTTATCAAACTCATCTAAGCATGGGCTAGCAATTTTAGTAAATGGGATTACAACTTTATCATATCTATAGAGAGAATTTACCTTTACTACCCGTGTCGGGTTATCAAGACCATGTGTTTCTTCGATAGGTAAAGGATTAAGATTATATGTTTCTTCAACAGACGGTAAATTAAGACCATGTATTTCTTCAATAGGAGGTAAATTCTTAACATCTTCAGCTTTAATACCCATTTCTTTCATAGATTTCTTTGCCTCTTGCATATCTTCAGGACTGAGAAATAGAATACCCCTCTTCTTCGGAGTTGGTTTAGGAATAAGCTTGTGGGAGACTCTCTTCTTCAATTTGCACAAAATTATATATATCCCTTAAAGCAGCTTGTTTCTTATGAGCAAGGAAATATTTAGCAGAGAAGTAATAAATCATATCCTGGGGACTACGCACACAACCAGAATCAAGAGAATTAAACCATATCTTAGCATCACCCTTTAATGAGAACGAAAATATTTTAAAGATGTAAAAGTAATGAATTCTCTCATCTTTAGTGAATAGGGTGGCTATCATTCAGTTTAGTAATATGTGCCACAACAGTTTCAGATTCATAACCATGAAAAGGATCAGATTCAACCAAAGTAATTATATCAGGATCAACAGAGAATTCTTAATCCTTATCAGTAACAAAGATAGGTGAAGTAGCAAAAGTAGGGTCAGGTTTCATTCTAGCATTTAGAGATTGCTTACTCCATTTAGCTAATAATTTTTTAAGTTCAGTTCTATTTCTGCAAGCTAAAATAGCTAAAGAAGCATCTTGATCAAAAACATAACCCTTAGGAATCGCAAGTGGTTCTTCATCATCACTTTCATCAGTATCATTAGATTCAATATTTTCTATCTCTCTAGCCCTAGCAAGTTGTTCATCAAGAAAAGCACTAAGTGGCATAGTAGTATCTGAAGGAAATATGCCCTAGAGGCAATAACAAAGTTATTATTTATTTCCTTATATCATGATAAATGTTTATTATTCATGCTAGAATTGTATTAACCGGAAACATAATGCATGTGTGAATACATAGACAAACAGTATGTCACTAGTATGCCTCTACTTGACTAGCTCGTTGAATCAAAGATGGTTAAGTTTCCTAGCCATAGACATGAGTTGTCATTTGATTAACGGGATCACATCATTAGAGAATGATGTGATTGACTTGACCCATTCTGTTAGCATAGCACTTGATCGTTTAGTTTGTCGCTATTGCTTTCTTCATGACTTATACATGTTCCTATGACTATGAGATTATGCAACTCCCGTTTAGCGGAGGAACACTTTGTGTGCTACCAAATGTCACAACGTAACCGGGTGATTATAAAGGTGCTCTACAGGTGTCTCCAAAGGTACTTGTTGGGTTGGCGTATTTCGAGATTAGGATTTGTCACTCCGATTGTCGGAGAGGTATCTCTGGGCCCACTCGGTAATGCACATCACTATAAGCCTTGCAAGCATTGCAACTAATGAGTTAGTTGCGGGATGATGTGTTACGGAACGAGTAAAGAGACTTGCCGGTAACGAGATTGAACTAGGTATTGAGATACCGACGGTCGAATCTCGGGCAAGTAACATACCGATGACAAAGGGAACAACGTATATTGTTATGCGGTTTGACCGATAAAGATCTTCGTAGAATATGTAGGAGCCAATATGAGCATCCAGGTTCCGCTATTGGTTATTGACCGGAGACGTGTATCGGTCTTGTCTACATAGTTCTCGAACCCGTAGGGTCCGCACGCTTAAAGTTTGATGACGGTTATATTATGAGTTTATGTGTTTTGATGTACCGAAGGAGTTCGGAGTCCCGGATGAGATCGGGGACATGACGAGGAGTCTCAAAATGGTCGAGACGTAAAGATCGATATATTGGACGACTATATTCGGACATCGGAAAGGTTCCGAGTGATTCGAGTATTTTCGGGAGTACCGAGGAGTTACAGGAATTCGTATTGGGCCTTAATGGGCCATACGGGAAAGGAGAGAAAGACCTCAAAGGGTGGGCGCACCCCTCCCCATGGGCTGGTCCGAATTGGACTAGGGAGGGGGGGCGCCCCCTTCCTTCCTTCTCCTTTTTCCTTCCCTTTCCTTCCCTCCTACTCCTACTACTTGGAAGGGCTCCTAGTTCTACTAGGGAAGGGGGAATCCTACTCCCGGTGGGAGTAGGACTCCCCTAGGGCGCTCCATAGAGAGGGCCAACCCTCCCCCTCCTCCACTCCTTTATATACGGGGGCAGGGGGCACCCCAAAGACACAACAATTGATCTCTTGATCTCTTAGCTGTGTGCGGTGCCCCCCTCCACCATAATCCACCTCGGTCATATCGTAGCGGTGCTTAGGCGAAGCCCTGCGTCGATAGAACATCATCATCGTCACCACACCGTCGTGCTGACGAAACTCTCCCTCAACACTCGGCTGGATCAGAGCTCGAGGGACATCATCGAGTTGAACGTGTGCAGAACTTGGAGGTGCCGTGCGTTCGGTACTTGATCGGTCGGATTGTGAAGACGTACGACTACATCAAACGCGTTGTGCTAACGCTTCCGCTTTCGGTCTATGAGGGTACGTAGACAACACTCTCCCCTCTCGTTGCTATGCATCACCATGATCTTGCGTGTGCGTAGGAAATTCTTTAAAATTACTATGTTCCCCAACAGTATCAGGCATAGGGGTAGTTTCATCATAAGTATCATGCATAGCAGAAGTGGCATCATTAACAACATGCAACATATCAGAAGCAGGTGTAGGTGTCGCAAGCTTACTCAAAACAGAAGGTGAATCAAGTACAAAGCTAGATGGCAGTTCCTTACCTCCCCTCGTAGTTGAGGGATAGACCTAGGTTTTTGGATCTCTCAAGTTCTTCATAATGATAAGCAGATATATATCCCAAGTGACTCAAAGAATAGAGCTATGCTACCCGGCAACGGCGCCAAAAAATAGTCTTGATAACCCACAAGTATAGGGGATCGCAACAGTTTTCGAGGGTAGAGTATTCAACCCAAATTTATTGATACGACACAAGGGGAGCCAGAGAATATTCTCAAGTATTAGCAGCCGAGTTGTCAATTCAACCACACCTGGAAACTTAATATCTGCAGCAAAGTGTTTAGTAGCAAAGTAATATGATAGTGGTGATAACGGTATCAAAAGGTAACAGTAGTAAAAGTAATATTTTTGGTATTTTGTAGTGATGATAGCAATAGCAACGGAAAAGTAAATAAGCGAAGAACAATATATGGAAAGCTCGTAGGCAATGGGTCGGTGATGGAGAATTATGCCGGATGCGGTTCATCATGTAACAGTCATAACCTAGGGTGACACAGAACTAGCTCCAGTTCATTGATATAATGTAGGCATGTATTCTGAACATAGTCATACGTGCTTATGGAAAAGAACTTGCATGACATCTTTTGTCCTACCCTCCCGTGGCAGCGGGGTCCTTACGGAAACTAAGGGATATTAAGGCCTCCTTTTAATAGAGAACCGGAACAAAGCATTAACACATAGTGAATACATGAACTCCTCAAACTACGGTCATCACCGGTAAGTATCCCGATTATTGTCACTTCGGGGTTAACAGATCATAACACATAATAGGTGACTATAGACTTGAAAGATAGGATCAAGAACACTCATATATTGATGAAAACATAATAGGTTCAGATCTGAAATCATGGCACTCGGGCCCTAGTGACAAGCATTAAGCATAGCAAACTCATAGCAACATCAATCTCAGAACATAGTGGACACTAGGGATCAAACCCTAACAAAACTAACTCGATTACATGATAGATCCCATCCAACCCATCACCGTCCAGCAAGCCTACGATGGAATTACTCACGCACGGCGGTGAGCATCATGAAATTGGTACGGATCAAGAACGAATAATCGGTAAGAAATCCCAATCTCAAACCAATATCCATGGAAGAAAAACTAGAGCTACTAGAATTCCCACCTATGAAACTCCCGAACCTTTCCGGTTATGCAATCAGGTGTTGGGGATACAGGGGAAGCATAATATCTCGCCCAAACTAGCAAATCCTACATCCAGTTGTATCCATCCTTCAAAACATAACCAAGAAAACTTCGGAAACCATCTACCTCAACCTTCGAAAAGCATCCGTTATACAAGTTATGGCGATACTCCCGAACTCCCGCCCCAGTACTGGGTGGCGTCGAGGTTATCTCACCAACAAACTGCATAAAAGAGATTTTCGATGTCGGCGTACTAGACTCAGGTATTCCAGAACTGCAACGATAAAATTATGATGACAACACCTCAGAGCTCAACTCCCCGGGACACTTCCACTAAACCCCTGACAGGAGGCACCAAGACAATGTTCTCATCATAAAACCATCGGACCGATTCTAAGATACCCGCGTGATCCTAAATTTTTTTAGTGAAATTTGAGAAGAGAAGAGTCAAAACTCTACGTCAGGATGCCTTACCAGAGCGATGAGGAGACTGGGAAGTAAAAAGAATTCCTAAACTCTCCGATATATAATTCCTAAATGACTCAAAACATTTTTCTAGACACAACTCAGCCGCTAAAAACGATCAAGCAATGGGGCTCCTAAGGTCGGGGAAGGCTCTGATTACCAACTTGTAACACCCTCGATGTGACTATAGCTCCCACGTGTCGAGGCACGACTTAGAGACATAATCGCATTGAAGGCATATGTCGCAAGTTAGGCAATCTTCACAACATCCCATGTAATATAATAATGAAAAGGGAGATAACATAGTTGGCTTACACTCGCCACGTCAATCAAGTACATAAATAACATTACATCATCCAAACACTCATGGCCTGACTACGGCGCCAAAATAAAAGAGAACCCAACATGCGACACGGTCCCAATCGCCCCCAACTGGGCACCACTACTGATCATCGGGAAAGGAAACATAGTAACGTTGAGAGTCTTCGTCGAACTCCCACTTGAGCTCATACGCGTCTCCTGGAGCGGAATCATCAGGCCCTGCATCTGGTGTAATAGTAATCTGTGAGCCACAGGGACTCAGCAATCTCGCACCCTCGCGATCAAAACTATTTAAGCTTATAGGTATGGCAAGGTAAATATATGGAGCTGCAGCAAGCGACTAGCAAGTATGGTGGCTAACTTATTCGCAAAGGAGAGCGAGAAGAGGAGGCAAAGCACGAGCGAGAAACTAGAGAGCAACCTGCGCAAACATTACTCCAACACCATGTCCACTTCCTGGACTTCGCCGAGAAGAGGCCATCACGGTACCACACTCAGTTGATTCATTTTAATTAAATTAAGGTTCAAGTTATCTACAACCGGACATTAACAAATTCCCATCTGCCCATAACCGTGGGCACGGCTTTCGAAAGTTCAATCCCTGCAGGGCAGTCCCAACTTAGCCCATGACAAGCTCTCACGGTCAACGAAGGAATAGACCTCCTCCCAAGACATTCCGATCAGACTCGGTATCTCGGTAACTCAAGACACTTCGACAGGTTAAAACAAGACCAGCAACACTGCCCGAATGTGCCGACAAATCCCGATAGGAGCTGCACATATCTCTTTCCCAGGGCACACTCAGATTGTCCTAGGTACGGGTAGGCCAGCCCAGAGTTGCCCCTGGTGGCCACCGGTAGCTGAGAGGTGGACCAACACTCACAGGAGCACTGGCCCGGGGGGGTTAAAATAAACATGACCCTTGAGTCTGCAGAACCCAAGGGAAAGAAAAGGCTAGGTGGCAAATGGTAAAACCAATGTTGGGCATTGCTGGAAAAGCTTTAATCAAGGCGAAATATCAAGGGGATCCCATTATAACCCAACCGCGTAAGGAACGCAAAAATCCGGGAACATAACACCGATATGACGGAAACTAGGGCGGCAAGAGTGGAACAAAACACTAGGCGAGAGGCCGAGCCTTCCACCCTTTACCAAGTATATAGATGCATTAAGATAACATAGCAATATAATGATATCCCAAAAAGTAAGTAAAATATGTTCCAACAAGGAACGGCCTCCAATCTTCACCTGCAACTAGCAACGCTATAAGAGGGGCTGAGCAAAGCGGTAACATAGCCAATCAACGGTTTGCTAGGACAAGGTGGGTTAGAGGTTTGACATGGCAATTTGGGAGGCTTGCAAGCAAGTGGTAGGCATCGTAGCATTGGCATAGCAAAAGAGCGAGCAAAACTAGCATAGCAAATATAGTAGTGATTTCGAGGGTATGATCATCTTGCCTGCACAGTTGTCAGAGTTGACTGGATCCTCGAAAGCAAACTCAACGGGCTCCTCATTAGCGAACTCGTCTCCCGACTCTACCCAAACAAGACAAACAGGCAACAAGGATACAATCAACCACGTGCAAGACCAAGCAATATGATGAAATGATGATATTCTATGCGGGATGCAAAATGCAAGATATGACAGGAAATGCATGAACCTATTATCAACTTGGAAATCCAAATGTGCCACTGGAAAGATGAGATGAAATCGCTTGAAAACGATATAAAGAACGCCGGAATCGGAGTTACGGTTTGGAAATGGCAAGCGATTCAAATATGACACCGGTCTGCGATTTACAGCAAGTAGGCATCTAAATGCAATGAAATGAACATGCTATAGCACCCAAACATGGCATCAAAATACATGGCAGGAAAGCATTCAAGATGCTTAACAAAAGTCTAGCACTGAGCTACGGCCAATTCATCCATTAGGAGGTTCAAACAAGCATGGCAAAAACGCAAATGGTAAAACAGATCTCAGACTTGGTGAAATTAACACTTGTCTGGAATTTCAGATCATATAGCCCTCTTCGGAGCAACAAAACAACATGCTGCGGGACCTGAACATGACAAAGAAAGACATGGCATGGAGCTACTCAACAAGCTTAACAAAAGTCCCTTAGTGACCTTGAGCCAAAAGAGATCACAAAGTATACTAAGAAGCACACGAACATAGCAAAACATAATCAGTTTTCAGACTTAGTGAAAACTGGGACATGCTGAAACATAACTCACGAAGGCATGTTTACGAGCTCGATGCACTCACCACGGTGCAAGTCATGGCAAGAAAAGAATACATCCCTTAAGAAGGCACAAAATGCAACCTAGAAATGGCAAGAACAATGGCATAGCATGCACGGATCAACTACAATAACATCGGCAAAATCGCAAACAAGTTGACGATCTGCCCAGATTCACAAAGTAGCAAAAGTAGAGCTTGATTGACTCAAGCTAGGGTGCTCCATAATTGTAAACAAAGACATGGATGGATAGAGCACTACAACATTAACAAAACTCCCTTACTGATCATCCTCAAAAGAGGCACGAATCACTAGGAAACAACAAGAACATATGGCATCATGAACTAAACAATCCCAGGTCTTAGTGAAATCACCAAGTCCCTGAGAACAGACTTAGTAAGTGCACCACTTTGCAAGCTTGCACAAGTCACCACACACATCCTAAAAATACATGGGTTGCACCTCTGGAAAGATGACAAAACCCTTAACAAAACATATGTAGAACTCACGGGCATATCATGCACACAATAATCATGGCAAAAATGACAAAAGTGCTAAACGGAGTAGCTGATCTGACAATTAACTCAAGTAGCCCTCTTCTAACAGCATTTAGGGCATCAAGATGAGCTCAAATGAAAATGATGCAATGGAATGAAATGATATACTCTCTGAGATGAACATTTTGATATGCTATATGCATGAATCGGAGCTACGGATGCAAAATTACGGGGCCCCAAACAGAGGCACTTGGATCTGCAATTTCAGGAGTTAGTGAAAATTATACCTCCGGAAAAGTCAAACCGGGACGGGACGGTTCCGGGACGGAGCGGTGCGGGGACGGGCGAGGGCGTTTGGATCGGGGACCGGTGGATCTGGTCCCGATCCAGATCGGATCTGGCCGGAGCGCGGGCTTCGGCGGGAGGCGGCGGCTACGCGCCACGTGGCGCTCTGCCAGTGGCCGCGGGTGGCGGCGCGGCGTGTCCAGCCGGAACGGACACGTCCGGCGCGGCGCGAGGTGGATTTTAGGGTTTCGGGGAGAGGAAGAGATCCGAAAATGGAGGGGGTCTATTTATAGGCATAGAGGGAGCTAGGAGAGTCCAAATGAGGTGCGGTTTTCGGCCACGTGATCGTGATCGAACGCTCTAGGACATGGAGCAGAGTTTGGTGGGTTTTGGGCCAAAATAGAGGGGTGTTGGGGTGCAACACACATGAGGCCTTTTTGGTCCCTCGGTTAACCGTTGGAGTACCAAACGAAGTCCAAATGGTACGAAACTTGACAGGCGGTCTACCGGTAGTAAACCAAGGCCGCTTGGCAAGTCTCGGTCCAATCCGGAAATGTTTAATCCCCACACACGAAAGAAAGCTAGAAATGACCACCGAAGGAGTACGAAGCGCCGGAATGCAAAACGGACAACGGGGAAAATGCTCGAATGCAGGAGATGAACACGTATGCAAATGCAATGCACATGATGACATGATATGAGATGCATGACAACGACAACAACACACGGAGACTAAAACCCGAACCCGATGAAATAAATATAACTTAACGCCAGAAACGGCAAGAGTTGGAGTACAAATAGGGAAAGTTACATCCGGGGTGTTACAACACTCCACCACTACGAAAGGATCCCGTCCCGAGATCTAGGACTGAAAGAACGCCGGGTACTTAGAACGGAGGTGATCCTCGCGTTCCCAGGTAGCTTCACGGTCGGAATGGTGTGACCACTTGACTTTGAGAAATTTGATTGACTTGTTGCGAGTCTTGCGTTCAGTCTCTTCAAGAATAGCAACTGGGTGCTCATGATAAGAGAGATCTTCTTGGAGCTCAATGTCCTCAAAGTTGACGGTACGGTCAGGAGTCTTGAAGCACTTTTGAAGTTGAGAGACATGGAACACGTCATGAACATTTGCAAAGTTTGAAGGAAGCTCGAGTTGATAGGCGAGGTCGCCTCTCTTGCTGACAATCTTGAAAGGTCCCACGTATCTAGGGGCAAGCTTCCCTTTGATACCGAAGCGACAAGTACCTTTCATAGGAGAGACGCGGAGGTAAACATGATCTCCGATCTTGAAAGCCAAATCACGGTGCTTACTATCATAGTAGCTCTTCTGACGGGATTGGGCTGCTTTGAGGTTATCACGAATGACTTTGCACATTTCTTCTGCCTCTGTGATTAAGTCATTACCCAAAAGCTGACGTTCACCGGTTTCAGACCAGTTGAGAGGGGTACGGCACTTCCTTTCATACAGAATTTCAAATCGGGCCTTGCCCGAACTTGCTTGAAAACTGTTGTTGTAGGAGAATTCAGCATAAGGAAGACAATCCTCCCACTTCATGCCGAAGGAGATCACACAAGCCCTGAGCATATCTTCAAGAATCTGGTTGACACGCTCGACTTGACCGCTTGTTTGAGGATGGAAAGCTATGCTGAAGCGGATGTTTGTGCCCCTGGCCTTCTGAAAAGAATCCCAAAACTTTGAGGTAAAGATGTTGCCACGGTCTGAAGAGATCACTTGAGGAATACCGTGCAGAGAGAGAATACGAGAGGTATAGAGTTCCGCCAATTGAGCTGCAGTGATCGCCTCTTTGATAGGAAGAAAGTGAGCCACTTTGGTGAGTTTGTCGATGACAAGGAATATAGCATCATTGCCACGCTTGGACTTAGGAAACCCAGTCACGAAGTCCATTTCAATGTGGTCAAACTTCCATTATGGAATGGCAAGAGGTTGGAGGAGACCAGCTGGCCTTTGGTGTTCTGCCTTCACTCTTCTGCAGACATCACATTCATTCACGAATTGAGCGATCTCACGCTTCATTCGAGTCCACCAATAAGCTTGCTTGAGGTCCTGATACATCTTCGTGCTCCCAGGGTGGATGGAGAGGAGAGAATTGTGAGCCTCGTTCATGATCACTTTACGGAGTTCACCTTTGGGTACAACAATACGATCCTCGAAGAAGAGAGTGTCCTTGTCATCAAGGCAGAAGCACTTGTACTTGGACTGACTCTTGGCAATCCTAATCTTCACCTTTTTCACCATAGCATCAAGAAGCTGGGCTTGGCAAATCTGGTCTTCCAAGGTAGGAGAGACTTGAAGGTTGGCGAGGAAACCTTGAGGAACAACTTGCAGGTTAAGTTTGCGGAAAGCTTCACAAAGCTCGGGTTGATAAGGCTTGAGAATCAGACTGTTGCAGTAAGCCTTTCTGCTCAAAGCGTCAGCAATCACATTGGCCTTGCCTGGAGTATACTCAATACTTGGATTATACTCTTGAATCATTTCAACCCATCGAGTTTGCATGAGGTTGAGATTAGGCTGAGTGAAGATCTACTTGAGACTCTTGTGATCAGTGAAAATGTCCACTTTTCTTCCCAATAGAAGATGTCTCCAAGTCAAAAGAGCATGCACAACTGCCGCCAACTCGAGATCATGAGTGGGGTAGTTCTTCTCATTCGGCTTTAGCTGGCGAGATGTATAAGCAACAACTTTCTTCTCTTGCATCAATACTGCGCCAAGACCTTGGAGAGAGGCATCACAAAAGACCTCGTACGGTTTGGATTCATCAGGTGGAGTCAGAACTGGAGCAGTGATCAATTTCTCTTTCAAAGTGTTGAAAGCAATATCACACTCCGGAGACCAAACGTACTTGACGTGCTTCTGAAGAAGATTAGAGAGAGGCTTCGCGATCTTAGAAAAGTTTTCAACGAATCTTCGGCAATAGCTTGCGAGACCGAGGAAGCTACAGAGTTGCTTCACGTTCTGAGGAGGTTCCCAATTCACAATTGCAGACACCTTCTCAGGATTCACGGCAATGCCCTTGGCAGAGATGATATGACCAAGATAAAGAACCTCATCGAGCCAAAATTCACACTTGGAGAACTTGGCGTAGAACTGATGTTCCCTGAGCTTATCAAGAACCAAACGCAAGTGCTTGGCATGATCTTCCTTGTTCTTGGAGAAAACCAGAATGTCGTCGAGATAGACCAAAACGAAGTCATTGGTGTAGGCGTTGAAGATGAAGTTCATCATGCAAGAGAACGTCGGAGGAGCGTTGACGAGACCAAAAGACATGACAGTGTATTCATATGAACCAAAGCTTGTTCTGAATGCTGTCTTGGGAATATCTTCTTCACGAATGTGAATCTGGTGATAATCCATACGGAGATCAAGCTTGGAGAATACTTGGGCACCTTTGAGTTGTTCGAACATCTCATTGATGTTGGGAAGTGGGTATTTGTTCTTGATGGTCTTCTTGTTCACTAGATGGTAATCAACACAAAGTCGGTCCGTTCCATCCTTCTTCTTCACAAAAAGAACACCACAACCCCACGGAGAAGAACTAGGCCGGATGAGACCCATTTTCTCTTGAATATCGAGTTGCTTCTTCAGCTCCTTCAACTCTTCAGGTCCGAGCTTGTAAGGACGTTTGCACACAAGTTCCGTGCTGGGCTCAAGATCAATAACGAATTCAACTGGCCGGTGCGGAGGCATTCCTGGAAGCTCTTCTGGAAAGACGTCTTGGTATTCGCAAACGATTAGAATTTGCGAGATGGCATCCAATTCACCCTTCTCATTGAGAGAAAACAGACGGATAGTATCATCATGAGCGGCAAAGACAATTACATCCTCAGACGAATGAGTCAATTGAATCTGCCTGGCTGCACAATCAAGATGTGCCTTGTGCTTAGAAAGCCAATCCATTCCGAGAATAAGATCAATATTTGAGTCACCGAGAACCGTAGGAGAAGCCAAGAACTTGTAGTCACCCAAAGTGATAGAAACATCCGGAACGATGGAGTTAGCCTGCATGCGCTTACCGGGAGAGACAACTGCTAAAGGACTAGGCAAAACTTGCGAAACCAATTCATGCCTATTTGTAAACGGTCTCGAGATGAAGCAATGCAATGCACCAGTGTCAAAAAGAACTTTAGCTGGAATATCATTAACAGGAAGGTTACCCATGATCACATCTGACGAGTCCTCTGCATGAGCTGCATTCATCAAATTGAGCTTGGCATGCTTGGGGTTATGCTTGACCACAGCTGTACTTGCCGATCTGACAGGAGGAGGAGGAAGACGCCTCTGGTTGAAACACTTGTTGGCATAGTGACCCTTCTGTTGGCACTTGTTGCACATGACCTCAGAAAGCGGACGGTGATACGGAGCACTCGATCTTGGAGCTTGAGACAAAGTCTTGTTCTGAAAGCCAGGGTTGGGTGGGTGGGAAGAACCACTGCCACCTTTACTCTTCTGCTGATACGGCTGACGAAACGGAGGAGGAGGAAGCCAATACTTCTGCTGCTTGGCCACTTGAGTAGAGGAAGAAGGAGTAACATCTCTGACTTGCTTCTTGGAAGCATCACACCTCAACTGAGCAGCCTCTTGCTTCAGTGCCATGTTGTAGAACTCATCGTATCTCAAGGGCTCAAAGAGAACAAGAGCTAGCTGAATATCTTCTCTGAGACCATCCCTGAACTGGTATATCATGCTCTTCTCATCAGGGACATCCTGCTTGGCAAAGCGGGCGAGCTTCTGGAACAACTTGTTGTAGTCATAGACAGACAAAGAGCCTTGCTTCAGATTGCGGAATTCCTCACACTTGCTTTCAACCACGCTCTAGGGAATATGATGAGCTCGGAAATCTCGACGCAAATCATCCCAAGTGATAACACGTCCACCTCTGGAGTCCTTGTACTGCTGGAACCATTCTGTAGCTTGATCTTTGAGTTGGAAGGAAGCGAACTTGACAAAGTCCTCAGGCCTGACATTACTGCACTCGAAATGCTTGCACAGATCCACAAGCCAATCGTCAGCATCGGTTGCCTCAACACAATTGCTGAAAGTCTTTGGCCCGTTAGCAAGGAACTGGTTGAGTGTAGCAAAGTGACTCTGATTGCTGCCTTGATTCCCTTGGTTGCCTTGATTGCGCTCTTGAAGAATTTGCATGATCAGTTGTGTGTTTGCATTGGTTGCGGCCATCACAGCTTGCCATGCCTCCGGAGGAGGTGGAGGTGGTGGCGGATCAGGATTCAGAGTCGTGCGTGTTGGAGGAGCCATCCTGAAGAGGTTGACCACCATTAGCACATTGATAGACAAATATTGAAGCTGAATCCAACAGAATGAAAATTGCAACATATAGTCTTCACATCCGAACAAAATGAACGAATGCATTCCTCTTGAAATGGTCACATATCCATAAATTGAGAAGCCACGTAGAATTAAGGTAGAAAAATAAATCAACAAGGTACGGATCAAGAACGAATAATCGGTAAGAAATCCCAATCTCAAACCAATATCCGTGGAAGAAAAACTAGAGCTACTAGAATTCCCACCTATGAAACTCCCGAACCTTTCCGGTTATGCAATCAGGTGTTGGGGATACATGGGAAGCATAATATCTCACCCAAACTAGCAAATCCTACATCCAGCTGTATCCATCCTTCAACACATAACCAAGAAAACTTCGGAAACCATCTACCTCAACCTTCGAAAAGCATCCGATATACAAGCTATGGCGATACTCCAGAACTCCCGCCCCAGTATTGGGTGGCGTCGAGGTTATCTCACCAACAAACTGCATAAAAGAGATTTTCGATGTCGGCGTACTAGACTCAGGTATTCCAGAACTGCAACGATAAAATTATGATGACAACACCTCAGAGCTCAACTCCCCGGGACACTTCCACTAAACCCCTGACAGGAGGCACCAAGACAATGTTCTCATCATAAAACCATCGGAACGATTCTAAGATACCCGCGTGATCCTAAATTTTTTTTTAGTGAAATTTGAGAAGAGAAGAGTCAAAACTCTACGTCAGGATGCCTTACCAGAGCGATGAGGAGACTGGGAAGTAAAAAGAATTCCTAAACTCTCCGATATATAATTCCTAAATGACTCAAAACATTTTTCTAGACACAACTCGGCCGCTAAAAACGATCAAGCAATGGGGCTCCTAAGGTCGGGGAAGGCTCTGATTACCAACTTGTAACACTCTCGATGCGACTATAGCTCCCACGTGTCGAGGCACGACTTAGAGACATAATCACATTGAAGGCATATGTCGCAAGTTAGGCAATCTTCACAACATCCCATGTAATATAATAATGAAAAGGAAGATAACATAGTTGGCTTACACTCGCCACATCAATCAAGTACATAAATAACATTACATCATCCAAACACTCATGGCCCGACTACGGCGCCAAAATAAAAGAGAACCCAACATGCGACACGGTCCCAATCGCCCCCAACTGGGCACCACTACTGATCATAGGGAAAGGAAACATAGTAACGTTGAGAGTCTTCGTCGAACTCCCACTTGAGCTCATACGCGTCTCCTGGAGCGGAATCATCAGGCCCTGCATCTGGTGTAATAGTAATCTAAGAGCCACAGGGACTCAGCAATCTTGCACCCTCGCGATCAAAACTATTTAAGCTTATAGGTATGGCAAGGTAAATATATGGAGCTGCAGCAAGCGACTAGCAAGTATGGTGGCTAACTTATTCGCAAAGGAGAGCGAGAAGAGGAGGCAAAGCGCGAGCGAGAAACTAGAGAGCAACCTGCGCAAACATTACTCCAACACCGTGTCCACTTCCCGGACTCTGGCGAGAAGAGGCCATCACGGTAACACACTCAGTTGATTCATTTTAATTAAATTAAGGTTCAAGTTATCTACAACCGGACATTAACAAATTCCCATCTGCCCATAACCGTGGGCACGGCTTTCAAAAGTTCAATCCCTGCAGGGCAGTCCCAACTTAGCCCATGACAAGCTCTCACGGTCAACGAAGGAATAGACCTCCTCCCAAGACGTTCCGATCAGACTCGGTATCTCGGTAACTCAAGACACTTCGACAGGTTAAAACAAGACCAGCAACACCGCCCGAATGTGCCGACAAATCCCGATAGGAGCTGCACATATCTCTTTCTCAGGGCACACTCAGATTGTCCTAGGTACGGGTAGGCCAGCCCAGAGTTGCCCTTGGTGGCCACCGGTAGCTGACAGGTGGACCAACACTCAGAGGAGCACTGGCCCGGGGGGGGGGGTTAAAATAAAGATGACCCTTGAGTCTGCAGAACCCAAGGGAAAGAAAAGGCTAGGTGGCAAATGGTAAAACCAATGTGGGGCATTGCTGGAAAAGCTTTAATCAAGGCGAAATATCAAGGGGTTCCCATTATAACCCAACCACATAAGGAACGCAAAAATCCGGGAACATAACACCGATATGACGGAAACTAGGGCGGCAAGAGTGGAACAAAACACTAGGCGAGAGGCCGAGCCTTCCACCCTTTACCAAGTATATAGATGCATTAAGATAACATAGCAATATAATGATATCCCAAAAAGTAAGTAAAATATGTTCCAACAAGGAACGGCCTCCAATCTTCACCTGCAACTAGCAATGCTATAAGAGGGGCTGGGCAAAGCGGTAACATAGCCAATCAACGGTTTGCTAGGACAAGGTGGGTTAGAGGTTTGACATGGCAATTTGGGAGGCTTGCAAGCAAGTGGTAGGCATCGTAGCATTGGCATAGCAAAAGAGCGAGCAAAACTAGCATAGCAAAGATAGTAGTGATTTTGAGGGTATGATCATCTTGCCTGCACAGTTGTCAGAGTTGACTGGATCCTCGAAAGCAAACTCAACGGGCTCCTCGATAGCGAACTCGTCTCCCGGCTCTACCCAAACAAGACAAACAGGCAACAAGGATACAATCAACCACGTGCAAGACCAAGCAATATGATGAAATGATGATATGCTATGCGGGATGCGATGCGGGATGCAAAATGCAAGATATGATAGGAAATGCATGAACCTGGCCTCAACTTGGAAATCCAAATGTGCCACTAGAAAGATGAGATGAAATCGCTTGAAAACGATATAAAGAACGCCGGAATCGGAGTTACGGTTTGGAAATGGCAAGCGATTCAAATATGACACCGGTCTGCGATTTACAGCAAATAGGCATCTAAATGCAATGAAATGAACATGCTACAGCACCCAAACATGGCATCAAAATACATGGCAGGGAAGCATTCAAGATGCTTAACAAAAGTCTAGCACTGAGCTACGGCCAATTCATCCATTAGGAGGTTCAAACAAGCATGGCAAAAACGCAAATGGTAAAACAGATCTCAGACTTAGTGAAATTAACACTTGTCTGGAATTTCAGATCATATAGCCCTCTTCGGAGCAACAAAACAACATGCTACATGACCTGAACATGACAAACAAAAGACATGGCATGAAGCTACTCAACAAGCTTAACAAAAGTCCCTTAGTGACCTTGAGCCAAAAGGGATCACAAAATATACTAACAAGCACACGAACATAGCAAAACATAATCAGTTTTCAGACTTAGTGAAAACTGGGACATGCTGAAACATAACTCACGAAGGCATGTTTACGAGCTCGATGCACTCACCACGGTGCAAGTCATGGCAAGACAAGCATACATCCCTTAAGAAGGCACAAAATGAAAGCTAGAAATGGCAAGAACAATGGCATAGCATGCACGGATCAACTACAATAACATCGGCAAAATCGCAAACAAGTTGACGATCTGCCCAGATTCACAAAGTAGCAAAAGTAGAGCTCGATTGACTCAAGCTAGGGTGCTCCATAATTGTAAACAAAGACATGGATTGATAAAGCACTACAATATTAACAAAACTCCCTTACTGATCATCCTCAAAAGAGGCACGGATCACTAGGAAACAACAAGAACATATGGCATCATGAACTAAACAATCCCAGGTCTTAGTGAAATCACTAAGTCCCTGAGAACAGACTTAGCAAGTGCACCATTTTGCAAGCTTGCACAAGTCACCACACACATCCTAAAAATACATGGGTTGCACCTCTGGAAAGATGACAAAACCCTTAACAAAACATATGTAGAACTCACGGGCATATCATGCACACAATAATCATGGCAAAAATGACAAAAGTGCTAAATGGAGTAGCGGATCTGACAATTAACTCAAGTAGCCCTCTTCTAACAGCATTTTGGGCATCAAGATGAGCCCAAATGAAAATAATGCAATGGAATGAAATGATGTACTCTCTGAGATGAACATTTTGATATGCTATATGCATAAAGCGGAGCTACAGATGCAAAGTTACGGGTCCCCGAACAGAGGCACTTGGATCTGCAATTTCGGGAGTTAGTGAAAATTATACCTCCGGAAAATTCAAACCGGGACGGGACGGTTCCGGGACGGAGCGGTGCGGGGACGGGCGAGGGCATTTGGATCGGGGACCGGTGGATCTGGTCCCGATCCGGATCGGATCTGGCCGGAGCTCCGGCGAGCTCAAGTGCTCCGGCGAGGGGCGGAGGTGGTCGCGGCCAGCGGCGGAGCTCGGCAAGCCCGGGCGCGGGGCGCGGAGCCCGATGGCGGAGGTTGCGCGCGGCAGGCGGGGCGAGCTCGGCGGCGGAGGTGGCGCGCGGCGGCGCTGGGCGGCGCGGTAGGCG
>NC_041392.1:24944045-24963200 GCF_002162155.2 Triticum dicoccoides | reverse complement strand
CTGGCCCGGGCCGCGCGAGCTTCGGCGGGAGACGGCGGCTGCGCGCCACCTGGCGCTCTGCCAGTGGCCGCGGGTGGCGGCGCGGCATGTCCGGCCGGAACGGACACGTCCGGCGCGGCGCGAGGTGGATTTTAGGGTTTCGGGAACAGGAAGAGATCCGAAAATGGAGGGGTCTATTTATAGGCATAGAGGGAGCTAGGAGAGTTCAAATGAGGTGCGGTTTTCGGTCACGCGATCGTGATCGAACGCTCTAGGACATGGAGCAGAGTTTGGTGGGTTTTGGGCCAAAATAGAGGGGTGTTGGGCTGCAACACACACGAGGCCTTTTCGGTCCCTCGGTTAACCGTTGGAGTACCAAACGAAGTCCAAATGGTACGAAACTTGACAGGCGGTCTACCGGTAGTAAACCAAGGCCGCTTGGCAAGTCTCTGTCCAATCCGGAAATGTTTAATCCCCACACACGAAAGAAAGCTAGAAATGACCACCGGAGGAGAACGAAGCGCCGGAATGCAAAACGGACAACGGGGAAAATGCTCGAATGCATGAGATGAACACGTATGCAAATGCAATGCACATGATGACATGATATGAGATGCATGACAACGACAACAACACACAGAGACAAAAACCCAAACCCGATGAAATAAATATAACTTAACGCCGGAAACAGCAAGAGTTGGAGTATAAATAGGGAAAGTTTCATCCGGGGTGTTACAGGTCCTTATGGAAACTAAGGGATATTAAGGCCTCCTTTTAAAAGAGAACCGGAACAAAGCATTAACACATAGTGAATACATGAACTCCTCAAACTACGGTAATCACCAGTAAGTATCCCGATTATTGTCACTTCGGGGTTAACGGATCATAACACATAATAGGTGACTATAGACTTGCAAGATAGGATCAAGAACACTCATATATTGATGAAAACATAATAGGTTCAGATCTGAAATCATGGCATTCGGGCCCTAGTGACAAGCATTAAGCATAGCAAAGTCATAGCAACATCAATCTCAGAACATAGTGGACACTAGGGATCAAACCCTAACATAAACTAACTCGATTACATGATAGATCCCATCCAACCCATCACCGTCCAGCAAGCCTACGATGGAATTACTCATGCATGACGGTGAGCATCATGAAATTGGTGATGGAGAATGGTTGATGATGACGATGGCGACGGATTCCCCTCTCCGGAGCCCCGAACGGACTCCAGATCAGCCCTCCCGAGAGGTTTTAGGGCTTGGCGGCGGCTCTGTATCGTAAAACGTGATGATTTCTTCTCTCTGGTTTTTTCTCATCGAAACTCAATATATGGAGGTGGAGTTGGAGTCGGAGACGCAATAGGGGGGCCCATGAGGTAGGGGGCGCGCCCTAGGGGGGCTGGCGCGCCCCCCACCCTCGTGGAGAGACGGTGGGCCCCCTGGCCTTCATCTTTGGCAGGTATTTTTCTTATTTTCTGGAAAGTGTCTCCGTGAAGTTTCAGGTCATTCCGAGAACGTTTGCTCCTGCACATAAATAACATCATGGTAATTCTGCTGAAAACAGCGTCAGTCTGGGGTAGTTCCATTCAAATCATGCAAGTTAGAGTCCAAAACAAGGGCAAAAGTGTTTGGAAAAGTAGATATGTTGGAGACGTATCAAGGGTCACCTTGCTGCATATGTGTTGACTTTCATCCTGATGAGGCCCCCTTTGTAAGAGATGTTCCCGGAGGCAGGAGCCCATCTGTTGTCATAGGGGGTTGGTCCGCTTGGCCTCCTCCTGTGATACATTGGTAACACAGCAGGTGGCGGGCTCGACCATCACTGACAATATAAATACAAGTGAAGGAATGCCCACCATACAACCACTTGAGAAATGAGGAGTGCCTCGATGAACTAAAAGTCAACCAATATGCAACAAGGCGACCCTTACCTGTGTTGAGTTGTCGAGTGCGGAGGTTCTAGGTTAGGAATTTAGTGGCAAGGGGTTAGGGGTTTAGGTTATGGATCACTCGAGGTTGAAGGCGAAGGACTATTATGTTCTATTTTATCTGAATCAATGAATGTTGCCCACCAAGACTGCAGGACTGTTCCGTTCATAAGTCCAACATGATATATGTTATCGTGGGGTCCCTCTAGTTTGATTGTGCCCTAGATATTTTTTTCATGTCGACTAACAAACCACTCTTGTATCAGATGTAGCAAACATGTGATACTGGAGTGGTTTGTGAACCAAAATCAATGAAAATCTCGGGAACTGTCAAGCTACAACCTCTTAACAGTAATGTATATGATGTTGGTGTTAGGGAACGCAGTAATTTCAAAAAAAATCCTACGAACACACAAGATCTATCTAGGTGTTGCATAGCAACGAGAGGGGAGAGTGTTGTCCACGTACCCTCGTAGACTGAAAGCGGAATCGTTATGACAACGCGGTTGATGTAGTCGTACGTCTTCACGATTCGACCGATCCTAGCACCGTAGGTACGGCACCTTCATGATCTGCACATGTTCAGCTCACTGACGTCCCACGAACTCTAGATCTAGCTGAGGTTGAGGGAGAGTTTCGTTAGCACGACGGCTTGATGACGGTGATGATGAAGTTACCATTGCAGGGTTCGCCTAAGCACTACAACGATATGACCGAGGTGGAAATCTATGGAGGAGGACACCGCACATGGCTAAACAATCAACTTATGTGTCTATGGGGTGCCCCCTCCCCCATATATAAAGGGGGGAGGAGGAGAGGGCCAGCCTAGGAGGAGGCGCGCCCAATGGGGGGCCATCCTACTCCAAGTAGGTTTGCCCCCCCTTTCCTATTCCTACTAGGAGAAGGAGGAAGGAGGAGGAAAGGAGGAGGAAAGGAGAAGGAAAGGCCCCCCCCCAAACCCTAAACCAATTCGGTTTGGGCCTAGGGGGCGTGCGCCCACCACTTGCCTACTGCCCTCTTTCTCCACTAGGGCCCATTAAGGCCCATTGACTCCCGGGGGTTCCAGTAACCTTCGGGTACTCCGGAAAATGCCCGAACTCATCCGGAACCATTCCGGTGTCCAAACATAGCCTTCCAATATATCGATTTTTATGTCTCGACCATTTCGAGACTCCTTGTCATGTCCGTGATCACATCCGGACTCCGAACTACCTTCGGTACATCAAAACACATAAACTCATAATACCGATCGTCATCGAACGTTAAGCGTGCGGACCCTACGGGTTCGAGAACTATGTAGACATGACCGAGACACATCTCCGGTCAATAACCAATAGCGGAACCTGGATGCTCATATTGGCTCCTACATATCCTATGAAGATCTTCATCGGTTAAACCGCATAACAACATACGTTGTTCCCTTTGTCATCGGTATGTTACTTGCCCGAGATTCGGTCGTCGGTGTCATTATACCTAGTTCAATCTCGTTACTGGCAAGTCTCTTTACTCGTTCCGTAATGCATCATCCGCATCATCCCGTGACTAACTTATTAGTCACATTGCTTGCAAGGATCATAGTGATGTGCATTACCGAGAGGGCCCAGAGATACCTCTCCGACAATCGGAATGACAAATCCTAATATCGATCTATGCCAACTCAACAAACACCGTCAGAAACACCTGTAGAGCATCTTTATAATCACCCAGTTACGTTGTGACGTTTGATAGCACACTTAGTGTTCCTCCGGTATCTGGGAGTTGGATAATCTCATAGTCATAGGAACATGTATAAGTTATGGAGAAAGCAATAGCAATAAACTAAACGATCATAGTGCTAAGCTAACGGATGGGTCAAGTCAATCACATCATTCTCTAATGATGTGATCCCCTTCATCAAATGAAAACTCATGTCTATGGCTAGGAAACTTAACCATCTTTCATTAACGAGCTAGTCAAGTAGAGGCATACTAGTGACACTCTGTTTGTCTATGTATTCACACATGTACTAAGTTTCCGGTTAATACAATTCTAGCATGAATAATAATCATTTATCATGATATAAGGAAATATAAATAACAACTTTACTATTGACTCTAGGGCATATTTCCTTCAGTCTCCCACTTGCACTAGAGTCAATAATCTATAACATTCTAATGATTCTAACACCCATGGAGTCTTGGTGTTGATCATGTTTTGCTCGTGAGAGAGGCTTAGTCAACGAGTCTGCAACATACAGATACGTATGTATCTTGCAAATCTCTATGTCTCCCACCTTGATTTGATCGCGGATGGAATTGAAGCGTCTCTTGATGTGCTTAGTTCTCTTGTGAAATCTGGATTCCTTTGCCAAGACAATTGCACCAGTATTGTCACAAAAGATTTTCATTGGACCCGATGCACTAGGTATGACACCTTGATTGGATACGAACTCCTTCATCCAGACTCGTTCATTTGCTGCTTCTGAAGCAGTTATGTATTCCACTTCACACGTAGATCCCGCCACAACGCTTTGCTTAGAATTGCACCAACTGACAACTCCACCATTCAATAAAAATATGTATCTGATTTATGACTTAGAGTCATCTGGATCAGTGTCAAAGCTTGCATCGACGTAACCGTTGACGACGAGCTCTTTGTCACCTTCATAAACGAGAAACATATCCTTAGTCATTTTCAGGTATTTCAGGATATTCTTGACCGCTGTCCAGTGATCCACTCCTGGATTACTTTGGTACCTCCCTGCTAAACTAATAGCAATACACACATCAGGTCTGGTACACAGCATTGCATACATGATAGAACCTATGGCTGAAGCATAGGAAATGACTTTCATTTTCTCTCTATCTTCTGCAATGGTCGGGCATTGAGTCTGACTCAACTTCACACCTTGTAACACAGGCAAGAACCCTTTCTTTGCTTGATCCATTTTGAACTTCTTCAAAACTTTATCAAGGTATGTGCTTTGTGAAAGTCCAATTAAGCGTCTTGATCTATCTCTATAGATCTTGATGCCTAATATATAAGCAGCTTCACCGAGGTCTTTCATTGAAAAATTCTTATTCAAGTATCCTTTTATGCTATTCAGAAATTTAGTATCATTTCCGATCAACAATATGTCATCCACATATAATATCAGAAATGCTACAGAGCTCCCACTCACTTTCTTGTAAATACAGGCTTCTCCAAAAGTCTGTATAAAACCATATGCTTTGATCACACTATCAAAGCGTATATTCCAACTTCGAGAGGCTTGCACCAGTCCATAAATGGATCGCTGGAGCTTGCACACTTTAGCACCTTTTGGATCGACAAAACCTTCTGGTTGCATCATATACAACTCTTCTTTAAGATATCCATTAAGGAATGCAGTTTTGACATCCATTTACCAAATTTCATAATCATAAAATGCAGCAATTTCTAACATATTCGGACGGACTTAAGCATCGCTACGGGTGAGAATGTCTCATCGTAGTCAACTACTTGAACTTGTCGAAAACCTTTCGCAACAAGTCGAGCTTTGTAGACAGTAATATTACCGTCAGCATCTTCTTCTTGAAGAAGCATTTATTCTCTATGGCTTGCCAATCATCGGGCAAGTCAACCAAAGTCCACACTTTGTTCTCATACTTGGATCCCATCTCAGATTTCATGGCCTCAAGCCATTTTGTGGAATCTGGGCTCATCATCGCTTCCCCATAGTTCGTAGGTTCGTCAAGATCAAGTAACATGACCTCCAGAACAGGATTACCGTACCACTCTGGTGTGGATCTTACTCTGGTTGACCTACGAGGTTCGGTAGTAACTTGATCAAAAGTTTCATGATGATCATCATTAGTTTCGTCACTTACTGGTGTAGGAATCACTGGAACTGATTTCTGTGATGAACTACTTTCCAATAAGGGAGAAGGTACAATTACCTCATTAAGTTCTACTTTTCTCCCACTCACTTCCTTCGAGAGAAACTCCTTCTCTAGAAAGGATCCATTCTTAGCAACGAATATCTTGCCTTCGGATATGTGATAGAAGGTGTACCCAACGGTCTCCTTTTGGGTATCCTATGAAGACACATTTCTTCGATTTGGGTTCGAGCTTATCAGGTTGAAGCTTTTTCACATAAGCATCGCAGCCCCAAACTTTAAGAAATGACAACTTGTGTTTCTTGCTAAACCATAGTTCATAAGGTGTCGTCTCAACGGATCTCGATGGTGCCCTATTTAACGTGAATGCAGCCGTCTCTAAAGCATAACCCCAAAACGATAGCGGCAAATCAGTAAGAGACATCATAGATTGCACCATATTTAATAAAGTGCGGTTACGACGTTCGGACATACCATTACGCTATGGTGTTCCAGGTGGCGTGAGTTGCGAAACTATTCCGCATTGTTTCAAATGAAGACCAAACTTGTAACTCAAATATTGTCCTCCACGATCAGATCGTAGAAACTTAATTTTCTTGTTACGATGATTTTCCACTTCACTCTGAAATTCTTTGAACTTTTCAAATGTTTCAGACTTATATTTCATCAAGTAGATATATCCATATATGCTCAAATCATCTGTGAAGGTCAAAAAATAACGATACCCGCCACGAGCATCAACACTCATCGGACCGCATACATCAGTATGTATTATTTCCAATAAGTCTGTTGCTCGTTCCGAAGAATGGAGTTTTAGTCATCTTGCCCATGAGGCGTGGTTCGCAAGTACCAAGTGATTCATAATCAAGTGATTCCAGAAGTCCATCAGAATGGTGTTTCTTCGTGCGCTTTACACCAATATGAACCAAACGGCAGTGCCACAAATAAGTTGCACTATCATTATTAAACTTATATCTTTTGGCTTCAATACTATGAACATGTGTATCACCACTATCAAGATTTAGTAAAAATAGACCACTCATCAAGGGTGCATGACCATAAAAGATATTATTCATATAAATAGAACAACCATTATTCTCTGATTTAAATGAATAATTGTCTCGCATCAAACAAGATCCAGATATAATGCTCATGCTTAATGTTGGCACCAAATAACAATTATTCTGGTCTAAAACTAACCCCGAAGGTAAATGTAGAGGTAGCATGCCGACGACGATCACATCGACTTTGGAACCATTTCCCACGTGCATCGTCACCTCGTCCTTAGTCAATCTTCGCTTAATCCGTAGCCCCTATTTTGAGTTGCAAATATATTAGCAACAGAACCAGTATCAAATACTCAGGCGCTACTGCGAGCATTAGTAAGGTACACCTCAATAACATGTAGATCAAATATACCATTCACTTTGCCATCCTTCTTCTCCGCCAAATACTTGGGGCAGTTCTGCTTCCAGTGACCAGTCCCTTTGCAGTAGAAGCACTCAGTCTCAGGCTTAGGTCCATACTTGGGTTTCTTCACTTGAGCAGCAACTTGCTTTCCATTCTTCTTGAAGTTCCCCTTCTTCTCTTGACACTTTTTCTTGAAACTGGTTGTCTTGTTGACCATCAACACTTGATGCTCCTTCTTGATTTCTACCTCCGCAGCCTTTCACTGCGAAGAGCTCGGGAATAGTCTTATCCATCCCTTGCATATTATAGTTCATCACGAAGCTCTTGTAGCTTGGTGGCAGTGATTGAAGAACTCTGTCAATGACACTATCAACTGAAAGATTAACTCCCAGCCGAGTCAAGTGATTGTGGTACCCAGACTTTCTGAGTATATGTTCACTGACAGAACTATTCTCCTCCATTTTGCAGCTGTAGAACTTATTGGAGACTTCATATCTCTCAATCCGGGCATTTGCTTGAAATATTAATTTCAACTCCTGGAACATCTCATATGCTCCATGACGTTCAAAATATCGTTGAAGTCCTGGTTCTAAGTCGTAAAGCATGACACACTGAACTATCAAGTAGTCATCAGCTTTGCTCTGCCAGGTATTCACAACACCTGGCGTTGCTCCTGTAACGGGTTTGGCACCTAGCGGTGCTTCCAGGACGTAATTCTTCTGTGCAGCAATGAGGATAATCCTTAAGTTACGGACCCAGTCTGTGTAGTTGTTACCATCATCTTTCAACTTAGCTTTCTCTAGGAACGCATTAAAATTCAACGGAACAACAGCATGGGCCATTTATCTACAACAACATAGACATGCAAAATACTATCAGGTACTAAGTTCATGATAAATTAAAATTCAATTAATCAAATTGCTTAATAACTCCCACTTAGATAGACATCTCTCTAATTATCTAAGTGATCACGTGATCCATATCAACTAAACCATGTCCGATCATCATGTGAGATGGAGTAGTTTTCAATGGTGAACATCACTGTGTTGATCATATCTACTATATGATTCACGCTCGACCTTTTGGTCTCAGTGTTCCAAGGCCATATATGCATATGCTAGGCTCGTCAAGTTTAACCCGAGTATTCTGTGTGTGCAAAACTGGCTTGCACCCGTTGTATGTGAACGTAGAGCTTATCACACCCGATCATCACGTGGTGTCTCGGCACGACGAACTGTAGCAATGGTGCATACTCAGGGAGAACACTTGTGCCTTGAAATTTAGTGAGAGATCATCTTATAATGCTACCGCCGAACTAAGAAAAATAAGATGCGGAAAGGATACACATCACATGCAATCAAATAAGTGATATGATATGGCCATCATCATCTTGTGCCTTTTGATATCCATCTTCAAAGCACCGTCATGATCACAATCGTCACCTTGATCCCCATCGAAGCATCATTGTCGTCTCGCACACTATTTCTTCCACAACTATCGCTACCGCTTAGTGATAAAGTAAAGCAATTACATGGTGATTGCATTTCGTACAATAAAGCGACAACCATATGGCTCCTGCCAGTTGCCGATAACTGTGTTACAAAACATGATCATCTCATACAACAATTTATATAATCACGTGTTGACCGTATCACATCACAACATGCCCTACAAAAACAAGTTAGATGTCCTCTACTTTGTTGTTGCAAGTTTTACGTGGCTGCTACGGGCTTAGCAAGAACCGTTCTTACGTACGCAAAAAAACCACAACGCGGTATAGTGATTGCTTTTTGATCTTCAGAAAGAACCCTCTTCATTGAATCCGATTCAACTAAAGTTGGAGAATAAGACACCCACTAGTCACCTGTCTCGCGTAAGCGTACACGTAATGTCAGTCTGAGCCGCTTCATCCAACAATACTGCTGAATTAGGAATCAACTAGTGACAGCAAGCAATATGCATATACCCATGCCCACAACTCCTTTGTCTTCTACTCGTGCATATAACATCTACGCATAGACCTGTCTCTGATACCACTGTTGGGGAACGTAGTAATTTCAAAAAAAATCTACAAACACGCAAGATACATCTAGGTGTTGTCCACGTACCCTTGTAGGCCGAAAGCGGAAGCGTTATGACAACGTGGTTGATGTAGTCGTACGTCTTCACGATCCGACTGATCCTAGCACTGAAGGTACGGCACCTCCGCGATCTGCACACGTTCAGCTCGGTGACGTCCCACGAACTCTAGATCCAGCTGAGGTCGAGGGAGAGTTTCGTCAGCGCGACGGCTTGATGACGGTGATGATGAAGTTACCGTTGCAGGGCTTCGCCTAAGCACTACAACGATATGACCAAGGTCGAAATCTGTGGAGGGGGGGGGCACCGCACACAGCTAAACAATCAACTTGTGTGTCTATTGGGTGCCCCCTCCCCCATATATAAAGGGAGGGAGGAGGACATGGCTGGCCTAGGAGGAGGCGCGCCCAAGGGGGGACAATACTACTCCAAGTATGTCTGTCCCCCCCCCCCCTTTCCTATTCCTACTAGGAGAAGGAGGAAGGAGGAGGAGAGGAGAAGGAAAGGGGGGCCAGCCGCCCAAAACCTAAACCAATTCGGTTTGGGCCTAGGGGGGCGCGCCCCACCACTTGTGTGCTGCCCTCTTTCTTCACTAGGGCCCATTAAGGCCCATTGACTCCCCAAGGGGTTCCGGTAACCACCCGGTACTCCGAAAAATGCCCGAACTCATCCAGAACCATTCCGGTGTCCAAACATAGCCTTCCCATATATCGATCATTATGTCTCGACCATTTTGAGACTCCCCGTCATGTCCGTGATCACATCCGGGACTCCGAACTACCTTCGGTACATCAAAACACATAAACTCATAATACCAATCGTCATCAAACGTTAAGCGTGCGGACCCTACGGGTTCGAGAACTATGTAGACATGACCGAGACACATCTTCGGTCAATAACCAATAGCGGAACCTGGATGCTCATATTGGCTCCTAGATATCCTACGAGGATCTTTATCGGTCAAACCGCATAACAACATACGTTGTTCCCTTTGTCATTGGTAGTATACTTGCCCGAGATTCGATCGTCGGTGTCATTATACCTAGTTCAATCTCGTTACTGGCAAGTCTCTTTACTTGTTCCGTAATGCATCATCCCGTGACTAACTCATTACTCACATTGCTTGCAAGGCTCATAGTGATGTGCATTACCGAGAGGGCCCAAAGATACCTCTCCGGCAATTGGAGTGACAAATGCTAATCTCGATCTATGCCAACGCAATAAGAACATTGGAAACACCTGTAGAGCATATTTATAATCACCCAGTTACGTTGTGATGTTTGATAGCACACTAAGTGTTCCTCCGGTATCCGGGAGTTGCATAATCTCATAGTCATAGGAACATGTATAAGTTATGGAGAAAGCAATAGCAATAAACTACACGATCATAGTGCTAAGCTAACGGATGGGTCAAGTCAATCACATCATTCTCTAATGATGTCATCCCATTCATCAAATGACAACTCATGTCTATGGCTAGGAAACTTAACCATCTTTGATTAACGAGCTAGTCAAGTAGAGGCATATTAGTGATACTCTGTTTGTCTATGTATTCACACATCTACTAAGTTTCTGGTTAATACAATTCTAGCATGAATAATAAAAAATTACCATGATATAAGGAAATGTAAATAGCAACTTTATTATTGACTCTAGGATATATTGCCTTCAGTTGGACATTTTGAAATATGAACACAATAATCCTACAATGTGTATGAGTGGCCCTTTGTGATGCAAATCAAATATAAACAATTCTTTGTTGTTCGATACTAAGGTTACACTTTCTTTGTTGAAGTGCAAACATTCTCCATTCCTAACGCATAGCAGTTTTCCTATGATGGAAGAAGAGACAACCTTTCGGTATTTGTGAAGCTTAGAGTCCTTCGTAATCATACGAGCAAATTCCTTGAAGAAACTAGTACGGAAATGAATCTTATTCAAACGATCCTACTCCCAAAGTGAGAGATTGTTCGTCTAGAATGGGCTTAGTGTGGACCATTTTTTACATCATGAATATTTTTGAAGTCCACACATATTTTTTAATTAGTGAACATTTTTTGAAATTAACAAAAAAAAATCCAATTCAAAATTTCCTTTTACAATTCATAATAATATTTATTTGTTTCATATATTTTTTTGAAAAGGAGGAAGACCCCCGGCCTCTGCATCAATCGATGCATGCAGCCATATTATTAATAAAAGTGTAACAGAGTTTGATATCCACAAAAGTTTCACAATCCGAGTGCAAAACGGAAGATAAGATAAAAAAAAGGTGCCACATCCGGCGATAAAGAACAGACTAGGATGCCTATACACCTAGCCTATTATTAGCTCGCCATCCAAATCGGCTGAAGATAGCCGTGCTACCGTCTTTCAATGGTTGCACCCAATAACCAAAAGCTCCATGTAGTCCGCATGATTGAGTAATGACCACATACGGATTCAAGTTGTAGCTCTACAGATAACCTGTAAAAATTAGTGAAGTTTGTTCTATTAAAAATCAAATCATTTCTAGTATTCCATATCGCCCAAAGTAGTGCACATATCCCTATCCGAATATGTTTGGCTATATGTATATCCACACCATTAAGCCACGTCCCAAATAACGTGTTGATGCTCGTTGGGGGATGAACGTTAAAAGCTATATGTATTGAGCACCATAATAATTTTGCAAGTGTACGGTCGAGAAAGAGGTGTTTAATCGTTTCATTTTAATCGCAATAACAACATCTGGAATTAGCAACCCAACTTCTTTTCAACAAGTTATCTTTGGTTAGTATGACTCCTTTGTGAATGAACCACATGAATATTTTAATTCAGAGCGGAATTTTAATCTACCATATGTGCAATGATCTAGACAGTGGCCCGGAATTAATTAGGTCCAGACACATAGATTTCACTGAAAAGGATCTATTCACAACTAACTTCTAGGAAATTGTATCCTCATCGGCCGATAGTTGAACATCCATCAACCTGCGGACCAGGTGCAACCAATCGTTCCAACGTTCCCCCACTAGGGATCTCCTGAATTGGATATTAAGCGGTATCGAATTTAATACTGTGGTGACATAGTCTTCCTTACGTTGCACAATATTATATAGGGAAGGATATTGCAGAGCCAAGGGCATCTCCCCTAGACATGTATCTTCCGAGAATCTAGTCTTGATACCATTACTTACTATGAACTTTACCCGTTGGAAGAAGGTTACCTTTATCCTCATTAACCCCTTCCAAAAAGGCGAGTCTGTAGGTCTAGCTGTAGCCTAGACCAAAGTCTTGGTACGCAATTACTTATTCCGCAATATTTGTACCCACATACCCTCGGTCTCAACGGATAACCTGTATAGCCATTTGCTAAGAAAGCATCTATTTTTTACCTCTAAATTCTCGATCCCTAATCCACCTTGGTCCTTTGATCTGCAAATAATATCCCATCGAGCCAATCGGTATTTCTTCTGAGCCTCATCACTTTGCCAAAAGAAGCGGGATCGATAGAAGTCTAATCTTTTCAGTACCCCAAGCGGCATTTCAAAGAAAGATAAAAGGAACATCGGCAGGCTCATAAAAACCGGATCTATCAAAACCAGCCAACCTCCGTAAGACATTAACTTTCCCTTCTAGCAGCTTAATTAGTCTTTTTTCAAATCTATCTTCTATACATTTTCATTCCTAATTCGTTAAACGCCTATGATGAATTGGGATTCCTAGATAATTAAACGGTAAGGATCCTATTTCACATCCGAACAATTGTCTGTACTCATCTTGTTCTTCTTTCGCTCTTCCAAAGCAGAACAATTCACTTGTGTTAAAGTTTATCTTTAGTCCAGACAATTTCTCAAATAGGCATAACACAGGCTTCATATTCCTGGCTTTAGCAAGGTAATGATCCATGAAAATAATAGTGTCATTAGCGTATTGTAGAATGGAGACACCCCCCTCTACCAGGTGGGGACGAGTCCTCCTACTTGGCCATTCTATTTAGCCCGATCAATAAGGACAACCAACATATCCGCTACTATGTTGAACAGGACATGAGACATGGAGTCCCCCTGTCTTAACCCCTTATGTGTCATCATTTACCTTTATCCCAACACTGTCTTTCTGTATGAATGTGTCCACCTGAGATCGCGGGACTCATTGGACCCCTTCATACGTAAGGCTTGCTGGAGGAACGGCCATTGACCTTATCATGCGCTTTCTCAAAGTCCACTTTGAAGATAACACCATCTAGTTTCTTCATATGAATTTCATGGAGAGTTTCATGTAGGACTACAACCCCTTGTAGGATGTGACGCCCTAGCATGAAAGCGGTTTGAGTTAGTTGAACTACCGAATGAGCTATCCGCGTTAACCTATTCGTACCAACCTTGGTGAAAATCTTGAAGCTTACATTGAGAAGACATAGCGTCCTGAATTGCTCAATGCGAGTAGCCTCCACCTTCTTTGGCAACAACATTATTGTTCCAAAGTTTAGGTGAAATAATTGTAAGTGACCTTCGAACAAGTCCTGGAACATAGGCATAAGATCTCCCTTAATGATATGCCAGCATCTCTTATAAAATTCCACCGAGAACCCATCCGGTCAGGGGCCTTATTTTGTTCCATTTGTGTTATTGCGTCAAACACCTCTTTCTCAGTGAACGGAGCAGACAACACCTCATTCTCGTCTGAGTTAAGCTGAGGTATATCCCCGATTGCGCTCTCATCTAGAGACACAAAATTTTCTTTGGGTGCTCCGAAAAGCTTCTTATAATAATTGGAGATGTACAGTCTGAGGTTTTCGTGCCCTACAATTGCACCCATCTTGTTCAAGTTGAATAATTTTCATCTTCTATGCTTCCCATTAGCTATCAGATGAAAGAATTGGGTATCATCACCCCCTTCGATGATGTTAGAAACCTTCGCTCTAAGCGCCCATTTCATCTCCTCCTCTCTCAAAAGATCTTGTAACTTCTTCTCTGCCTCATTCTTAATATTCCGGTCAGACATATTAAGAAGTGTGGCTTCCGCTCTCAGATCAAGCTCATTAATAATTTGTATTAGTCTCTCCTTTTCAACTTTATATAAACCACTTTGATTCTTGGCCCATCCTCTTAATAAGAATTGGCACAAGTGTCTGATTTTGTTTTGCCATCTATCAATACTAGAAGACCCACCCGACTCCTTGGCCCATTCTGCCGCAATGAGATCCATGAAGCCTTCCCTCTCGAACCATCCTAATTCGAAAGAGAAAATATTTTTGTTTCCCACATGGGTCACTTCCCCAGAATCGACCAACAATGGGGTGTGATCGGAGATGGCCCTATGTAAAGTGTGAACCGTTACCGAAGGAAATTTCTGTTCCCACTCAACACTAGTGAGAACCCGGTCCAATTTTTCATAAGTAGGAGTTGGTAAAGAGTTGGCCCATGTGAGTTGTCTCCCAGTGCGGTCAATCTCCCTTAAATCAAGACTTTCAATGATCGTATTGAACATGAATGATCATCTTCCATCGAAATTGTCATTATTTTTTTCATCTTGTCTCCTAATGATATTAAAGTCTCCCCCAACTAGAATGAGAAGTCTTTCATCTCCACAAATTCTCACCAAATCTGCAAGGAAATCCGCTTTAAGCTCCGGTTGGGCCGCGCCATAGACGGCCACCAAAGCCCATCTGAAGCCATCAACTTTCGATCTTACACGAAATTTGACGGTAAAATCTCCGTAAACCACATTCAACACTTCTAATGATTCGCACTTCACCCTAAGTAAGATCCCTCCGGACAGTGCCAATCAAAATCAACCCCGCCTGAAATGGTGTTGAGAAATTGTGAAGTGAAATTATCTCTATCTGTCTCTAATAAAGCCATAAAATCTGATGTATGCTCTATCGATGCTTCAAAAGGCCGAAGTAAAAAATTCAGTTAAAAACCTGCCAAAGAAAACCCGACGAAAACTGTCATAGAACGGCTCGCCTCGAGCGTACGAGCACTACATTGGCGCCAGCCCAGTGCGGGATTTAGCGACGTCTTGTCTGCTGATGGCGAAGAATAGGCGGTCAGGCCAGCTGTGATGTTTTTACCTTGTCGATTTTTAACCGATCACTTAACTTACCACTCCAGTTACTAGCGTGTACGCTGCATGACCTAACTGAAAAGAAATTCATTGTGTAGTCGCAAGGGAGCAGTATACACAGAAATTAAACTTTGTCCATATGTTAGTACCCATTCATTAATCAAAGCAGCCAACATCGCATCATGTATATTCATAGCAACGTGTACCTGATGTGTGCTGCAGAGACAGACAGTATCCACGCAGAAGAAGCAAGAGAATCGCTTTGCTTCCACTGCTTTATTGCAGACGAAATGCACCACACAGCAACGTTTTCTCTAAAACATCTGCTTTCTGTAAAGCAGGCCCAATAATGTTCTTTTCACTTAAAAACAAGAGGGGTAGCAGCAGTACACTAGTAGGTATGGAGACTTTGCCTTTCTTAGTAGAAAATAAAAAGGAAGAAGAAGGTAGTCTGGAGGCTTTGCCAGCCCATCCGGATTGATGTTGGTAGTGCTTTAGTGGTCAGATCAGATGGAGCTACAACAGAGCCACTCCTTTAATTGTTTCCCCGTCATCATGAAAAAAAGGAGCAGAGGCAAAAATGGCGAAAGCTTAGGCCACTGACGTGATGAAAGAATGATGGGGAAAACAAATAATGAAAAAGACACATTGATGTTAAAAATGATGAAAAAAGAGACAGATGCAATAATAACGAAACATGTGTGTAGCCCTTTCACTGTGAAAGAAACGCTGACGATTTTATAATCCAAACGGTTGCTCCTTTATGTCCGAAAAAAAAGCCCCTTGTTAAGTAACTGTGTTGACAGGAGCTTTGCCAAATTAGGCCGCGCCGGATGTCCAGAAAAAGAAAATATATCGTGCGGAACAGAGCAGCGCACTTCGCTCATACATGTCGATAGACATATTAATTAACGTCTTCAAAGAGATCTCAATCACTTATTGATGATAAAAGTGTTCCCCGTTTTATATTATAAAGCAAACATACGAAATATCCAGCTCGCTGGGGCCGCAACACAGATAAGCCTAAAAAGAAAAACAAGAGAAAGAAAAAAGAAATAAATGCCGACACCGGCAGATCAACGAAGAAAGGAAGACCGGAAGACGCTGCACCCTCCGAAGAAGCACCACCATGCATGCTCCCAGCATCCCGAAGCGCCGCGCACCAAGCAACACCTTCAACAAGGGATGCGACGACGACGGCGCTGTTCCCCAAACAAGTTCTAGGGTTTTCCCCGGTACACGGGGTAGTGGGAAAGGGATATACCCGACGCCCCTCAGGAAGGTCCGACGGCGCCCGCAGGTGTCACCGCTTCGGTGCCGGACCAGCCAACATGGATTTCTCCCGATCCAAAACCACCACCACCACCCCAGGCACTGCGACATGCACCACCCGATCAACCGCCCACTAGCCTGTGCCACCACGGTTACCAGACCACCCTCGCCGCCTCTCTGGAGCTACCAACATGAGACCTGGAGAGGGAAAGGAGACATCGGCCACGGGAGCGACCACAACTCGACTAGAAGGAGGGGACAGCCTCCACCGCCGCAATGTAGCCGACCGGACGCGGCGATGAGGACTTGATGGACCCCGACGGCCCGACCGGGCCCACTTGGACCCGGACAGTCCTGTCACCACGCCGCAACTCCCCAACCGACGAAGTCCTCATCGCCCGCAAACCGCCACCACCTCGCCACCACCAGGGAGTGTCGCCACCGAACTCGGGCTGGGTGGGCATCGCCAGCCACCAGCACCGCCCCACGGCCAATGGCCGCACCGTCGCGTTGCGAGCCACCATGGCACGCGGCACCACCGCCGCCGGGCAACACCAACGTCGGCCTAAGGGCACCGCCGCCAGCCACCATCGCCCGAGCAGGGGGGCGTGCGCTGGGAAATGCAGACCCACCGCTGCCAGCACCATGCGGGTAAGGCCCGACGGCGTTTGCTGGCAGTGGCAGGAGGAGGGAAGAGCAAGGGGGGAGCGTTGGAGAGGAATGGGGAAGGAGCCCCCGGTCGCCTTGCTCGGGGAGGCGGCGTGGGGGGGTATGGGGTAGGGAGGGGGAGGGAGGGGTGGGGGAGCGGGAGAGGGGGCTAGCGGTGGCGGGCTCCGGCCGCGGCTGCAGCGGCTACGCGCGGCGGGGGAGCCGGCGGCGACGCGAGGAACCCTATGGGAGGAGAGCTCGTGAGGCCGCCCCTGAACCTCAACTCTTTCAATCACTTATTCGCCGCACACCTTTGTTTTCCGGAATAAATCTCTTTCTATGGGGAACTTTTATCATTCGTCAAATATTAATTTAGATGTTGTGCCGATTTAGTATGTCGAGGATGCTCATAAGGGTAGGATGTATGTGTGTAAGTTCATAGTACCTCTATCCTGGTTTATTAGTCCCCTCATATTTTCGGTCATATCTTGATCACATATTTCACTAGCAAAATGCTAATATATGTTCACCCATATGTGCATATTGCTACATATAACTTATATTTTATTCATTTAACTTATAGTCAAAATATGACCCAAAATACAAGTGAGACTAGTTAACCAGGACGGAAGTGATAGGTATGAGCGTATATGCGCGTGTAGGTGAACATCCACGATTGCACTAAGTTCAAAAAAGTATCATAATCATGTTGCTTTATTAATAATCATGCCGGACAGACGTGGACGCATCTATCTTTATAAAGATGGTAATTTATCTATCGTAGTCGACACTTTGGAGTAGAAGGGATACGGCGTGTGCCTGCTGAGTTCATCCGGGTTTGAAAGGACAGCCGGCTAAATCCCAAGGACCAAGGCAAGATTAACTCCGTGTTGCATGCAGGCCCGTCTCCCTCCGCTTTGCATGCAGTCTTAATCCTCACCTTTACTTGTTTTCAACCGGACTCTCTCTCTCTCTGACCCTATTTTCATCTGGTTGTAGTGGTGAGTATTATATACTAGTAGTATCATACATAAAACATTAGTGTATGTTACTATCTTCCTAATGTATAGTATCACATAAATGATCTTATTTATTAACATGCATGACACATAAAAGCATAATATTTATTATGGTACGGTATCATAATATATGATACTCAACTCTCTCTTTCTTCATTTAATTGTAGTTGATGTGCATGATACTAATTATGATACTATTATTATCGGCAGCCACGGAAATATTTAATACACTAGATAATTGCCCACAGATTGCAACACGGCCATAAATATTCTAGTAGGTTTATTTCGTAATTTAACTCTCCATATTAATGTGACTTTATAAAACAATAGGATTTTACTCCTATTTGATAGACAATTATTCAGTGAACATTTATTGGATTACCAGCAAACAAATAATTTTATTTCGGAAGTCAATACGAGGTGGGCAGTTGAGGAGGTTTCTAGGGAGAATTGAGAGAAAATTCTGAGATTGGAGGAAACAATCAACACCAGGAAGAGGGAAGGAGGAAACGTATGTAAGGTTTGACGAAGAGGATAATTATTACACTAGTGCAGAACAGGGCAATAGCACCGGTTCGTAAGGCCCTTTAGTGCCGGTTTGGTAACCGGCGCTAAAATGTAGGCACTAAAGCCCTCCCCCCCTTAGTACCGGTTCAGCACGAACCGGTGCTAAAGGGCAACCACGTGGCACGAGCCTGCTTCGGGGGCAGGGAGCCCTTTAGTACCGGTTAGTGTCACCAACCGGTATTAAAATGTTGGGGGGTTTTGGGTTTATGATTTCTTTTTCATTTAATTTTGTGTTTTCCATTTAATTCTTTTTCGTTTGCTGGTATTTTACGATACTACATATTGTACACGTTATGCATATATATAAATAGAATTTCTAGTAGAACCGATCATA
>NC_041392.1:24923693-24943856 GCF_002162155.2 Triticum dicoccoides | reverse complement strand
ATATATATATATATATATATATATATATATATATATATATATATATATATCATCGAATGCCTCACAACCACCATTAATTAATTCACACATATATACACACATGTGTATATATATATATATATATACAATTTCTCTTAATTGGTGCCTTCGGAGCCAGTGGCATTAGCCTAGCTAATTGGTGCCTTCGGAGCACGATAACAATTGGAAGTGGTTCATGGGGGTGGTAGTGGGTAATAGTATTCTCCTTTGGGATCTATGACTTGGTTGAGCAAAAATCCCGCTATTTCCTCTTGAATTGCTTCTATGCGGTCATGTGCTAGGAGCTTGTCCCGCACCTCTTTGAACTGTTAAGAAGGAGATCAATATGCATGTGTATTAGTTGTGTGACTAGATATCGATAATGGTGTAAAAATTGTGAATAGTGTTCTGACAATCGATATCGTACCCACTCCTGTCTTTGAGATTTGCTCCTTTCAGACGCCATCATGCGAATGTTCTCGCAAACGTATGCACATAGATCATTCCCCGGCGCCTGCTTCAAGGCCTTTACGAGAATGGAACTTTGATCAGATAATAATTAATCAAGCATGATAATTACAGAGATGGCAGCTAGCTAGTAATACTTAATTACTTACCTTGGGTCGATACCATTTCAGACTTTGTTTCCATGGGCCTGGAGTGACCCTGATGAACTTTGCCCAAGCCCTGCCCGCTGACAAAGAAAATGAATAAATGAGTTATTAAATAGTTGTTATCAGGAAATGACGAACTAATTAAATAGGCCGAGATATAGTTAATAATGATTGAAATTACCTGTTGACTATCCCCTTCACGATGCTGTAGTCACTTACTTTCTTAAGTAGCGAGTCTAGTACTTCAATTGTTCCTTCATCAACTTTAATGATTAACAAGATCCAGTGAAATCTGCATGCACACACGTTTGCATGTCTTAATTAAGCGGGCATATATATGTAAGCAAAAACATGTAGCTATAGCTAGTAGGGAAAAACAGAATTTGTAGTACAAGACAGTGTGAGTCACTGGAAGTTGTAAGGAAGTAGTATATCTTCATTGTATTTGAGTTCCTTGAAGAACTTTAGCATGCTTTCCTCTACACATTTTGCGTGATATGGATCTATTTTCCATGTGTATTCATTAATGGTATTTGGATCAACGAACTCAATGCCATAGTGTCCACCTTTTTTCATTTTATAAATCTTCATCCTGCATAATACCACAGAAAAGAATATAATGAGGATAATTACAGGTAATGATTGATAAAATGATCAGCTAGCTTGAGACTTAAATTACAGAAAGAAATCACTTACAGACAATAGCAACTGACGATAGATTTGTCTAGTGCGTCTTTATTGTATAGCTGAAAAAGTTCTGACTACTCAACGGTCACAACTTTCTTATGGTAGTAATGCTCCTCATTGACATTCACCAAGAGGGACTCTCGATTGGAAATCTTGGTAATGTCCATGTACCATTGATGCAATGCATACATTCTTGTTGGGAGCTTATTGACCTCCTCTGGCTCGACCAAAGGTTGGCCCCGGGCATATTTCCGTTTTATTTCCTCCTCTCTAGTCGGAGACATGGGCTCGATATCGAGGAGTTGTCCAACAGTGATTCCGTTTGATTCAGCCTGCGCAATATGCTCTTCGGTTATTACCACATCGCCCAGCCCGGGAACGTTAACGGTTTGGCCATAATAATATTGGGCACGCCTACTCTCATGTGTTGTTGGCACAACAAGCGGGGGGATTGATTGCGCCGCCTGTTCTCCCAGTTGGGGAATGGTTTTACCGCATTTTTTGCCAGCTGATTTGCTCGAGCTCGAGCTCGCCTCTTTCTGTAGACGTGCTCGATTTAACTTCCTGAGGTGGCGCTCATAGTCTGTGTCAACAGGCTTGGGAGCTGGTGATCTAGCCATACGAATGAAGTGGTCAATATTTTCCGCATGCACTTTCTCCCTTGGCGGCGGTGGCGGTTTCGGTGCAAAATGGGCTTCCACCTCGGCCTTCGATATGGCTACGTTTTCCTCCTCGGACTTGTCGTAAGGCCTCTGCGGAAGAGGCGCGAGGCTTGGACCATATTGAAATTGCTTGCCTCCGCCTGTACCTGCAGTACTACCTCGACTTGTACCGCTACGCACCATAGCTGAGGCGACTCTCTTCCGTGATTGCTGAGGCGGCGAAGACGGCTGACGTGGCTGAGTTGGAGTAGGAAGAGTGGCCTGAAGCTGTGCCGGACTTGGAGGAGGAGTGGCCTGAAGCTGTGCCGGACTTGGAGGAGGAGTGGCCTGACGCTTTGCCAGACTTGGAGGAGGAGTGGCCTGAAGCTGTGCCGGACTTGGAGGAGGAATGGCCTGACGCGTTGGTGGACTTGGAGGAGCGGGAGTCTGCTGACTCGGTGGCGGACTGCGACGAGGAGTCGGATGACGCGGTGTCGGTGGCCTTCGAAAGATGATGCAATCCTTTCTCCATAGGATGATACGATGGTTGGCCTCTCCTAGTGTGTGCTCATCGTCACCTCCAGGAATGTCAAGCTCTAGCCCCGAATATTGGTCCACCACCTCATCAACCAAGACATGAGCATAGCCCGCTAGAATCGGGTTGCAATGGAAGGTTGCCTCGGGAGATTTGTAAAAGCAAGGGCGTCCGCCACCTTCATGGATATGTTCTTCATTTTGAAGTGTAGCTCGCAGTTAGTGTTCTCCATGATGTCATCCACTGGGTAGCTATCCAGCAATGCGTCGCCCGGGGCGGAACTCACGCTGCTTCTCGGCATGGATGGGAAGGTGCTATCCATTGGTGGATCATCCGCTAGCTGCTGAGACCCCATTTGCTGGCTAAGTGAGTCGATCTGATCCTGCTGCCGCTGGAATTTGATTGCCAAGTCCGTGTGCGCTGATTCTAGGCCTTGAAGGCGTTCATAGTCTAGCTCCCTCTGCTCCTCCTCCATTTTCCTCTTCTTCTCCTCCGCAATCTTCTTTCTCGCACGGGTTCTGCAGTCGGCGTTCCAGTCCGAAAACCCCTCATACCACGGAATAGCGCCCATGCCTCGTGTTCTTCCCGGGTGTTCAGGATTTCCCAGGGCACGCGTAAGCTCGTCGTTCTCTCTGTTGGGCTCGAACAACCCGGATCGAGCCTCTTCTATTGCAACAAGTAGCTTATCTTCGGCTCCGTCCAGACATGCCTTCTTGGAAACTTTGCCTGTCTTCGGGTCCAACTCCTCCCCATGCGCATAGAACCAAGTCCTGCACCTGGGGGGCCAGCTCAATGTTTCTGGAGTGACACCTGCATCCAGCATCTCTTTCTCAGACTTATCCCACTTAGGCATTCCCACCACATAGCCACCTGGCCCCATCTTATGGAACTTATCCTTTTTTGCGGCGTTGGCCTTGTTTATTCTCGACCGTTCCTTAGATAATTCCGGATCCTTGAATTTCACAAAATCGTTCCAATGAGCACTTTGGTTCTCTAGTGTTCCCTCGAATACTGGAGTCTTCCTTCCTCCGTTGACGTACTTGGCTCATTCACGAATCTTGTGGTTCTTGAATGCAACCGCCATCTTCCTAAGAGCAGCGTCCTTGACTTTCTCCACATCTGCTTTTGTGAAATGATCCGGTAGGGTGAAATGTTCCATGAGCGTTTCCCAAAGCAACTGTTTTTGTCTGTCGTCGACAAAAGTAACTCCTGGACGTGGCTTTGATGGCTCTCTCCATTCTTGAAGGGAGATCGGGAGTTGGTCCTTCACAAGAACTCCGCACTGACGAACGAACTTGTAGGCGCGAATGGTTCGCCATTAGGTCTGATTGCCTCGATATTATACTTTACGCCCTCCTTCAACTTTTTGTTCGGACCTCGTTTCGTCCTGTTGCCTGAAGATTTGCTCGATCCGGATGGCTGAAAGAAGAAAGATCGATTCGTTAATATATCTTCAAGTCATTTAAAACATGTGATGATCACCAGATGCCTGCTTATATAAATATATATACCTCGCCGGTCTTTGTTGTTTCAAGATCAACATTTTCTTCGTCATGTTCATAGTTCACGACTTCATCAATTCGGTCGTCGCGATCGAATATCATATCACCCTCCCCGGTGTTGTTTAGACATTCAGAGCCGTCATAATCTTCTTCATTCTGATCATCATCTGGCCCGCGAGGATTGCGTATGATATTGAACAGGGCCTCTTCTCCCTCTCTGCCGGTATTGTCCGCCATAGGTTTTGTTTAACTAATCCAAAAGAAATATATTCAAATTACAATGCATGGATGCAATCAATTAATAAGGAAAAACTGAATCAATCACAGTACATAATAAGCATCATCGAATATAATCTCGAATACGTCGTCTCGAATAATAGATATAATCTCGAATACATCGTCTCGAATAATAGATATAATCTCGAATACATCGTCTCGAATAATAGATACAATCTCGAATACATCATCTCGAATAATATATAATCTTGAATACATCGTATCGAATATTATATATCGAGTACATCACTGGCTAGGTAGCTAATAAAGATCGAATACTACAGAAGAATCTAGGACACTCGCGGTTCCTGTGGCGCGGGCGGTGGACACCCAAAGAGAAGGAACCCTCACAGGATCATAGCTGAAGTGAGATCCCTGAAGAAACTGCCAGGTACTGGAGAACCTGCTGCCCTCTAACGCAACCATGTAGCGATGGACGTGCTCGTCCTCCTCCCTGGCACGGCGACGTACCACCTCCGGCGGGGCCGTCTCCCTCCACACCGAAACTAGCCCACGCGAATGCCACCAAACGAGATCAGGGTCGACGACGGGACCCGGGGCCGGGTTCCTCATCAAGCGGCGCGCCCCTCCAGGCAGCACCTCCCAGTGCCAGCCCGGCGGAGCCCAGTCCCGGACATGGGTCAGCCGGACGTCGTCGCGGACGGGTCGACGGCGAGGATGCGGGCCGGGCATCGTTGAGAACAAATACTAGCTATATGCCCACAAAAAGTAACATTTTTTTAATGATTGGATTTTGATAACTAAAATTTCTAACATTTCTATATAACTAACATTCCTATAACATTTCTAACAATGCTATATAATTAACATTTCTATAACATTTCTAATATTTCTATAACTAAAAAACAGAAAATATATATATAACATTTCTATATATATAACTAACATTTGTATAACATTTCTATAACTAAAAAAAGAAAAATTTCTAACAATGTTGTGTGTGTGTGTGTGCTCATCGGCGAGGCGAGAGGCGACGGGGGGCGGCGACGGGGACGGCGACGGGCGCGGTGACGACGGGGATGGCGACGATGGGGACAGGGACGGGGCGGCGACGACGGGGACGGGCCGGGGCGCACGGCGACGACGGGGACGGGGCGGCGATGACGGGGACGGGGACGACGCGGGACGGGCCGGGACGGTGCGGCGGTGACGACATGGACGACGGGGACGGGGACGACGGGGCGGCGACGACGGGGACGGGGGCGGCGACGAGGGTTATGGAGACGGGGGCGGTGGGCGACGGGGCAGAGGAGAAGAATCAGAGGAGAAACTGAAATTTTTGAAGTGTTTAGTTATATGACCTTTAGTACCGGTTGGAGCCACCAACCGGTACTAAAGGCCTGTTTTGGCCAGGCCAAGCGGCGGGAACCGCACCCCTTTAGTGTCGGGTGGTGGCTCTAACTGGTACTAAAGGCCCCCCCTTTAGTACCGGTTGGTGCTACCACCCGGCACTAAAGGGGGTGCACTGGCGCAGGTGCGGTGCGAAATGTTTAGTCCCACCTCGCTAGCCGAGGGGCGTCCGCACTGGTTTATAAGCCCCAGTGCGGTAGCTCCCTCGAGCTCCTCTCCAAAGCAGGCCTACTAGGCCTAAATGTTTTGTGCTGCCCTGTGGGCCTACTGGGCCTTTCGAGCCTGCATCCTGGCCCAACAGCAGGTTGGGTTTCTAGTCGTATGCAGGCCGCTGTGGCGCAGTAGGTGGGCTTTTTTTTTCTTTTTTTTGCTTTATTTATTTTTGTTTGAGTTGTTTTTTTGCTGTATTTAGAGTTTCTTTGTGAATATTTTTGCTTTAGGTACAAAAAATTACAAACTTTCTGTTAGTATCGGTAGTTTACAAATTTGAATAGTTTAAATTTTGATTTATTTGAAATTTGTGTGAATCACTAGTTTGTGAATAACTTAACTTTGAGAATAGATTTTCAGTGATTCTTTTTTTTTTATGTTTAATATTAGTGTGTTTTATCATTATATTCAATTTGGTAATGCTTAGGTTATTTTAAAAAATGAAATGCCTTTTGTAACGGATGAGTTTTCGTCCGAAACCCTGATACTTCGAAAGAGATTGTCCATTTAGTACACGAAGTGCATCTAGTTTTTGCGGTAACCCTCTCTACTTTTTTGCACATGCTATGTGGGTGAAATTATGATACCATGCCAACTTTCAACCTTTTCTGAGTTCATTTGAAATGATTTTCAATTTCAGGGTCATTTAGCTTAAAAAATCAGTAAAGGCATGAAAGAATTTGTTTGCACATAAAATTTCTTCGTGTTTCAAATGCCAAAACACATAACTACCCTAACTATTACAAAGATTCCCTCCTGGGTGTGAAACACAGAAGAAAGTGATGATAGTGAAGTCGATCACATCCCAGATCTTTGGGTGTGAAACTTTTTCTTCGCGTGTGTCCCTTTGCGCCGTAACCATAAAAAATCTTCATCATTTAACGGGATGCTCGGGTCAATATTCACTGTGAATGGAGCAATTTCATCAAACTTTTCATAATCTTCTGACATGTCTGTCTTATCATCCACTCCCACGATGTTTCTCTTCCCAGAAAGAACTATGTGCCGCTTTGGCTCATCGTACGATGCATTCGCTTCCTTATCTTTTCTTTTTCTTGGCTTGGTAGACATGTCCTTCACATAGAAAACCTGTGCCACATCATTGGCTAGGACGAATGGTTCGTCTGCATACGCAAGATTGTTGAGATCCACTATTGTCATTCCGTACTGCGGGTCTTCCGTTACCCCGCCTTGTGTCATATTGACCCATTTGCACCGAAACAAAGGGACCTTCAAACCACGTCGATAGTCAAGTTCCCATATGTCCTGTATATAGCCATAATATGTTTCCTTTCCTGTCTTGGTTTCTGCATCAAAGCGGACACCACTGTTTTGGTTGGTGCTCTTCTTATCTTGGGCGATCGTGTAAAATATATTACCATTTATCTCGTACCCTTTGAAAGTCATTATATTCGAAGATGGTAACTGGGACAGCAAGTACAGGTCATCTTCAATAGAGGTGTCATGCATGGTACGTGTCTGCAACCAGCTGGCGAAACTCCTGATTTGTTCACGTGTAATCCAGTCATTAGACCGCTTCGGGTGTTTGGAGCGTAGCAAATTCTTGTGTTCATCCATATACGGAGCCACCAAGGCGGAATTCTGTAGAACTGTGTAGTGTGCTTCAGTGAGAGAATGTTTGTCCATACATATTATTTGTTCCCCTCCTAGCGTGTCTTTTCCATCCAGTCTGCCCTTATGCCGCGATTCAGGAACACCAATCGGCTTAAGGTCAGGAATAAAGTCAATACAAAACTCAATGACCTCCTCATTTTCATGGCCCTTGGAGATGCTTCCTTCTAGCCTAGCACGGTTATGAACATATTACTTTAAGACTCCCATGAACCTCTCAAAGGGGAACATATTGTGTAGAAATACAGAACCCAAAACGTTAATCTCTTCGCATAGGTGAACTAGGACGTGCGTCATGATGTTGAAGAAAGATGGTGGGAACACCAACTCGAAACTGACAAGACATTGCACCAAATCATTCTCTAACCTTGGTATGATTTCTGGATCGATTACCTTCTGAGAGATTGCATTGAGAAATGCACATAGCTTCACAATGGCTAATCGAACGTTTTCCGGTAGAAGCCCCCTCAATGCAACTGGAAGCAGTTGCGTCATAATCACGTGGTAGTCATGATACTTTAGGTTCTGAAACTTTTTCTCTGCCATGTTTATTATTCCCTTTATATTCGGCGAGAAGCCAGACGGTACCTTAATACTAAGCAGGCATTCAAAGAAGATTTCCTTCTCTTCTTTGGTAAGAGCGTAGCTTGCATGACCCTGATTTATGTCGTCTTTTCCGTGCATACGTTGCTGGTCCTCCCGTGCCTTAGGTGTATCTTTTGTCTTCCCATACACGCTCAAGAAGCCAAGAAGGGTCACACAAAGATTCTTCGTCACGTGCATCACGTCGATTGCGGAGCGGACCTCTAGGTCTTTCCAATAGGGCAGGTCCCAAAATATAGATTTCTTCTTCCATATGGGTGCGCGTCCGTCAGCGTCATTCGGAACAGGTTGACCACCAGGACCCTTTCCAAAGACCACCTTCAAATCCTTGACCATATCATGTACATCAGCACCAGTACGGTGGCGAGGCTTCGTCCGGTGATCCGCCTCACCGGAGAAATGCTTGCCTTTCTTTCTTACGGGATGCCTGCTCGGAAGAAATCGACGATGTCCCAGGTACACATTCTTCTTACAATTAGCCAAATATATACTATCGGTATCGTCCAAACAGTGCGTGCATGCGCGGTATCCCTTGTTTGTCTGTCTTGAAAGGTTACTGAGAGCAGGCAATCATTGATGGTCACGAACAGCAACGCCTTTAGGTCAAATTCTTCCCCCATGTGCTCATCCCACGCACGTACACCTGTTCCATTCCACAGTTGTAAGAGTTCTTCAACTAATGGCCTTAGGTACACATCAATGTCGTTGCCGGGTTGCTTAGGGCCTTAGATGAGCACTGGCATCATAATGAACTTCCGCTTCATGCACAACCAAGGAGGAAGGTTATACAAGTATAGAGTCACAGGCCAGGTGCTATGGTTGCTGCTCTGCTCCCCAAAAGGATTAATGCAATCTGCGCTTAGACCAAACCATACGTTCCTTGCGTCATCTGCAAACTCCTTCCCGTACTTTCTTTCGATTTTTCTCCACTGCGACCCGTCAGCGGGTACTCTCAACTTTCCGTCTTTCTTACGGTCTTCTCTGTGCCATTGCGTCGCCTTGGCATGCTCTTTGTTTTGGAACAAACGTTTCAACCGTGGTATTATAGGAGCATACCACATCACCTTGGCAGGAATCTTCTTCCTGGGGCGCTCGCCCTCGACATCACCAGGGTCATCGCGGCTGATCTTATAGCGCAATGCACCGCATACCGGGCAAGTGTTCAAATCCTCGTACTCACGGCGGTAGAGGATGCAATCATTAGGGCATGCATGTATCTTCTGCACCTCTAACCCTAGAGGGCAGACAGCCTTCTTTGCTTGGTACGTACTCTCGGGCAATTCATTGTCCTTTGGAAGCATATCCTTTATCATTACCAGCAACTTTCCAAATCCCTTATCAGATACACCATTCTCCGCCTTCCATTGCAGCAATTCCAGTGTGGTGCCCAGCTTTTTCTTGTCACCTTCGCAATTCGGGTACAACATTTTTTTGTGATCCTCTAACATGCACTGCAACTTCCTCTTCTCCAAATCACTTGCGCAGTTTCTCTTTGCATCGGCAATGGCCCGACCTAGATCATCAACGGGCTCATCCGATGCTTCTTCCCGCATTGCCGGCTCAGCTTCTTCCCGCATTACTGGCTCAGCTTCTTCCCTCATTGTCGTATCATCGTATTCAGGGAACCCATGGCCAGGATAGTTGTCGTCGTCCTCTTCTTCTTCATTGTCTTCCATCATAACCCCTCTTTCTCCATGCTTGGTCCAAACATTATAGTGGAGCATGAAACCGGACTCAAACAGGTGGACGTGAATGGTTCTTGATGTAGAGTAATTGCGACCATTTTTACAAGCAGCACATGGACAATGCATAAAATCATCCGCTCGCTTGTTTGCCTCAACCGCAAGCAGAAAAGTACGCACGCCATTAATGAACTCGGGAGAGCATAGGTCATCGTACATCCATTGCCGGCTCATCTTCAATACACAGCACCGAAAATATCAAATTAATACAATACATAAAGTTCATACATAAAGAGCATACAATACTTCAATGCAACAAACAAATAACTCTCTAGTTAAAGAATTTAAATGCAACAACAAATGCGATCAAGATTGCAACTAAGGTAATAATTGATCCAACAGCATAATGATACCAAGCCTCACTATGAATGGCATATTTTCTAATCTTTCTAATCTTCAAGCGCATTTTCTCCATCTTAATCTTGTGATCACCGACGACATCGGCAACCTGCAACTCCAATTCCATCTTCTCCCCCTCAATTCTTTTCAATTTTTCCTTCAAATCCTCGTTTTCTCTTTCAACTAAATTTAACCTCTCGACAATAGGGTCAGTTGGAATTTCAGGTTCAACTACCTCCTACATACAAATATCTATGTCAACTTGATGGGCATAATTTGTCATAAATATGAAATGCAATGAATAGTTTTAAAAGAGAATATACCACTAAGAATCATAACCCGGACGAGGGCCGACGGGGACGGATATCAAAACCATGGCACTATGCATAACAAACAACGTATGGGTAAGATAATTATACGAGTAACTATATATCCAAATCACACAAACATCATTTTTTATATAAAACTTCATGAACAAGAGGCTCACCACAAGGTGGTGCCGGCGACGGGACGTTGCGAGCGATCGACGGTGGTTACGACGGAGATTTAGAAGGTACTAAGTAAACCACACCTACATATGCAAAACTAAGTGTTATTTTTGACCTCAAATTGCATATAAATCAAATACTAGCACATATATATAATTCCTCCCAAATTACTAAACTCAAAATCAATCACTATATAAAGCATTGCACGAGCTAATCTAGCAATGAGAGATGAAAGGAAAGAGTTGCTAACCTTTGTGATCATTTGAATGGATGGGGGCCTTCAAATCTTGGGAAAAATGTGTGATGAGCTTAAGAGGAAGAGGGGAAAGAATAGAGAGGAGAGGGGAAAGGGGAAGAACAGAGCGAGCTCGGGTGGACGAAGGGTCTATGTAGGACGACCTTTAGTACCGGTTCGTGATACGACCCGGTACTAAAGGTGATCGAGGGGCACCGGACTGACAACATCCTGCCACCACTCACTTTAGTACCGGTTCGTGGCACGAACCGGTCCTAAAGGTTCGCCACGAACCGGTACTAATGAGAGCGGCCCGGCTAGCCGTTGGAACCGGCACTAATGTACACATTAGTGCCGGCTCAAATTCAAACCGGCACTAATGTGCTTCACGTTTGACCCTTTTTCTACTAGTGTTAGTTGCAAACGGGAATACAAATATTATAGGTTAGTCCGTAAGTACTTACAATTTTTTTTGTGAAGAAGATTAGATATATTATAAAAGTTTATCAGGAGTATAAAGCATCTCAAACATAATAAAGTAACATCAAGATTCTGAGACCACCGAACGACCACTACAGCCGCCAGAACGAGTTGCCATTGTGTCACTGTCGCCGCTCCCCTACAGTTGACGGTTTGACCTTGTCGATAATAGTCGCAAAGTCTTCATGCACGTCCCCCTAAGGACCAGTGTTCTGGAGCCGCAGTCAGCATCATTGAATCCTTGCATAGATTTGAAGCACATGACACCAAATCTCCCAACATGACGAGAAATCCTAACCTTACCGCAACTCGAGGAGGATCGAAGACCGGAAGGCAAACACGAAGAAGAAGCGCCGCCATCCGCCCGAGCGCCGCACCCGTGAAGACTAAAAAACCCTAATCTAAACTACTTCACTCTGGTATTCTCCTCCCTGCCACCGATCACCGAAGCGGCAGACAAAAGGGAGACGAAACCACGGGCTTGTCGGTGAAGTCTTAAGGCCATATAAATAGTCTAGGAGGAACAAGACTTTGGCACCCCCAAGAATTTGAACGTATTTTTTTCTATAACTGTGTGTTTGTAAGGACCTTTAATACTTAATGTATGGCCTTAAGCCGTTCCATAAAAAAAATATTTGGTAAGTCAAATAAGATGTAAGGTTGGATGAGAAATGAGCAAATGACAGAATCTTATACTTTTTTTTAAGTAGGAAGAGAAGAGATCGTTCACAACGAAACATATAGAACAACAACAGGCAGGAGAGGGAACAGCGGGGAGCGAGCTGGAGCACCAGTCGGAAATCCATTGCAAGCGCACACCGTCGCGGAACAAAAACGTAAACACTGATACGAGTTTTACTACACCAAAACAGCAACCTAATAATAATGTATGAAACACCAAGCATCAGGCAACAACACCAAAGGAAACATAATCCGAGGTCGTCCAGAGGAAGACAAGGCTTTAAGCATCCATCGTGTTTCGAATCATCTGCCTTCTTGGCGCCTCTGCACAATCAGCCATGATCGACGCCGTCATGAGAACCGCTTCCACCCCAGCCTGGAATGAAGTATGATCATCCACCTTCAGCAAACCTGCCTAGTACAGTACAAATAAAAGAGCAAGAAGTGAAGACAGCCTCCCTCCAGGAAATGTCTAACAATATGCCCATCAAATAATGTTACGTTGTTACGGGTGGATCAAATCACCCAGCAAATTTCAGGGATGCACACCATATAAAATTTCCACTAAATTTCCAGGAAGGAATCGATGTAACCAAGCAGAACTTTGCCTTAAGTTGGTAGGGCAGCAATCAGTCCCTAAAGCCTCTCCAAAAAAACCTGCAAACAAAGCGAGCTAGAGAACAAGTAAAGTATAAGCGATTGGCAGATTCAGCATTATCACATAAAGAACATGAAGGATTGCCGGGCCAATTGCTTTTTCGCATATTATCATGTGTCAAAATAGCATTCTGAAATAATTGCAAGCAAAAAATCTTGATTTTCAGGGGGAGACAAGCTTTCCAATGGGACCCAACAATATCTTTTTTAACCACTCATACATTGTCTTTGTAGTAAATCTGCGATTGCTGGAAAGGGACCTAACTATACCATCAGGAAGAGTGTTGAGAGATAAGTCTCCGACATGTGCAACTCTATCAAGCCACTGATGACACAAAGCAACACAAACGAGATGTTAAAATCAACAGCGGCGAATTCAGCCAGGGTGCAATCCTGACTCTGACATATGTCAAATGTCCAAGGAATGAGATTTTAAGGGCATTTTCAGAGCACCAAGAGTCATGCCATCATCTTGCTATATCATCACTGTTAACATTCACTTTTCTCCCAGCAAAATAAAACTCTAACATTTTCGTCACTGAACTGGGCCCTCCGGCCATTTCAACCCCGATGCGGACAGACGCGGCTCCATCTTTGTATGATTGGGAATCTCTCAGGCGTCGGAGTGTTTTTGTTTATCATTATTTTGACACCACCAGCAACGTACCCAGCCCAGCAGCAACATGGCTCATTTCCATGTGTATATATACCGTGCATCTCCAGCCCTCCAGAGACCAGATCACCAACTAGTAGGAGGATCAACAGCTAGCCAGAGATGGACAGCTCCCCGAAACCTCAGTACCTCGAGGATCAAGAAGCCCAAATGAAGGCAGGCGGAAAGCGAGGAGGATGGATCACTCTCCCCTTCATAGTTGGTAAGTGAATGCAGCCTCTCTGTGTCTCTCTCTATCCGTGTTTTCATGGTCACTCTCACTCACTCCATGGTGCGTAAACCATGGATGCAGCGACCATGTTGGGGCTGGGTCTGGCCGTCAACGGGACGACCAGCAACATGCTGGTGTACCTGCTCAAGGAGTACCACGTGGACGGCGTCAAAGCCGCGCAGATCGCCAATGTCGTCCGCGGCTCCCTCAACCTCGTGCCCATCGCCGGCGCCGTCCTCTCCGACTCCTACCTCGGCTGCTTCCCCGTCATCCTCGCCGGTGCCGTCATCAACGTTCTGGTCCGAACCCTACCGAATTATTTTGTCGCACTCCGTTCCGACCAACTTTGAGAGACGATAACAACTTTTCAAGCGTCATGGCACACTGGTCCTTCCTAGAGCCAAACTATAAGTAGCGTCGGAAACACATCTTATAACTCTACATGACACACCACACGTTACCACAGGAATTGCTTGCAATATATTTCCATGAAATTTTGTTATATAAATATGAATATTTGAATTAATAATATATAAACAAAAACTAGCTAGCAATACATATTATTATGTAACTATAAAATATTTACTGAATATTTAGAGTAATAATATGAGAATAAAAATAAAATACATATTATTTATTGTGTTGATTATTTTATAGTGGTATTAATCAATATAAATAGCATTATGAAATGAATATTATCATGCATGCTTGCATGTTGAGGTGGGCATTCTCCCATGCATGTTCCATGATATGGTGACATGCTTGGATGTTGAGGGCAATAGGTTAGTGGGTGCTAACTATTTAGATATAGAAGATAAGAATATGAATGTGAATATTTGGATTAATAGTGTAAGAACAAAAAAATGAAAATACATATGATTGTTATATAATTATAGAATATTTATTGAATATAAAAAGAATAGATTGAAATATTTGATTTTTTGCATGCATGCTCGCATGTTGAGGTGGCCCTTCGAGCTGGCATAGTTCTATGCTAAGATAAATATGTTAGTGGACATCGCCTACTTAGTCATATTCCTTTTCTGAATCTTCTTATGCATAATTCATTTTCATTTTAAGTACTCCCTTCAATTCCGTAATTTTTGTCGTGGTTTTAGATCAAGAACTAAGGTTTTAGTTCAAGAACTAAAACCAAGACAGGAATTACAGAACGGAGGGAGTAATCTGCCGTGGAATTCTACTCTTATTTTTTTCTTCTAAAAAAGAAAGTCACAGTTTGATGTGCAACAAAAGTATTCATAAGGTCCTGCCATGTAATGTAATGTCAAGAAAAACATGTCGCACTCTATCTGTCAAAATAACCATTTGAATTGTGCATGCATGACAACTTCACATTTATCCGAAGATAATGACAAATAGCGACACATGCTCCTCACATAAAAAAAAGAAAACTCTCTTTCGTGCAACTACCTCAAGATGCATACGCTGATCATTTCATATCCAAATGTGAATAAACGATTGCCAGGAACTTTACACATAAATATTTTGAAGTTTAGAGAGGTTTGAGAAGATACATGTCCTGTTGACATGAAACATTATAGTGATTATTATATAATTTTTTGTGTGGTGCAAAATCGATCTGCAAACTCTCAGGCGCGTGAGAACTCACTCACTCTTTGCACATGACGAGAGGTTTTTTTTTACGATGCCAACATTTTGTTCATATGTTTGCAACATGTCAACAATTCGTCATTTACACTGTCAACATCTGGCCATACCAATAAGGAAACATGACTGCACAATAACATTTATATCCTTGCAACACCATCAGTCCCTTATCACCACAAATGAATGCAACAATCCATAGACTGTATTACATAGGGATCATTCGATTTGTAAGATTTTGGAGTATCCCTATATGATTTAAAAAAATTATGTTCCCTTGATTAGGAAACCATGTAAACAGAATGAGCCCTTAGTTGTTTTCAGCATTCTCTGCCCTTTTATGCAACAGAAAAATTGAAGCACTGCAACAAAACTGTTTCTCATGCACTTGAGCCCGGCAGTCCATGGCAAATGATCGTCTTTTTTGTTAATAATATTGTTTTTCACAATGTAATTGTATAGGCTTTTGTGTTGTTCACGCTCACTGCGGCGCTGCCATCGCTGCGGCCGCCACACTGCACATTGTCGCCTGCTGAGTGCCAGCAAGGATCCCCTGGGCAACTCTTCGTGTTGTACGCTGCCATCTGTCTTCTTGCCATTGGCGCTGGCGGGACACGTTTCAACATCGCGACGATGGGCGCGGACCAGTTCAGCAGCACGTGCGACAAGGACAGCTTCTTCAATTGGTACTTGGTCTTCCTCTATGCCTCCTTCATGCTCGGCGACACAGCCATCGTCTACATCCAAGACAGCGTGTCATGGGCGGTGGGCTTTGGTGTTTGCCTCGCCACGACGGCATTCGGCACAATCATGCTTCTTCTAGGCGTGTGTTACTACCGGATGCCGGCGACAAAGGCCAGCCCGTACACAGAGCTGGCTCGCGTCATCGTGGCTGCCGTGCGCAAGGGTAGCATCAAAGTCGGCGGCGCGCATGGCAGTGTGCAGTACAACGTGGGCGCCGGCGCCGTCGTGGACTCGGCCGATGATGGGGCACCAAGTAAAAGCTTAAGGTAAGCTAGTACGTAGGTGGCATTTCCTCCGTAGCTGCTTTCCACACAGGACACCGGATTGGTGAATCATGCATCGGCGGGACCTTGTTGTTGCAGATTTCTGAATCGAGCAGCCATGATCACCACAAGCGACAAATCATCCGGGTCCGGGGATGCGTCAGCTGGCGCCTGGCGGCTGTGCACGGTGCAGCAAGTGGAGGACCTCAAGGCCATCGTCAGCGTCTTCCCGCTGTGGTCATCCGGCATACTGCTGTTCATGTCGATCGGCGTGATGATCGGCATGATCGTCCTGCAGGCGCTTGCCATGGACCGCTCCGTCGGACCACACTTCAGCATCCCGGCGGGGTCAGTCGGCGTCAGCTGCCGCGTCTCGTTCATCTTGGCCACCCTGGTCCTGGACCGCGCCGTCTTCCCTATCTGGCGCAAGATCACCGGCGGCACGCCACCGACCCCGCTGCAGCGCGTGGGCATCGGCCACGTGTTGAACGTCGGGGCCATGGTCGCCGCCGCACTGGTGGAGCGCCGGAGGCTTGCGCAGCCCGGCGTGCCCATGTCCGTGATGTGGCTCCTGTTCCCGATGGGCATCGCGGGGGTCGGGGAGGCCCTGCACTTTCCTGGCAACATGGCCTTCTACTACCAGGAGTTCCCCAAGGCGCTGCGGAGCCTGGCTACGGCCATGGCGCCGATGCTCGTCGCGCTGGGGTTCTTCTCGAGCACCATGTTCATGGACATGGTGACGCGGTTCACGGCGTGGCTGCCGGAGAACATAGACCACGGGAGGCTGGACAACGTCTACTGGACGCTTGCGGCGGTGGGGACATTCAACTTTGCCTACTTCCTCGCCTGCGATAGGCGTTACAAGTACCACAACCGTGCGGCGATGTAGACAAGATTGGCTCTTCATGTATCATGCATTCAGGGAAGAGTTGTGTTGCACCTTTCTACTTCGGAGCGAAGTGAACAAAATGGATGGAACATCGTAGCAAGGAAGAACTATGTAATAATATGCACAATGAATACATTTTAGTGGCACGACACCGGTCTTTTGTGTTGATTGATGCGTGCAACCTTACTTTATTACCAGGTGTTCAGTTGTTACAAAAGCCTAAAAGATCGGTCAACCGATCAAGGCAACACAATAGAGATTACCAGGTGTTCAGTTGTTACAATGCCACGGCCACCTCAGAAATAGGCTGAACAAAGGACGCGCTATCCAAAGTTTAGTGTAGCCCGTGTTTCCACACGTTGGTTGTCGGTGCTTTGAGACTGGCCGTGATGTCAAGTGACGACATATTTGTTTAGAGAGGGGTATGTGAGCGGCACATTGAAATGGTAAGGCACAAGACATGGAGTTCACCTAAATTTGGACCCTGTGGGAGGAGGTAAGACCCTACACCTACCTTTAGTGGTTGTATTGCTCAAGTGCTCGCCGGTGATCGGAGGATCGCCGAAGATATCCGTTTCTTGGGTTACAATTTACAAGTCCTCGGCTGGTGGTGGAGGGGAAGATGGTGGTAGGAGAACCTTATATCTAGGATGATCTAGAATTTGTTGGATCCTTCAAAAAGATCCCTAGCTTGCCTTATATACTTGGTCAAGCTAGGGTTACATGGGTCGGGGCATACTGTCGGTGGGTTGGCGCCCTTTGATCCCATCAAACCGTGTCGTGCGATGTTGTCTTACCACGTCCATGCTTGCAAGTTGTTGTCTTCCTTCATCTACAGCTGGGCTCGAGAAGCTGACTCAGTACTTGGCCATGGATGACCTGAGTCTCCTGCTTTAGCGCGCCCGAATGGCACTTCCTTTGATAGTAGCCCCCGAATGTCTTGCAACCCTCCTGCCAGAAGGTTACATGGGCTTGTTAAGTCTCTTCTTGCTCGATGGGGAGCTACCCGAGAAGGAATTTTAGTGGTTGAATAATGGGCCAGCATCTGGCCAGAAGATCATGGGAAAAATATTTCCACGATCTCCACTCCACCAATAGGCGATTTTTGGAAGAGGAATTGTGTGCCGCATGACACCGACAGAAGGACTAACGAACTGAGACATAGCTGACGTTGTTTGCCACGCCGCAGTCTTGATCGGTCAGTCCTGACCAACAAATGGCATCCCAAACAAAGTGATGTTTCGGCCTTCTGCCTATAAGACAAACATGGAGAGAGAGGGCTAGGTTACCCATACTCATGTCGCTCTCATCTTCTTTCTCATGCTTCCCTTGCCTAGTGGTGCTCAGATATCAGCGAGATAGAATCACGACTTCTGCCGGCGCGCCTCACCCGCATCCAAGAGTTACTGCACTCTCAGTGCTTACATCATGGTGTGTTCCTTTGTCGTTCCCTTGGTTACCTCCTCTTCAGATCCACCACATCTATCGTCGATACCCTTCGCGCTTGAGGAACAATCAGATCCCTCCATGCGGTTGACGAGGAGGAACATGAGTCATCAGACATAGTAGGGGCTTCCAAGGTGGCGGAGAAAGGAAAGGGTGAGGCGAATGAGCCATTGATGTGGCGTGCTTCAACATTGACTGACGAGATGATAGTACTAGCCTTGTAGTCAAAAAGGCGATAATTCTATTGAAACTTTGGAAGTTGGATTTCCAATAATGTCATCACCACCACACCACCATATTAGATTCTAGGGTTCAAGATGACCTTGACCTATACCAGAATTTTGCTTTACATGGGGAACGTAATAGTTTGCTTGCTGCCTAGGTCCGTAGCTCCCTTGAGGAACTAGTTTATTTATTGTATGGAGGCAAAAACATGGACATGAGATGAAGTGAATAATGAACAAATATTAACAAAATAAAGACATCAAGAAAAGAAGAGAAATAGTTTTTTCAATTAGTCGATCATTCAAACGCCGATAACGTCAATAAAATCACATGGCACACCAAGACAACTTATAACCAAATAAACACGACACGCGTACGTAGCAGTACATACATCAGCTAAAAAAATAGAGGAAATCACACGGTGGCCGGCCACCTAGCCACCTAGGGGCGCCACGCCCCTGCTTATATATCAGTGCACGCCACCGGCGCCGTGCTTGTGGTTGTGGCCGCCGACGCCGGCGTGCTTGTGGAGGCGGTGCTCCATGGCGGCCTCCCGATGCGCGACCTTCTCCTGGTGAAGCTGCGCCTCCGCGGCGGCGACCTTGGCCCTGCCGCGCTCATGCGCCAGCTGCCGCTCGTCGTGCGACCTCGACGTCGCAGCCTCCGTCTTCTCTGCCAGTTTGGCCCACACGATCTTCGCCTTGGCCCTCAGCGCGCTCGCACCGTCCTTCACCTTCACCTTGGCTTGCTGCATCTCGTCACTGATCCTTGTGGTTTTCTTGGGTACTCTTCCTGGTGTCTAGCTAGCTTTCTTCTTCCTTTTTGGTTTCTTCTGGGTCAGGGTGAGTTTCAACTTATAGGCGGAGTGGTGGTCCAAGTGGATGAGCCGTAGTGCGCCGTGTGGCGGGTGAGATGTCGCTGTTGAGAGGTCGGCCGATAGGGACCTGGCCCGGTAACTGTCGACACGATATGGATGGAGGAAATACAAAGTGAAAGGAATAGATGCGTGCGTACAGGTCGATACCCGCAAAAAAAAAAAGATGGTCACGTGGAAAGCTGGTAATCTAAGTGGATTTGGTCGGAATGGATTGATACTTTTTTTTTAGGATAGGAATGGATTGATACTTGGATTGGATTGGGACAGGAAATGTTAGTTCAAACTATCACATCAAAAATCAACACATGCCCACGAAATGCTTGTGAAGTTATCCAACTGGAAAAGGAGAGTTTTACTAAAAAAAATGGAGCATAGAAAAACAAACTAAATATCAAGTGGAACAAATTTCTAAATTATCAGTTGAACAGTGGCACCTAAAAGATGGTGACAAAATGCTATTGGTGGAGATAGGAGAAAACAGAAATAAAGAGAGGAAAG
>NC_041392.1:24891868-24923214 GCF_002162155.2 Triticum dicoccoides | reverse complement strand
TGAAAGCCACAACATAGTGACCCTGTTGAAAGCATTATTTTGAGAACGCGGATCTTTTTCAAGGTGAAAACCTAAGATCTAGGATCGGACGATGACGGTGCATGTGCACTGTTTCCTTCTTGGAGGCATCGTTTTTGGAGAGTTTGGACTTCGGGTGTTGTATAGGTGGTGGTTCGTGTTGCAGCTATAAGGAATTGATCACTGTAGCAGGATCTTTCTTTCTTTTTGTCTATTTTTTTTGTCTTTTGGCTATGTGCATCCGTAATGTCTTTGCGATATTGTGTTGTTGTAGAGGCAGGGTGTAATTGGTATCTCCACGATATTAATATATTCCCCTTGTCGGAAAAGTAGTGTACTCAAAATTGAACTGCCCAATTATATAGTACCTCTCGAGCTCTAGCCCTCATATATGGTCCAGCCAAGGGGGAACAAAGTTCCTCCTCGTCGTTGCCTCGACACTACCAGGGTCTCCGATGTGACACATTGTGCGTCAACATGGTGTACAATCACAGAGAGCCTTCATTTATGGGCCGGCGCACCTCGTCGCTGCCTGGATGCTCGTCCCGATATATTTATTTGACATGATTATTATTTTTCTTTTGCTTTTCTAACCGGTTTCTTTAAAGAACAGTTTATAAGATTTTTTCCTAAAATATAAAAAGTAGTAGCATCTTAAAAATGTCTCGATCTTGTTGTAAAATTTGAAACCAATGAGTGAACATTTTTCGAAAATGCAGCATATAAAAAATAGACTTTTTCTAAAAATCGTGAACACATTTTAAATAGTTTGTGAACATTTTTCTATAACAAACTATAGAACAATAGATATATGTGAACATATTTTGTTGAAAATTTGAACATTTCCTAATTTGTGAACTTGTTTTAAATTTTGTGAATATTTTAAAAATTGTGACATTTTCTTAATTTTATGAGCATTGTTTTACAAAATATGAAAATTTCTTAAAAGGAAGAATATAAAATAAGACGTAGATGGACGAAGAAAGAAATAAAAAATTCTTGTGAGGTTATTCAATCAACTAGGAAAAAGGAGTTCAACAGAAAAAAAAGGAGAAAATAAAAAATCAAGTGGAACAACTTTCAAAATTATTAGTTTAAATAGTGGCATTTAAAGTATGGTGACAAAACTGATATTGATGAAGATTGGAGAGACTGAAAACAAAGAGACGAAAGAAAATACCATGAAGACATTGATGAAAGAAAAAGCCAGCCGAATGACAATGTATAGTATACTCGAAATCGAACGGCCCAGTTATATAATACTCCCTCCGTTCCAAAATATTTATTTTTCTAGGCATTTCAAATGGACACAACGTACGGATGTATGTAGACATATTTTAGAGTGTAGATTCACTCAGTTTGCTCCCGTGTGTAGTCATTTGTTGAAATCTCTAGAAAGATAAATATTTAGGAACGGAGGGAGTACCTCTCGAGGAGGGAAAGAAGATCCTCGTCGCTGTCTCTCTATTACGTACCGTTACCTCCTATTTAATACATTGTGCATTAAAACGGAGTATAATCACAGAGAGCATTCATCTATGGGCCAGCCCACTTCGTCGCTGCCTGGAGGCTCATCCCGAGCGATTTTGAAGATTTTTACCTTCGGTTTTCAAATAAGTTCCCTTTTAAAAAACTGGTTTCTTAGATTATTTCTGAAAGATTAAAAGAGTTTGCGTAGCGCTCACATGCATACTTTTCCACGTGACTCGCCCACCAAGTGGTTTTTCTCTCGTTGCCTCCCTCTGGATTGGTATCGTCCTCTATTTTTCATTCCAGCAACCATTCGCTCCCACGTGACACGAACAGCCGACTTTTTCTTCTTCTTTTTATTACATTGTTGTTCTTTTTCTTTGTCTCAATATTTTACGCATATGACACCCATCTTACCTACAGAATACATTTATTTAAACAAGAACATATATTTGTACATGGATATCTATAAATATTTTTATATAATATACATATCAGAAACATTTTTTTTTTGATAAAACGACAGTCATTGTAAGTCCAAAGACTCTTTTCTGAAATTATGTTCTTGCAAACACGACCATTTGTTTTGAAAAGGCATGAACATTTTTAAAAATCTGTTAACACTTCTTTAATTCAATGATCTGTTTTTTGAATGTGTGACCCCTATTACAAAAATGTTCATTGCCTTACAATTTTGTAGAATGTGTATTTAAAAATTTTCATGGTGCAATTCAAAGACTTGTTATGTTGTGATCCAAATTCAAGTATAAATACAAATGACGAGCGGAGCGGAGCTCCTGCCCATCACCGGGAGCCCAGAGGTCACTGCTATTATATATATACCTCTTGTAAGCCACTGCACGGGATAAGGTGATCGGTTATAAATCCCTTGCGGTTGTACCCTCTACTGATATAGTGAAGTTTGCTGGCTGGCGCCCGTGGTTTTTTTTTCTCCATTCGCCTTGGAGTGGTTTTCCACGTTAAAATCTCATGTCTCGCTGTGTTGATTTCTTTCTTGGTTGTTCGATTTGCCTGTCATAATCTAACAAAATATGTATTGTGTATTGAAAAGTGGTAGATGTGTATTTAAATAATTTTCATTATGTATTTAAAAAACTAAACATGACAAACTTTTAAAAATACAATGACAAACCTTTGTAAGTACACTATGAGCATTTTTCAAAAAACATGAAGAAAAACGAAAACAAAAAAATATAATGAAATAAAGAAAGAGCAAAAAAGAAAATAATAAAAACTAAAATGAGAAAGAAAATAATGGCAAACTAAACCAGTCCAGCACATAGCGTCTTGCGGGAGAGAAAAACCACATACTCCAGCGAGGCGACTGCAGGAAAATAGAAATTGTTTGGTGGGCTCACACCTTCTGATTAACAATAAGTGAGTATAGTTGTTGCACCAAATTGCAGCGACGCCGAGCCCCTCCAACCTAGTTCGATTCTATCAGTGGCAAGTCTCTCCTCATAGCTCCATCGTGGATTATTACCACTTGTTGGCAAGCCCCTCCAACCTAGATCGTCTATAGCTCGCTTGCTACAAGCTGTAGGATGGACTCCCCTGCAGAGCACATCGACGCATGGGCCAGAGCCATAACATGGAGCACTGGAGTATTCGTTGGAGCTATGTTTGCTTATTACGAGAAGCATCTCCGTCTCGTCACTGGCACCGATACTTGGACGGACCGGTAATGTAGTTCTCCGGCAAGTTTTTTTTCTCGGTGGTTATCTTTTTTAGTCTTGGTTTTTCCTTTTTCCCCTGCCATTTTTGTATTGTTTGTTTGTTTCTTTGGTTTTCACCGATTTTCTTATGTTTTAAAAAATAATTTTAATTATTATTTTCTTGTTAGTTTCTTTTTTAAAAACATTCATCGCATGTCGACTTTTTCCATATACATTGTACATTTTTTGCATATACTAGAAGTTTTCTATAGATATTAAACCTTTTTATGTCTATTTTTCCTAAATTTATGGTATACATCTAAAATAATTTTTATACACATCTAACATTTTTAAGAAAAATGATTAACAGTATTTCAAATACATGGTTTTCAATATTTTTCCATGTACGTGTTAAATGTTTTTCAAATACACATTGGAACATTATTTTTTCGAATAGTAATTTTTTCAATTATGCCAACATCTGTTACATTTTATATGCAAATTTCAAAATGTCAAGAACATCTCTTGGAAAGTCTTGAATATATTTATGAATGGTAATTATTTTAATTGGAATTATATGGACATGGTTTTACATTGTGAAAACATTTTTCAAAAATGTGACGTACATTTATTCAAACTCGTGGATTTTCTTTAATGTCACAAACATTTTTATGGATGCTATCAATATTTTCTAAAATTATGCTGACCAACTTTTTACACTGGGTTATCATTTTTCATAATCGCTGTGGACATATTTTGTAAAAATGAAGTAAATTAATTTTTATAATATATGATCTTAGATGTCTCAAACTACAAATAAAAGGTAAAAGAATAAAAAGAAGAAGAAAAGAAACTAGTGAACTAACGCTCCTCGGCCGTCTCACTCAGCATACCTGTGTCTCGATATAAGAGAGAAAAAAGACGCGCCTGTTTTTATTCTTCAATATTGTTTTCTAACAAGTTTGTTATTAAGTGAAAAAAGACAACGTGCGTATGCACTCTCAAGAAAAATAGACAAACATGCGTGTAAAACATTTGTTTCGCACATATATTTTTAACATTTAGTTTGCTAATTTTTAAATAAACAAATATTTGCATATTTAAAAATTATATTTATCTATATACACAAACATGTTTATCATGTATTCGAAAATTTTCACCATGTACTAAAAGAAGTTTTATCACGTATTAAGAAAAATAATGTTCATCGCACATCCGTATATAGTTCACCGCGACATAAGAAATGGTCGTCACGTGTTTAAAAAAATGTTAATCTAGTATTTGAGAAATGTCTGTTGTATATTTAGGAAATATTCACTGTGTATTCAAAAAATGCTCATCATATTCATAAAGTGTTCATCACGTATTTATAGAATGCTAGTCGCATATTAAAAATATGCCCATCATGTACTAAAAAATGTTCATCGTGTATTAAGAGAAGGTTCAACCTGTAACAAAAAAGTGTTATCAAGCATTAAAAATATATTCATCATGTATTTCAGAAAATGTTAATCCTGTAATCTAAAGATGTTCATCGTGTATTAAGAAAATGTTCAACCTGTGTTCAGAAAATGTTATCATCTATCAAAAAAATATTCATTGTGTATTTCAGAAAAATCTAAACATGTAATGCAAAAACATTCATCGTATACTAAAAAGTATTCATCACATATTAATATGTTCAACCCGTATTAGAAAATGTCATTGTACATTAAAATAATATTCATCAAATGGAGGGAGATGAAAGAAAGCAATGTGACACAAGAATAGATCACATCCGACAACCAGTCGTGCCATTAGATAGATCTGTTGTGAGTCTTATGTAGCATGAGGTCCACTTGGTCTTGCGATAGGGGCTTGAGGAGTAAGAAGAGAGGATATCTAGAAAAAAGAACGAATCTCCTACTTTATAGAGAACGGGACTTGTGGAACTAGTGAGGCATTTGTTGGTCAAACAATTTGCCCTCCTCACTTGAAGCCGAAGAGATAACTTACTGAGGCAACTGAGAGCACACTAGAAGCAAAAAAAACATAACATTTCTCCGATCCATGCTACATTGTCATAAAATGAAAGAAAATACGGCATTATGGCGGCCCATCTCTCAACGCATGTAGGCTAGCGCGATGTAGCCCCCGCACCAGGCAAGATATAGTGTTTGCGTAGATAGGGGGCACATGAGTAGTGAAGTGCTTGGGAGTTGCTAACAGCCAACTCGGTCGAGTTACTGGAAAAAAAAATCAATGTTTAGTCCCATACCCCTCATGGGAAATAATAGCAGTTTAGTACTTTCAAATACCTACTAATCAACATTTTTACTAGTTTTGAAAGAATCAAGGAAGCAGTACTTCTACAACCTGGAACAACAATTAATTTGGCAGCAAAAACCTTTTGCCACTCAAATTGTTCTTTAGGCAGTTACTACTAAGGCTCCCTTCTTGAGCCATTTTGATATTTTGAACAATAGAAGTAACACTAGTTTTCTCATTTTAGAAAGCTTGAATAAACATTTATTATGTACATTTATGTATGCTTGCACACTTCCAAATTTCTTCGGGATCTATGCACCTCACGAGAAAATGTTCGGTTGTACAATGAGCACCCCTTGACAACTATACCTTTAGCAGTGGGGGCAGAAGCTAGGGGGTCATCCATCTAAGTCATTGTCCCACCAGTTGAAACTGATGTTCTCCAAGCCTAGGAACAAGTAAATTAAGACAACAATGAATGCCAAACCTGCACGTAGTGCACCCGAGAGCAGATAATTGTGTCCTTCCCACCAGTCACGTCGATCGTAGTGGCAGGAGGCATCTTGACGGTGCAACCCATCATAACAGGCATGTTTATGAGTAAGATCCAGTTTTGGCTTGGGAATGTCCCCCCCAAGAAGAGCTGGTCCACTGCCGAGTAAGTTCCCATGACGCCGAATATTCTGCATGGGCCAATAAGACCTCATATGAGTATATGACTGACGCATCATAGGACACATGACCCCTGGGGCACGTCCAAGGGTTGTCTGTAGAGAGAAGCTCAATGTTGCAGACGTTAACGTTGGGGATTGTGTCCATGAGCCACCATGTCGTTCCAAGGTACACAAATGCTGCAACCGATGTTCCGGCCACCTGACATTTTTTCGAGGAGGTTGTTGCTTATTATCACAATAGAACATGTCTTATGTGGCCTTGTGGGGTGGAAATGAGAGATAAACTATGTATATGGCTTAGTGGAGCTTACCTGAGCTATAAACATGGTTCTTGGGGCAATCTTCATGTTGTGGCTCAACTTAAAATCTTACAAAATCATCAGAGATTGGTGCATGCTGATATAACCTTATACCTTGAAGCACATATTCACGATGGGTTGTCCAGGGTACAAGTACCCGATGATGTAATCTGTGACGGTGTTCTTTTTTCTTTTTGAGGTGACTGTGATGGTGTTCAATCCCAGGGTCTGCATACAATGGAAGAATGTGAATAAAGCATTGGGCCCATGCAGATAGAATGGAGAAAGAACGCCCCTAGTTGGATCAAGGCCTACCTTAAAAAGCCCGGACCAAGGCGTCCCACAGCGTTGCAATTGTCTATGACTTGTCGCTCTCCCATCCTTCTATACCTAATCCTCATTGATATTCCCTCCACAATTTTTTTCTTCTTCATTGCTATTATTCTAAAAATGAAATCCCTCACTACTATCATGCAGGATCATTTCTTTTAATTTTTTATTCTCACACTCATAAAGCACTCTGTTTTGGCACAATTTCATCATTAGGCACAAACCCTATGTTTTGTTCTTTCAAATCTATCAGAAATTTCCCGACGCCTTTTATCCGTAGCCGTATGCACTAGAAACAATGGTGCACATTTCGTAGCTTGTGAATATTCTGATGTACTCCTTCGTTTCAAAATAAGTGACTCAACTTTGTACTATGACTTAAAAAATGTTATTCTTACTCCTGCCTACTGCCATCAAGATCCATACACTTTGTCTGTTACATGGTTGCCTTTTCTGTTTTCTCCATAGCCATATGTGCTAGGAACAATGGTGCGCATTTCGTAGCATGTGAATATTCGGATGTACTCCCTCCGTTCCAAAATAAATTGACTCAACTTTCTACTACGACTTGGAAAAAATGTTATTCTTACTGCCTACTGCCATCGAGATCCATACGCTTTGTCTCTTACATGGTTGCCTTTTCTCCATAGACATATGTGCTAGGAACAATGTTGCACATTTCGTAGCATGTGAATATTCTGATATACTCCCTCCGTTTCAAAATAAATGACTCAGCTTTCTACTACGACATGAAAAGAAATATTATTCTTACTGCCTCCTGCCTACTGCCATCGAGATCCATACACTTCGTGGCTAAATTTCGTGTTTTGGCCCTTTTCTGAAACCTATTTGAGATTTGACCCTAGTTTGAAATTTTTTCGAGATCTGACCCTTTTGCTACCGCCAGGGACCATGACGGAAGGGTATAATAGCCTACCGCCAAGGTCCCTGGTGGTAGAGTTGCATGCCCTACCGCCAAAAACCTCTTAAGTATTGAACACAGTGCGTGCTCGTGCCTACCGCCAAGCACCTTGGCGGTAGGGTTGTGCAGGCTACCGCCAGCCCGGTTGGCGGTAGCGATGTTTCCTACCGCCAAAGTCCCTGGCGGTAGGGTTGTGCAGGCTACCGCCAGCCCGGTTGGCGGTAGCGATGTTTCCTACCGCCAAAGTCCCTGGCGGTAGGCTGTTAGACCCTACCGTCATGGACTCTGGCAGTAGCAAAAGGGTCAGATCTTGGATTTTTTTCAAATTAGGGTCAAATCTCGAATAGGTTTCAGAAAAGGATCAAAACACGAAAATTTACCACACTTTGTCTGTTACTCCCTCCGTTCAAAAATAGATGACCCAACTTTGTATTAAAGTTAGTACAAAGTTGGGTCATCTATTTTGGAACGGAGGGAGTACATGGTTGCCATTCAGGTTCCTACAGGTGCTAGTGTGGAGCTGGAGCATGTTGAGGAGAAAATAATCCCTGTGCCTCTCTCTCGGCGACGGTCGCCCTGCTTGGGGCAGCGGTTATTAGGGCGAGAGTGGCGGTGAGGTTTTAACCCTATGCTGCAGCCAGCGAGCTCCCTCTCCCGAGATCGGTGACGAAGAGCCAAGAACATGATGCAGCGCCGCATGTGGGCTTGACACGAGTGATGGACGACCAACACGATACTATCTGTGCTGCCGGCCGTGTTTTTTGTGACATGCGGTGCCACTTCTCGTGTGCTGCAGACTGTGATTTTGGTGCCAGCCAGAGCCTCCTTTTTTGTGTTTTGGACCCATCGCAGATCCTCGTGGGCTGATGGATCAATAGCAAAATCTTTTGTTCAGGTTTACTTTGAGTAAGCTACAGCTCGTGGTACAGTCATCATTTCTCTATGGATATATGCAACGTCACGACCGCAATGCAATTCTGGTTTGTGTTGCCCTTCACCATAACTGAGGGGTTTTCAGGTCCATCGAGCACCGCAGCTGCTGCGGCCAGATGACTCGGACATGTTTGAGTGGAAGAGAGGGCGAAGAAGACCATGTTGGAGAAGAGATGGTGTGAGAAAGAGGGAGAAGTGGCCTGCTGGTATGGTGTGCTACCGTGCTACTGATATTCTTCTTTTTACCAGCAGAATACTACAAAATGGCTAGAGCGTAGGTGCGTGCAATCCCATCGACCCTGCCTTTGCGCGCGGCTGTATGGGAGTGGGACTACACGCCATCTCAACTTTATAATATGTCCACTGTTGCAGGTTTTCAAAAATGAGAAAAACTACTGAAATGATTGCCTATATCACACTTTCTTACCGACCACAAACCATACTTTTGGGACCGAATGGAAATGATAGCTTATATACCCACATGTACATCAGGAAATCCCTGAAAATTTTCTCGCCCTCACTTCTACCATGATTTTTAACGTCATGAACGGCCCAAGGAATGTCATGCAGGTCCGCCTCCAGCCCGACCAGGATGAAAAACCCATTTTCTATTATAATTTTTTTGTCATAGAAGTAGAGTCTGCCACATTTATGACGATACGTATTTTTTTCACAATTATTATCATGTAAGTGTCACTTTCATAAGAGCATCTTCAACGCGCGCATAAAAGTTTCGTGCGCTAAAATAGTTTTAGCGCGCCAAACCCAACATTGATTTAGCATATGGCCAAAAACGCGCGTCCAAAACACACGCAGTGCAAATTGTGAAGTGTGCGTAATCGGGCGCCCTAAATTTGCAGCTTCTGATAGCGCTTTTTAGCGCGTGCACTATTTTGCAGCTTCTGCTGGAGCTGTCCGGCGCCCAAAAAACCCAAATTTTAGCGTGCGGAGCCCTAAATTTGCAGGTTCTGATAGCGCATTTTAGTGCGTGCCCAATCCTTTTTTGCGCGTGCACTATTTTGCAGCTTCTGCTGGAGCTGTCCGGCGCCCAAAAAAACCCAAATTTTAGCGTGCGGAGCAGTTTTTGTGCGCCTGTTGGGGATGCTCTAACAGAAAATATTTGTGTTCGGGTCATAATGTCGCGGATGTGTATTTTGTAGTGCTTCTCCCTCGACCCGTGGCTCGCCCCTTCCATTTAGTCTCCTACTCGCAAGATGAATCAACTTATAGTTAGAACATTTGCCAAGCCACAAACTTAGAGCTAGACCAATTGCCATGCTAAACAGTTGTCCTTTATTTTGTAATGAGGATGCTCTTGTCGGTGGACTTTGGGTTTTGGTGGTGCTTGAAGGTTGTTGGTCGACTTTCTTTTAGCCTTTGTATGTCTTTCTATGCTATGTGAACTTGCCGAGCTACTATGGGGTCATGTAAACAAGACTATGTCAACTTGTCGTGAATTATGTGATGGATGTGACATGTATGTCGTTTTAATGCTATGTGTGACTTCGTTTGGACGACCGCGGTGAATTTGATGCTATGCATGACTTTGTTGGGGCTATGTGATGGATCCGATGTGATATAGTATGTGGTTTTGATGATGCTATGCGTAGGGGCGGAGATAGGGGGTGCGAGCAGGGGTCAGACACCCCCCATCGCGTCGCCCCCCCTATAATATCTCGTTACTGGTACGTGCAGCGTGCTAGTTCTACCAGTAGTTTGTACATATAAAGTGTATTGCCATTTGTCGCTTAATGCTAATTGATTATGGCCCAACGTGGCAACTTTCTAGCCCAAAGGCCCAAACATGGGAAAGCACCGCTTGAGCCTTGATCGTTAGTTGTAGAGGTCAGAAAAGATCAGGCGTGAGATCGAGCAGTTACTTTCCTATCGATCTACCCTCCTCGTAATTTCGTTCGTGGCCTAGTTACTTTTTTTGAAAAGGGGCGCTTTATTACTTAAAAGGTTTAAGCATTACACCCAGTCTCTGCATAACTAAGATGCACACAGCCACACAAAGTCCTCTGCAAGAACGAAAAATAGATAGGCGGAATACAAATATAGAGTTTGTATAATGCCTAAAGCGGAGGTGGGTCAATCCTATGATCATGTTGCCATCCATGTTGGATAAAAGTATCCCTCGCTGTATCCTTCAATCGTGTTCAAACCTCCGTAAATAGGTCTTGATTCTTCACGCGTTGTAGAAAGGACCATAAACGAAGAGTCCCGGTACATCTGTAGATAACCTGCATTAGAGAAGTGCTTTTATCGTTAAAAACCTTATCATTTCTACATAGCCAAAGCGACCAAATAACGGCTAGCGCTCCCACCCTAAGAAGAGTTCTAAACCTGTGATCAATTCCATGTAACCAGTTGCCAAATACATTGGCAACACTACAAGGAGGATACAAGCCAGAAGCTATCTGGATGACTGACCATATAGACCGAGCCAATTTGCATTGCAAGAATAAATGCTTTATTGTCTCATCATGATGACAAAAAACACATCGCGGACTTCCATGCCAATTCCTCTTGATAAGGTTATCTTTAGTAAGAATGACTCCGCGACGAAGATACCATGCAAATATTTTATTCTTAAGAGGTATCTTCATCTTCTGGATCTTTTTATTATTATCAACTGGCACATCAGACTGGATTAACGCTCTATACATAGACTTCACTGAGAATTTTCTATTCTCATGTAGGTTCCATCGAAATACATCAGACCCATGTGACAATTGCACCGTGGACAACCGTTGAAGCAGGATGTACCACGATTGGAGTCTAGGTCCAATTAAATCTCTTCTAAACGTCACATTTGGCGAAAATGATTCCATTACAGTGGCAATAGTATCACCCTTGTGACGCACAATGTTGTATAGAGCCGGATATTGTTCCCGGAGTGTGGCATTTCCTAGCCACTTGTCCTTCCAGAATCTAATTTCCGAGCCGTCCTTAATCGAGAAGGATCCATAGGAGAAGAAATATTTCTTCGTAGCCATTAGACCCGCCCAAAAGTGAGAATCCCCAGGCTTCCAGTATACTTGGGATACCGCCTTGGAGCCCACATATTTCATCCTCAGGAGGGTTTGCCATACACCATTTACGGTCAGTAATTTAAACAACCATTTGGCGAGGAGAGTTACTTTCCTATCGATCTGCCCTCCTCGTAATTTCATTCGTGTCATTCTGGAGGTTCCGTATCGCCATGCGCCGCCGCCCCTCGCTTCTTGATAGGGAAGACCGGCAGAGGGCAATCCACTTCACGGCAATTGAATCCATCGGAGTCCACGAGACAACGACTGCTTGTGTGATTTACCAGTATCATACAACAACAGATCAAACATATGTGAGTGCAAATCTAGTTTAATTTACCATGTCACCGTTGTATTGTAATTTTGACAATGTTTTGCTTCCTTTGAAGAAAATAGTTTAATTTACTAATTTGATAAGGCAGATTCTAATTTAGAAATCTAGTGTCGCTCTTCTGTTTAATTTTTCAATGATTGAAAGATGAGGAGAAAGAATACAAGGAAAATAGATTCCCTTTTTCAAGTCCATTGCTTCCAGCTCAAACATATGTGAGTGCAAATCCATTGATAAAAATGTAGTTTTTTTTTCTGTTACCCGGCATATACGTCGCCCCCCTCATATCCAAATCCTGGCTCCGCCCCTGTATGCATATATTTGGGCATGTAGCTATTTTAATTTGCAGGGCAGAAGCAAAACAAGCAAAAAAAATGACAAAAACTATGCCGACGGCTTTGCCGTCGCCATAGCCTTGGTACCAAGTTACCAGGTGACAACACATGGCATATATGCTGACGGCTTCTGTAAGCGGTGCGTGTCTGTGGTATGCCGATGGCCCAATAAGCGCCATGTGTCAAAAGTATGCTAACGGCAATGCCGTCGGCATATCTATGACATGATGAGCACTCAAGAAGTGACACATGGCAGAGGTATGTCGTCGGCACAACTTGGAACTCTGCTGATGTTACTGCCGTCAGCATACCACTGGCACGTCGCATAACCTAGTGGTGGCATGTGTCTGAACAGCGTTAGACGACATGCACTCTGATTTTCTTTGTCGTCATAGATCTATGCCGACGGCCATGAGAAAAGCCGTCGGCATAGGGTATCTATGCCGACAGCTGACAACTCTATGCCGAGGAAATCGAGGACGACGGCCATATGCCAACGGCAGATGACAGCCATATGCCAATGGCAGCCTTTGGCATAGTCCTATGCCGATGACCGCGGGCCATCGGCATCTATTTAAATTCCTGTAGTTGAAATAAATTCAAAAAAAATACAAGCACCAGGACTTGAAGTATGATTGGCTAGTTCCATCACAAGGAACCTAACCATCTGTGGTGCACTTAGTTTGCAGTAGGCCTTTCCAAGATAGTATACGTGCAAGTCTACCAAAACATACATGCATGCATACAGTGGACAACCTGGTTTAGCAGTCCAACAAAAATACATAAAATTCATCTAAAAAAAGAGTACGCACAATTCCCAAAGATAAGTGTCGCAGATGAAAAAAGTGGAACAAGGAAGTGTAAGAATTAGTAGGAAAGTATGTGGGTTGGCATGGTAGGACATAGACCGTGGTTTTTTTTGGTATTTCATTGTCACACATCAACATCTGTATCCAACTTTATACACATATGATGGAAATATTAATACCAAAGTTTAATCAAGTATTTTTGACTGTGTCCATTTTGGATGTATCTCTCTATACAAATATTGATTTAGCGACTCAAATGAAATGCCATCGTAGCTGGATCTCTCGGAAAAAAAAACTCAAATGAAATAAGATACATAGAAAAACGTGTCAAGATATAAAATATGTATTGCAAATCTAGCCGCGCATTTTGCGCGGGTCAACATGCTATTTTTGTTATAGAAGGAAGGAAAAAGTCTAAAAAAAACCTTGAACTTGTAGTCGAAAGCTAAATCAAACCCCAAACTTCTAATCTCTAAAATCAGCACACCGAACTATGTGATCCCGGTCTATTTTGAACCTTAGCCTGTTTTCAATGGGATTGTCGGCAGGTCTGGGCTGCAGCCCGACGCGACTGGGCCGGCCCACCAGGTGATTTAAAAATTTCGAGACTCAAGGGAATCGAACTTGGGTGCTGGTGCTTCAAAAACCATCACGCTAGCCAACCTAACCGACGACAATTATTTAAACAAAGAAGCACGAAATTATTTAATTACATACCACAACTTGCTTTTTCTTCAAAAAGTGTTCACACTTTAAAAAATGTTCAGGTTTTAAAAAAAAGTTCTCGTTTTCAAAATTTCTTTGTGTTTGAACAAAATGTTCATTCCAATATTTTTGACAATTTTCAAGAAAACAAAAGGAAATTAAAAAAATGTTTTGAAACGTACACATTTTTATATAAAAATGGGAACATATTTTTAAAACCTCAAAAAAATTAAATTGTGAGCACTTTCTATTTTGTTACAAATGGGAACAAATCTAAAATATTTTTCAGGTTTCAAATTTTTCCGCACTTTAAAATTTTGTTCAGGTTTAAAAAAATTCAGTTTTTTCAAAAAATTCTTTTGGTGATTTAAAAAGGGTTCATGTTTTCAATATTTGTTTGTGTTTTTTAAAAAAGATCGCAATTCCAAAAATTCGCGAAAATGTTCGGATTTCAATTTTGTTTTGACAATTTTCAAGAAAATCTTTCATAAAATTTCTGAGATGTTTCCAAATCTCGGCGCTGTTATATGTTAAATAAAGTCGCTATTGTCTATCACATAAATAGATTGCAGTGGCAGTGGCAAGCAATACGAGTTTTGCACCGCCAAGGTCTTAAGTTCGACTCACGGTACCCTCTCTTTTGTAGACTTTTCGTAAGTCGCGAGTTAAGTGTGCTGATTTCAGGGATTAGAAGTTCAGGATTTGATTTAGCTTTTGTCTACAAATGCAAGGTTTATTTTAGACTTCCTTTCCGAATGAAAGCAGAACGTGCGGAGCAGAAGAGCGCACTTGACACGAAATATCGGGAACGAATAATCCGTAATCATGGCTGAGGTTTTGGCATACAGTGGTTAAGGCGTGTAACTGCTACGGGCGGAGTTTCGAATCATGGCAGAGGTTTTGGCCTAGCAGTGGTTAATTTTTTTTGTAACTGCTACGGGCGGAGTTTCGAATCGGGAACGAATAATCCGTAAACGAAGCCAAAGCAAGGTGGATGGATCACTATTCCCTTCATAGCTGGGACGTGCACGTGCATGCACTCTCTCTCTCTCTCTCTCTCTCTCTCTCTCTCTCTCTCTGCACACACATCGTCACTCACTCCCTGTCTAGCTTGTGTGCAAAACGTGCATGCAGCGACCATGTTGGGGCTTGGGCTTGCCGTTAACGGGACCACCAGCAACATGCTGGTGTACCTGCTCAAGGAGTACCATGTGGACGGCGTCGACGCCGCGCAGATCACCAACGTCGTCCGCGGCTTCCTCAACCTGGTGCCCATCGCCGGTGCCATCCTCTCCGACTCCTATCTGGGTTGCTTCCCCGTCATACTTGCCGGAGCGGCCATCAACCTTCTGGTGCGACCCCTACCCAAAATACTCCCTCTGTCATCCGCTCCGAGCGCCATCTAACTCCGGATGGAGAGCGATTATAACAGAATGGTCCACGTTGCAGTTCATAGTATGGTCATCCTATAACTAGATGATACGACGCGCGTTGCAGCAGAAATTGCTTATAATGTAGTTTAATATGGTTTTGGTTACACGAATTTGAATATTTGAATTAATAATATAAAATAAAAAATGAAATGCATAACATAATTTTAGAATAAAAATATTTATTAAATAAGTAACATAATATAATTACAACATTCGAGCCTTTTGTATAATATGCTTGCACAAAAAAACTAAAAGTACATATGATAACTTTATAACTATATATGTTTATCCAATATAAGTAACATAATGTAATTGCAATGTTTAAGGCCTTTTGCATTGATCATTGCATGTTAAGGTGTGCCTTTCAGATGTCATAGTTGAATATTGAGATAAATTTGTTAGTGGGGATCACGTACTTAGTTATAGTATAGGAACATGAACATGGATATTTGGATTAACATATAAGAAGAAAAATAGAAAATGCATATGATTGTTATTGTATAATTATATAACTACAAAATAATTATTGAATATAAGTAACCTAATATAATAAAAGCATTTGAGGCATATTCCATGCATGGTTGGACCAAAATTGAAAATACATATGATTATTGGATAATTATATAATACATAATATGATGAAAACATTGAAGTCTTTTTGCATGCATTGTTGCACGTGTTGAAATGGGCCTTTGAGGTGGAATAGTTACATGTTAAGATAAATATCTTAGTGGGGAATCACCTAATTATTAGTATATCAGATGTTCCTATATATTGTTTTTAGAACATCCCTATGCATAATTACTTTTTAGTTTAAGTAATTTACAGTAGGATTATCTTATTATTATTTTTATGCTAATAAACGTAACTCATTGTTCGATGTGTAACAAAATTATTCAAATGGTCCTATCATGTAATGTCGAGAAAAACATGCTGCTCTCTGTCTATCAAAATAAGCATATGAATTATGCATGCATGATCACTTCACACTTATAGACGGTAAAGAGAAATACCAACTATATCTCATGCTCCTCTCACAAAAGGAAAGAAAACTCTCTTTAATTCAACTACCTCAATCTATATAATGATCCTTTCACATCCAATAGTGAAAGAAGTATTACAATATTCTTCACGCGTGAATATTTTGTAGATAAGAGAGGTTTGAGAAGAGAAATACTGGTTGACATGAAAGTTTATAGTGATTGCCGTTGTGTGGTGCAAATACTTAGCCGCGTGAGAAATAACTCAATATTAGCAACAATTATTTTTCTCGGTGCCAACATTCTATAGCCTTTTACACAATAAAAAAATGGATGCTCTGCAACCAAACTATTTCTCACGCACTTGAACCAGGAAGTCCTTTGCAAAAGGTCATATTTTGTTAATACTTTTTCACAATGTTATTATACAGTCTTTTGTGTTGTTCACTCTCACCGCGGCACTGCCATCCTTGCGGCCGCCACACTGCACCTCGCCGTTGGCCGACTGTCAGCAAGGATCCCCTGGTCAGCTCATTGTTTTGTACGGTGCCATCTGGCTTCTCGCCATTGGCGCTGGTGGGACACGTTTCAACATCTCGACGATGGGTGCGGACCAGTTCGAACGCAGGAGCGACAAGGACACCTTCTTCAACGTACATGGTCTTCCTCTATTGCTCCTTCATGCTCGGCGATACAGCCATAGTCTACATCCAGGACAATGTGTCGTGGGCCGTGGGCTTTGGTGTTTGCCTCACCACGTCGGCATTTGGCTTGGTCATGCTTCTGCGCGTACTCCCTTTGTTTTTTTTAGTCTCCATATAAGATTTGGTCAATGTCAAATTTTACAAAGTTTGACTAACTTTATAAAAAATATATCATTAGCTACAATACCAAAATTATATGTTATGAAAACTAATTTCATCATTTATCTAATAATGTTAATTTCATAGTATGAATGTTGATATCTTTTCTTACAAAGCTAGTCAAACTTTACAAAGTTTGACTTTGACCAATTCTTATATGCAAACTAAAAAAACGAAAAGAGTACGTTACTACCGGATGCCGGCGACAAAGGCCAGCCCGTACATAGAGCTGGCTCACGTTATGGTGGCCGCCGTGCGCAAGGGTGACATCGAAGTTAGTGGCGCGCATGGCGGTGTGCAGTACAACGTGGGCAATGGCACCGTCGTGGACTCCGCCGGCGACGGGGCACCAAGTAAAAGCTTAAGGTAAGTACTCCCTCTGTAAAAAAATAATATAAAAGCATTTAGATCGCTAAAAAACACGCTCTTATATTTCTTTACAGCGGGAGTATTTAGGTGGCATCCCGTAGTTACACTGGATTGATGCATCATTTGCTGTATCTTGTTGTTGTAGATTTCTGAACCGAGCCGCCATGATCACTGCAAGCGACGGCTCTGGGTCCGGGGATGCGTTGGCTGGCACCTGGAGGTTGTGCACGGTGCAACAAGTGGAGGACCTCAAGGCCCTCGTCGGCGTCTTCCCGCTGTGGTCCTCCGGCATAATGTTGTTCATGTCGATCGGCGTGATGATCGGCATGATCATCCTGCAGGCACTCGCTCTGGACCGCTCCGTCGGGCCACACTTCAGCATCCCGGTGGGGTCAGTCGCTGTCAGCTGCCGCGTCTCGTTCATCGCGGCTACCCTTGTCCTGGACCGCGCCGTCTTCCCTCTCTGGCGCAGGATCACCGGCGGCACGCCACCGACCGCACTGCAACGCGTGGGCACCGGCCACGTTTTGAACGTCATTGCCATAGTCGCCACCGCGCTGGTGGAGCGCCGGAGACTTGCGCAACCCGGCGTGCCCATGTCCGTGATGTGGCTGCTGTTCCCGCTGGGCATCGTCGGAGTCAGGGAGGCCCTGCACTTCCCTGGGAGCATGGCCTTCTACTACCAGGAGTTCCCCGAGACGCTGCGGAGCCTGGCTACGGCAATGGCGCCCATGCTCGTCGCGCTGGGGTTCTTCTTGAGCACCATGTTCATGGACGTGGTGACGCGGGTCACGGCGTGGCTGCCGGAGAACATCGACCACGGGAGGCTGGACAACGTGTACTGGACACTTGCGGCAATGGGGACACTCAACCTTGCGTACTTCCTCGCCTGCGCCAGGCAGGCGAGGAAGTACGCAAGATACAAGTACCACAACAGAGCGGCAACATAGAAATTCAACCTTGTGTGAGTTGCTTGTCTACGAAATTTAGAAGGGCTACCTCTTCGTGTGAGTTGCACCTTCCTACTTCACAACAAAGTGAACAAAATGGATGGAACTTCGTAGTAAGGATGAACTATCTAATAACACTTCTGCTTTGGTAGACCCCACTAAACACAAGGACGGCTCAGATTAACCCATACCTCTTCATAATAAAGGACATGATGGTCATATTTTGTTGTGTATGTTTTTCTTTTTAGAATATCCATTCGATGTATACATATAGGCCGTACACTTGCGCGCTGGGCCGTCCCAACCATCTCTTTAAATTGCAAAAATATATGAGTGCGCCAAGATTCAAGACAAGAACTTTTGGTTCAAAATGCAACGCCATAACCAACTTGCCACCACCACTTAACATGGTTGCAGGTGTCTTTCTTATTCTTTTCTTGTATCCGCTTTTTTCCCCCAATTTTCTTCTTTACTTCTTTCCTTCTTTCCTTTTTCTTGCTCTTTTTTTTCTCGTTTTTAACGGTTTTGTCCCAGATTTAATTTCCTTCTCTATTTCTTATTTTTTGTTTTCCTTTCTTTTTTGTTCATTTTTTTATTTTCCCTTTTCTCTTGCAATGTGCAAACTTTTTCCAATTTCGTTTTTATGAATGAATGGACTTTTAACAAAATTTGCGAATATTTTTTCAAACTTGGTGAACGTTTTCCTAAATCGATAACTTTTTAAAAATTCATAAAAAATATTGATGAACATTTTTTGAAAATAGATGATTTTTTTTTCAAAATTGATGTTCCTTTTTCTCAAAATTGATGAAGTTTTTCAAAATGAATGCATATTTTCAAAGTAGATGAACTTGTTTTGCCAAAATTGATGGACTTTTTTCAAAATCGATGAACTTTCTCAAATCCTTCAGAAAAATCTACAAACATGAATATTTTTCTCAATTCATGTTCCAAAAAATGCAAAACTTGTTGAAACCCGAAACCACATGACATGGTGCCTTAAATCGATCATACAATGACATGAAAAAAAACTGAGACCATTTAAGAGATGTTGAGAAATGGGCTACTCCCAATTGGACTCTTCTGTTCTAACCGAACAGTCTCCGTCGAACATGGTATTTTTGGAAATCTCAAAACTGACCCAAACTTCCGTAAGCAGGTAGGCGTGCCCATGGTAGTCATTTACGCCAGGTTTGAATGATTTCCTACACCATATGCAAGTTGCGACACGTCTCGCCATTTATCGACCATTTTTACCGAGAAAACTCCAGAAAATACAAAATTGGTCGAAAAGCAAAGCAACTTGGCATGGTGCCATAACTTGGTCATACAAGCCACTGGAAAAAAGGATGTCGAAAAACAACATTCTATGAGATGAAGCCTTGTATTTTATGAATATTTGTATTCCAATGTTTGTACCTTTTTTTTACAATTGTGTCTGTTCAATGTTTGTATAATTTTTTAGAATGTGAATGTTATAATTTATGAACAAAATTTGAATAGGCAAACTTTTTTTGAAATTTTGGAAAAATGGAAATGGAAAAGAAACAAAAACTATTAGCAAAAAAGAGAAAGAAATAATGGAAAAAGTCTGAGTAAGCTGGTTGGTAAAGGATAGTTCTAGTAGTTTGCGTTTTTGTAGTTAGACATTTGATCAGTTTGTGTACCTAGCGGCGAGCGGTCGGCAGGGAGAGTTACAGGGTTTGATCCGCTCATTGCCCTTTCCTTTTAAAGGTAGTTTCCCTGTTTTCGCGTGCGATAATGGATGGGGCCAGTCGAGGCAGCATACTGTGCGTGGCACCTTCTATCTGACTCTACTTCCCGAAGGCGAACCCTATTTGCCGCCCGAGGGTGTCAAACTGTCATGGCTTTGTTGAAGTAAAGCGACCCACACGATATGCATTGGCCCACTTTGAACGAGCAACCGGTTTTGGGAAAATGTTCACAGTGTATAAAAAGTGTTCATCATGTCTACTAATTTTATTCAACGTGCATTTCAAAAATATTCAGCATATATTTTAAAGAAAGTTTAGTTTGTATTTGAAAGAAAAACACCGTATACTGGGAAAATGTTAAGTGCGTATTTTAAATTCACTTTTTAGAAAACTGTTCATATTTAAGAAAAGAATATTCTATTTTTTTATGATTTTGAAACATTGTTGGCATTTTCAAGAAATTTTGTTCGCATTGTTTTGCAAGAGTATTGGAAAAGAAAAGAAAAAGTCGGATCTGCAATTCTAAATAGTACTTTAAATGTTAGCACTGCCTTTTAGCCGTACTCAGTTACTAGGCTGTCTGGTTAGCATCGGTTCCATTCATGGCCAGGTTGTGAGTTCGATACCAGGTGCAAGTGCTTTTATTTTTTGCATTTATTACGGATATGTGTCTATTTTTTTTATTAATACGTGTACAACAGACTACTGTATAATTTGTGAAATGTTTATATTGCCCTTTATACGCTTTTATTTTTCGCATTTATTAAGGATATGTGTCTAAATTTTTTTATTAATACGTGTACAACAGACTACTGTATAATTTGTGAAATGTCCAACTCAGCAAATTTATCTATGTGGCAATGAGTTAATGAAGAGAGAGGTAGTTCTAGTAACTTAGCTAATTACTGTAACATCACATGTCGCAATGCAGTATGAGTCTATAACCTAATAAATGGAGTTTTGCATGACACCACACCTATGTTACTACCAACTATGAAGGTAGTAATATAGTCCAGGAATATGTGCAGGTTACTACTGTATAATTTGTGAAATGTCTATATTGTCCTTTATACGCTTTGTGAGGGGGGTCTACCGAAGCATTGCTCATCTAATAATATGCACAAAGGATACATTTTAGTGTCACGACATAGGCATGTGTTCATTGATGAGCTCAACACGACTAGCCACAATGGGAGTACCTTCAGTAGTAACTTCAAGTCCAACTCAGCAAATTTATCTATGTGGCAATGAGTTAATGAAGAGAGAGGTAGTTCTAGTAACTTAGCTAATTACTGTAACATCACATGTCGCAATGCAGTATGAGTCTATAACCTAATAAATGGAGTTTTGCATGACACCACACCTATGTTACTACCAACTATGAAGGTAGTAATATAGTCTAGAAATATGTGCAGGTTACTAGTGTATGTTACTCTTCATTGTGGCTAGTCTTAGTTTGTTACCACAAGTGCTTATTAATTGTTACAAAAGCCAGAAAGATCGGTTGAACGATCAAAGGCGCCGCAATAGAGATTACAGCGCACATACTTATGCATAAAAATCTATGTACAATGCCACCACACAAATAGTCTGAAAGCACACGCTATCCATTAGTGATTGCAAATTGATGCCTTCCTTGACCTACAGTTGAGTTTCCTTTTTAGTTGGTGCACCTGTGTACCCGTATCCTCATTAGTGGGCTGAGGAATCGAGGCGCCGCTGACTTTGTTTGCCATGTCGCAGTCTTGATCGGTCAGTCTTGACTGAGAAATGGTGTCCTAAACAAAGCGACATTTCGGCCTCCCCACTCTCGTCTACTAGACTCATGTTTCTCTAGTCTCCTTTCTCATGCTTCCCTTGTCTAGTGGTGCCCACATATTAGGGAGAGTCCTCCTAGTGCGCCTCGTCGGTGTCCAGGACTTACTGTCAGTGATTTCGTCATGGCATATCCCTCTTCCGTTCCCTTGGGTACCTCCTCTTCAAATCCACCACCTCCATCCTCGACACCAGTCGCATCGGAGGAACAAACGGATGATCCCTCCATGGGGGAGGATCTAACAGTATGCGCCGATGCGGTAGGAGGGGGAACACGAGTCATTAGACATTGTACTATAGTAGGGGTGTCCAAGGTTCCGAAGAAAGAAAGATTGAACCGAAGGAGCCATTGATATGGCATCCTTCAATGTTGATTGAGCACAAGATGGTAATATTCTTATAGCCAAAAAGGCGAGAGTTCTGTTGAAACTTTGGAAGTTGGATTTCGAATAGTTTCATCAGTCATCACCACCATATGAGATCTTAGGGATCAAGATGAACCGTGTTTCCTGGTTTTATTACAAAATTATAATTCGTAGCTCCCTTGGACTGGGGAACTGGTTTCTTTATCTGAGAGCGAAAACATGGACATGAGATGAAGTGGATTATGGACAAATATAAAGAAAATAAATACGTCAAGAAAGTTTTAAAAAATCGTTTCTTAGTTAGTCAATCATAAAAACGTCCATAACGTCAACAATTCACATGGCACTCCGGATACAACTTGACCAAATAACCACGACACGCGTATGTAACAGTACATAAATGGAAAGAATAGAGGAAATCACACGGTGGCAGCCTCCCTAGACGCGTCACGCCTCAGTGCACGCCACCGGCGTCGTGCTTGTGGTTGTGGCCGCCGACGCCAGCGTGCTTGTGGAGGCGGTGGTCCATGGCGGCCTCGCGGTGCGCGACCTTCTCCTGGTGCAGCTGCGCCTCAGCGGCAGCGACCTTGGCCCTGCCGCGCTCGTGCGCCAGCTGACGCTCGTCGTGCGACCTCGACGTTGCCGCCTCCACCTTCTCCGCCAGCTTAGCCCACGCGATCTTCGCCTTGGCCCTCAGCGCGCTCGAGCCGTCCTTCACCTTCACCTTCGCTTGCTGCATCTCGTTGGTGATCCTTGTGGTTGGGTTTCGTGGATACTCTTGTGTTGTCTAGCTAGCTTGAGCTTCTTCTTCCTCTTTGTTTTCTTCTGGATCAGGGTGAGTTTTTATACAGGCGGAGTGGTGGTCCAGCTGGGTGAACCGTCGTGCTAAGGGTGTCGGGTGAGAGGTCCCTGTTGAGAGGTCGGCCGATAGGGACCTGCTGTCGGTCGACACGGAGGAAATAATAAATGAAAGAAACGGATGTCCAAACGAGCTGTAAATTGGTACGGACCTCACGCACTAAAATATCTTACATCCAAAAAACAGATTTGTTTTAGTTCTTCTAGTATTTTTATTTATCTTATTACTGTTCATGGCGGGAACTGATGACCTCGGAGCCAAATCTCCGCTCTCCTTTGCTAGCGGTGACATGATAATGTGGAAATCTGGTAATTAAAGTGGATTTGGCCGTAACTGATTTGGACTGTGACCGGGAATATAAGTTGAAAAGTTGACATCAAAAATCTAAAAATACTAAAAGAGGCATGTGAAGTTTTTCAACTAGGAAAAACTAGTTCAGCAAAACAACAGAGCAAAGGAAAAAATGCTAAATATCATGTGGATTTTTTTTAAAAAGTATTAGTGGAAACAGTAGAATTTAAAAGATGGTGAGAAAATGCCATTGGTGGAGATTGGAGAGAAGGAAAACAAAGAGAGGAAAGATAAGCCAATATTCAATTCGGTGCCAGGGCTCATCTGCACCTAGTGAATAGTAAAAAAATCAGAGTTTTTTTTTAAATCTGATTTTTTTTGGTGGTGCACGATACTCAAATGTCTGATGTTTGTGCAAAATTGTGGGGTGTTTGGCCGTTCGAGGAGCTCGTGAAAAAATAGACAAAATCGGGTGTCAACAATGTTGTTTTGAAAAGTTAAGCAACTTTTTATTTTAGCAAAGTAAAGCAGCTGAAAAGAACAGAGAGGAAAGAAACGGCTAGCTGAAAGCCCTAGTATGCTTGAAATCACACGGCCCAATTATACAGTGCGCTCGAGCTATAATCCTCATATTATCCACCCAAGGGAGAACGAAGGGGCTGTTTGGTTCTAGACCTAACCGTGTGCCACACTTTGCCATACACTGTTGCCACACTTGCCTAAGATTAGTTCTTCAAAATGAGAGCCACAAGTTGGCAAGCCTAAGAGAATCTTACCACATTTTTTGAGTGTATGTGATGTGGGACCCTAGTGTGGCTTGCCTAAGGCGTGACTTGAACCAAACGCCCATCCAAGTTGGTCAAACTTGCCTAACCTTAGGTGTGACAACCTTAGGCAAACTTAGTCTCAAACCAAACAGCCCCTAAGTTCCTCCTCATCGTCATATACACTACCGGGACCTCCTATTTGACACATTGTGCATTAAAATGATGTGCAATAACAGAATGTTCATTTATGGGATACGTACTTCAACGCTGCCTAGAGGCTCATCCCAAGCATTTTTTTAAATTTGTATTTTCCTATGATTTTCAAATCAGTTCCCTTCAAAAAGAACGGTCTGCTTTTTCTGGATCTATCAAAATAAACTACATACTTTTAAAAAAGTACAAAGTTTTTTTTCTAAAGTATAAAAAATGCACAAAATTTGTTTGAAAAATCTATACATTGTTGAAAAAATTGATAGTTTTGAGATATGCAAAGCTTTTTAAAATTATTTCTAACCATTTTTATCAACATTTGAATAAATTTTAAATCTCTGAACATTTTTTACTGAATAATACGAACATTTTTGCCAAAAGCTGTGGAATTTTCAAAAACCATTTGTGAAGATTTTAAAATGGTGAGCATTTTAAAATTTATGATGTTTTGAAAATAGACATTTCCTAAAAAATTTGATCATTTCAAAAAGGAAAAAAACCTAGAAGAAGAAAAATCAAACAAGAAAAGAAATAAACATATATAAGACTAACAAAAAAACAAAAAAAAAGATTGTAGAATCTTTCTAAATCTGGAAAACCCATCCCAAGAACCTTCCCAAAATAGTGAAACAGGAAAAGCAATTTGGGCGGGCCCAATTTTGCTCCGTTTATTTGTTATCACAATATTCTGTCGCAAAGCGCGCCAAAAAGGATTCACCTCCACTATGGATCCCCTAAATAGCGGGCGCCTCTGCATCTCTCTTCCAATGAGTTCTGGCAGTCACCATTTTTTATGCAAGAACGGGTAGCACTCCCATCATTTTTTCTACTTAACTCACCCAAACAAGTGTTTTTTCTCGCATTGCCTCTTACTAGATTTGTATCATTTTTTTGTTTTTCATTCTTGCAATCTTTCGCTCACACGTGACCGGAAAGAGTAGACAACTTTTTATTCCCATTTATCAGGTTGTTGTTCCTTTTTTTCGTTTTCGATATTTTAGCATAGGAACACTGTCCTTAACCTGCAAATACATCTTTTAAAAACATGAACACATATTTTTGCATATGTATAAAACAGTTGTTATAAACATTTTATGATAAAATGATAGACATTTAAAATTCATGATTTTTTTGAAAATTACATAAAAGTTTTGAACAAGCGCGACCATTTGTTTTGAAATTGTATGAACATTTTAGAAAAATGTGTTAACACTTCCTTAAGTTATTGAAAATAAAATAAAATCAGTGAACACTTTTTAAAAAGTGTTCATCATGTAAAAAAATTTCATCACATTATTGCAATTTAAAACTTGCATGTTGTAATGAAAACACATATTTGTATTTATCAATTGTCTCCGTGCATTTAATAATGTTCATTGCATATTTTTAAAAGTCATACATGATTATTTTCTAAACACTATGAAGATTTTATAAGTACATGTTGATTTCATAAAAAAATATGATTAACATTTGAATACAACGACGAACATTTTAAAATACATAATGAGCATTTTTCCGTGAACACTATGAACAAAAAAACAACCTGCTTAAAAGAGAAAATAAGAAACAAATAATAATAATGAAATAAAAACTGAATAAAGAAAATAGGATAGAACAAACAAACAAAAAGAAACAAAAGAAGAAGAAAATGAGCAAGAATGTTTTTGGCAAACAAGACCTGTCCAGTACATGGTATCTCGCGAGTGGACGAACCCACATCCCACATACTCCAGAGAGGCGAAGGCGAGGAAAAGGAAATTGTTTGGTGGGATGAACTACTTGCAAGAGCACCGAAGGCGAGCGCAACTTATAAGTCGCGATAAGCGAGGTATAGTCATTGCGCCACACCGCATCCACGTCGGGCCCCTCCAACCTAGTTCGATTCTCTCAGTTGTCGACCTCACCCCATTAGCTCCACCGTGGACTAGTATGAGCATAGCACTTTTTGGTCGCAGTTAGTAGGAGAAAACTAGGTGGACGCATGAGTAGTGAAGTGGTTGCGAGTTGCTATCTGCCAACTTGCTCGAGTTATAGTGCAAAAGTCAATGTTTAGTCCCATACTGCTCATGGGAATAATAGTAGTTCACTACTTAAAAATATCCTAGCGATCAATATTTTTTTACTAGTGGTGATAAATTTCAATGCAAACTGCTTTCCCTAGGTTTCAAAGAATCAAGGAATCACTACTTTTACAAGCTAGAACTATAGTTAACTTGGCAGCAAAAATCTATTGGCACTAAAATTGTTCTTTAGGAGGTTACTACCGAGGACGTTCCTGTTTTCTGATATTTTGAACAATAGAATGACACCAGCTTTCTCATCTTTGAAAGGAACAAAGATATTTTATTTACATATCAATGCATGCTTGCTCACTTCCGGAAAAAATCAGGGACCTGAGAAAAATGTTCAGTTGTACACAGGGCACCCCTTGACAACTATACCTTTAGCAGTGGGGCAAGAAGCCAGCGGACATCCATCCAAGTCATTGCCCCACCAATTCAAACTGATGTTCTCCAAGCCTAGGCACAAGTAAATTAAGACAGCCATGAACGCCAAACCTGCATCTAGTGCACCTGAGAGCAGATAATTGTGTCGTTCCCACCAGTCTCGTCGATATCTATAGACCACATAACCTGACAAAAACCCAACAAGTATCCATGTGGTGTAGTTTACAGCGGTGGCAGGCGGCATCTTGACGGTGCAACCGATCATCACAGGCATGTTGATGAGTAAGATCCAGTTCTGGCCCGGGAATGCCTTGTGTGCAAACCATACCAAGGGAGGAGCAATAGCACCTCCCAAGAAGAACCAGTTCACTGCCGAGTAAGTTCCCAAGGCCCCGAATATTCTGCGTGGGCCAATAAGACCCCATATGACCGATGCATCATAGAACACATGATCGGCGGGGCATGTCCAAGGGCTGTCCGCTGAGAGAAGCTCGATGTTGCAGATGTTGGGGATTGTGTCCATAAGCCACCACGCCGTTCCAAGGTACACAAATGCCGCAATCGATGTTCCTACCACCTGCCATTATTCCAAGAATTTGTTTCTTATTGTCACAATACAAAATGATCTTGTCTAGTCTGGTGGTGTGGAAATGACAGATAAATTATGTATATGGCTTAGTGGCGCTTACCTGAGCCATAAACATTGCCCTTGGGGGAATCTTCATATAGTGGCCCAACTTAAAATCTTGCAGAAACATCAGAGCTTGGTGCATGCTGATATACCCATAAACCTTAAAGCACATATTCGCGACGGGTCGTCCAGGGTACAAGAACCCAATGATGTACTCTGTGACGATGTTCAATCCTGGGGTCTGCATATAGTGGAATAATGTAAGTTGTGGATCCGGTGCTCTAGATCATGCAAGTTGTTAGAACCCTTACCTGGTTTGTTGTCGCCGTGATGATTCCAATTGGGAGGGTGAAGAAAAAGGCAATGGCGCATGCAAGCAGTACACCCCACCAGGGCAGCTGGAGCTGCTCGATGTAGTACTCGCAAGCAAATACAGTGGCAGCAATGCTAACAAGAAGGATGCAGATGAACCACCACTCAGGGACCTGCTTATATCTCCTCATTAGCTTTGTATGTACGTCCACACTTTTTCCTCGAAATGTTGATCTACTTAACTGCAAAATTTCGCTGGACACAAGAATCAGGACTCTTAGTTGCCACGACCATGTGATCTTGCACAACAAATTGACAGATTTTTTACCTTCCGTGGAACAGAAGAACATGAACAATCGTCGCGCTAAGGGATGCAAAGCTAACACCGTATGTGATTGCCAAGAGAGTGCTGAGGTATAGTGGCCCGTTTCTCTCGTACGCCTCCTTGTCGAAATGGAAATGGTCGTCCACGATGGCCGAGATGTTGTACTTCTGCCCGGTCAAGGTGAAGAGATCGGCAGAGAAGATGGGGAAGGTCTGTGCCTTGTAGAAGTTAAACCAGTACCCGATGGGGGTGATTACGTACATGATGATGAAGAAGCCTGCAGGGACATTCACGGTGGCGAACCACGGGCTGACAAGAGGGCTCCCAAGGTAGCTAGAGACGGACGCCCAGTCGAGGCCGATGGCGCCAATGCCGAGCCCATGGAGGCCTGAGCCGAGCTGCTGGGCAAGCACGGAGTGGGGGAAGACACAGCAGATCCAGGAGAGGGAGGTGAGCATCTGGAACAGATAGCCCGGGAAGACGTAGTACGCGAAGCTGCAAACGAATGCCACCAGGAAGAACTGGTTGCGCGTGAAGCCGCCTTTTCGGCGCCCTTCTTTCTCATGGAGAGCCCTGACGAGAAAAATGCATTAAGTTCTTTTGAAGAAAAAATGTACATTTTCATCATATGTTTGTGTAAACTTCTAGTCTTTTATAGTAAATTACATTGGCGGTAGAACAACTAACCACATGAAAGAAATTTTCATACAACATGTCCTAAATTGCTCGAGCGACACCTCCGGTTTGAGGGAGCAAATACTCTCCGAAGTATTTCCTCTGTAAAGAAATATAAAAGCATTTAGATCATCAAAATAGTAATCTAAACGGTTTTATATTTATTTATAGAGGGATATGTTTTGGTTGCCGTATGTACGCGAGGCGGTCTAATGTGACAACCGGTGGAAAAATTCTCATGTGCCGCACTCGTGAGGGAGGTGACGAGGCGGTCCAACATGGCTACTGGCGGAAAAATCCTCATGTGCCGCACTCGTGCGCGAGTCGGCAGGGAATGTATTTGGTGCACCGGGGCAATTTGTGTTACCGGTGCACCGGTCACCTGTTGCACATTAAAAAATATTCGAACAAATCCAAAAAAAAATATAACGCATTGACACAACATCAATGTATGTTGTCACAAAATTTTAATTCAATATTTGAAACATTGCTCGAGATATAAAAATAACAAATTTGACACTGAATAGTACGTAAGACAAGTTGGGCTTCAGTTTTGGCCCATTAGCACATTGAGGTCAAATTTATCATTTTTGTATCTTGAGCATTGTTTTGAATTTTGATTTGAATTTTTGTGACAACATACATTGATGTTTTGTTGATACACTAAATTATTTTCGAATTTTTTTGAATATTTTTGAATGTGCAACGGGGTCCGGTGCACCGGTAACACCAATTGTCTTGGTGCACTAGATACGTTCCCCGAGTCGGCATGGGTAATTTTGACGAAAATCCCACCAAATTATTGAGTTCCTTAGAACTGGCTACTTCCCTCCAACTCAGACCACGTGATCATGATGTAATTTTGACGTGTCATGATCCATGACAGGTAGCTAGCCAGCTATACTGGTCTTTGCTCAACCAAAACAAAGAAACTCTTACTTGCAATAAGTATACTTTTCTTAATATAAGAAAATAATAATAAATAATCATGGCTTGTGAATTAAGCTCAAGCATCAACAAGTCAACCCTCTGAGGCTCTGACCAAGTACTATTAAGTTGTGTGCAATGTGATGACTAATTAGCGGTTAAAACTAATCATGTTGCTTGCCGGAGATGTGGGAAGGTGTACCTGAAGAGGGAGACCTGCACGAGGTTGGACGGCCACCACATGCTCGCCGGCTCCACGAGGTACCGCCGGAATATGCCCGCCCACCCGAACCCGAGCACCTGGGTGGTGAGCACGACGAGGAGAGAGACGAAGAAGGTGAGGTCCTTGCCGCAGAAGACGCGGACGGCGGTGACCACGTGGATGGCGTAGACGGTGCCGGCGCCGGCGTTGGCGAAGATGGTGATCAGCACGTGCTCCTTCACGTTGAACGGGCCCGGGTTGAGGGTGAACTCGTAGTGTGTGCCACGGAGGAAGGGGCGCTCCGGCAGCGCGGCCGCCATGAGCCGGCCGAGCGGCACGACGGCGACCTGGGCGGAGATGGCGGTGACGGTGAGCGGCTCCTTGCGGTACCAGAAGAACTGGTTGAGGAAGGAGAGCACGGCGCAGGAGAGGACGCCGAGGACCCACATCCGGAACGTCAGCACGGGGGTGTCCGGGTCGTCGCCCACCGGCACCGTCAGCGCCACCTGCTCGATCGGCGAGTTCTCCCCCTCCTCCTCCTCATCCCGCTCCGGCGAGCTGCGCGACGTCGACGCCGGCACTGCATGGGGAGCAGAGACCGGTTAAATGGCCAGCAGCAGCGGGAGCAGGGGTGCGTGCGTGGGCGGAAGGAGCTTACGGAGTGGGGAGGTGATGCGATCGCCATGGAGCTCCCCGTCCTCCGCTTCTTGGTGGGAGCGGGAGGAGGACGCCATGGCTACCGCGTCCTTTGTTGCGTGGCTGGCGTTCTTGTTGATCCTCCGCGGTAATTAATTCTTCTTGACCTGTGCTGTGACAGACGGTGTCGTCGCTGCATCGTACTCCCTCCGTTTCTAAATAATTGTCTTACTAGCCATCTCAAATGGACTACAACATACGGATGTATGTAGACATGTTTTAGAGTGTAGATTCACTCATTTTGCTCCGTATGTAGTCACTTGTTGAAATATCTAGAAAGACAATTATTTAGGAACGGAGGGAGTAGTTTAATTGCTATAAGAGCATTATGCGCCCTTAAGAGGGCCCTCTAAGGCTGTTTTTTAGCGCCGGCGCCGAAAAATCGACCCAATCACACTCCCAAGAACCTGTTTTTCGCTGGATTGGGTCGAAATTGACGCCGGTGCACCCAACCCGAACCCGGCGCGCTAGGGGACGCCCGGGGGCGCCGGCGCGAACGTTTTGGTGCGAAAGAGTGGCGGGACCGGCGCGTCAGCGAGACGAAGGCTGGTCGTCCTCATCGTCTCGGTTTTCCCGCGGGGAATCAATGCCAAGGCTGCCGCCGGTCAGCCTGCCATTGATTCACGGACGGCGAAGTGCGGCGACGCCGCCCCCCCTTCCGCCACGTGGCCGCCCCCGAGCCGCTATAAAAGGCGCCCCTGGCCGTGCCGGTGAGGCACTCATCCATCGGCAT
>NC_041392.1:24882501-24891564 GCF_002162155.2 Triticum dicoccoides | reverse complement strand
CATGAGCGCGAGGTGCCCCGGCGACGCGGCGGCGGCCAACGGTTTCGGCCGCCGCTCGCTGCATGAGTGGGAGGCCTACCTCCTCCACGAGGCCAACTACCCCGCGCCGCCCGACGTACACGCTCCGTCCCGGTGGAGGCTCAGCGCCGGCGGGGTCCCTGTCCCCCCTCTGCCCGTCCCCGAGACGCCCGCCTATTTCCACGCCGAGATTGAACGTGCGCGGGCGTCCCTGACGGTCGCGGAGCGGGTGCTCCCGGAGTACGTCACCGGCAACCACGCGGCGTGGGCGGCGTACTTCAAACGCCGGGAGGAGGAGCGGCTCGCCTCCACCAACAATGCGCCGACGCCGCGCGGCCGCAACAACAGCGAGGGCCGCTGCCTATGGTGGGGCGTCCCGGGCCGCACGCTCAGCGGTGTCCTCGCGCACCTTGAGGGCGGCAACGACCCGCCGTTCGAGTACCCGACCGCTCGGAGCGGCGGCGTGTGGCTGCCGAGGAGGATGATGGGATGGTCATCCTCCTCTTTCTCCTCCTCCTCCCGATCCTTCTCTCACTCCTCTGGCGCGCCGGCGTTGGTCAGCGTCAAGCCAGAGCCGTCCGACACGCTGCTCGGTAGGCGCACCCGCAGCGCCGGCCTCGTCATCAACGACGGCGGCCGTGGCTCCTCCTCCTCGGCCCCTCCTCGCCTGGTCAAGCCGAAGAGGGAGCCAGGGCTGGCGACGGTGAAGCCGGAGCCGGGGCTCGCCTCCGTGAAGCCGGAGCCTACTCTCGCCGAGGAGGCCGACGAAGAAGAGGCCGCATTGAAGTGGGCGCGCGAGGACTACGCGCGCATGGAGCTGGACCGCCAGCGCCGCGCCCTGGAGGAGATTGCCGAACGCCGCCGCCGTGAAGCAGCGGGCCGGGGCGAGGGGTCGAGCAGCAGCGCCGGCCGTGTCAAGGAGGAGAAGCAGGAGGATGAGGCCGGCGACGACTACGCCCTGCTCAGCGCCTACTTCGGCCCGTAATTTAGGGTTTTTTTCCGTCCATTTTATTCGTGTAAAAAACGTCTAAATTTCGCTGAAATATGTCGTGTTTGTTGAAATTTGGCCGTGTTTGCTGAAATTTGGCCGAACTGTGGAGACGTCTGGGGCCCGACCTGAGGGCGACGGCTGGGGACGTGCTCGCCCCCATGTCGAAAAAAACGCCGGCTCGCCCCCAAACGGCGATTTTCGGCGCGTCTTGGGGACGCAACGGCTGAAGATGCTCTAAACATGATACGCGAGGCGCGCGTCCATATAGATATATATAACCTGACTAGTACGAGGATGCGTACGCTCTAATAATATCATAAACTACCCTAAAAAATAATATCATAAACAAAAATGGCAGAATCCAAACATAAATTCCACACCGAAAGCAAACTTTGCAGACATAAGCATAAATAGATTCCATTTATAATTTGTGGCCTAGCAGTGTCGCACATTTTACTACATCAGAAAACAAAAACCGTCGAGATAATCATGCATGTCGGCTTGCTGCTAGAGTGAGCGAGAAATTAATCACGCCGAATATGATGTTTTGTACGGCTCCTGCTTTGGCAGCGGGGCCAAAGAAAATCTCAGCCAGGCATGCATTCGCCAAGGAGCAGCATCAGCATTGCAACATCAGTGGGAGTGGGGTGCCCATCAAGCGTACGCCCTCCTTTAATTAGAGGTCCTTTTCTGGAAGAATTGACGAGCTACTAGTTCCAAATCCACCAGAGCCACTGGATACATGGCTGGTTACAGCATCTGCAATGAAGCCCTCGTATCCGCCTCAAATATTCACATAGTCTGCCTGAACAAACAGAAAAGAGCCACCCAATCAGACCAGACAAATTCAGCCCAAATGGCAGGGGTGACCAGTAGTCCCCATGCCCGACCCATATCTGGGGTGGATATGGGGACACCCGCCGCATCCACCATATAGGACTGACCGCAAGGGCCTACGCCAGTTTCGTTATTCTTTTGGTCATTTCTAGGTCACTAATGGATTTGTCGAGGAATATGGCTATGGAAACACGGACCTTGGCAAATTCATATTCAACGAGTTCATCGATTCGTCGGATTTGAAAGACGAAAATGCTGACATGATGATGACGAGCATCCAAGAGGAAATGTAGAAGCCAGAGGAGTACGTACTAAACTTCAAGGGTTCCATATATGGACGAAGAGTTATTCCCTGTGATAGGATTGCCGGTGCACGGCTTCTGTCCACAGACTACGTACTTCACACTGAACCCAAAATACCATGAAGGTTTGTTTCGACGTCGCCTTTGAATGAGCGAAGGTTTGTTCTTATGCGTAGTGACTGCCCTAAAGAGGGTTGATGACAAATTCAAGCCGAGGAAGGATTGTTGCAAAAAACTTTCTTTCTCTCCTCTGCAGAAATGCACAACCGCTCTTATGATGCTTGCTTATGGTAAGGCCATAGATGTATTTGATACTGAAATCCGGTGGAAGAGACCACAGTCCTGAACACACACGGTGCAATTTGCACGCACTATAGTGATGGTGTTTGGACCATAGTACCTAAGAGAGCCAACTGTGGAGGACATACAAAAATATTGTTGGAAATTAGAGCATCAAGAGGATTCCCATGTATGCTGGATTCAGTTGATTGCATGCACTGACAATGGAAGAACTGCCCAAAAGGTATGCATAGTCAATACCAAGATCAGGTCAAAGTGATCACCATCATACTTGAAGCAATGGCAAGTGGCAACGAATGACTTGTGGATTTGGCATGCTTTCTTTGGCACGCCTGGTTCTAATTAACATGACATCAATGTACTCCAACGATCTTCTTTGTTCAAGAGACTTTGTGATGGGGTTGCTGGCCGATGCGGCTGATAACTCATCACCGGCGTGGCGTCACCGGGAGGCCGACACACATTGGCACATTAGTGGAAGAAACGGTTAGTGGCCATGGAAAATATTAATTACTATTATAAAAAAAAAGTTCAAGCATGCTGAACACAAATTTAGCGCAAGTGGATAATTTATGATTACTCTCGGAACAAAATTTTAGTACACACGGAACAATTCACAATTACTAGTGGAACACATTTTTAGTTCTTGTGTAATAATTCACTATTACTAGCACAAAATGAATAACTAGTGCTCGTAAACAATTCATGATCACCAATCGAACAATTCCGAGTGACTATAAAAACCATCAATATGTGGAACAACAATTTAGTTGTCATGAGCAATTCGTATAATGTCAATGGAATACCTAGCCCTCACGGAACGTTGGTGTGATTGTAGCGAGAGATTACAAAGGTTCATACAGGACTATTCACATCCTAAATGCGCCGCATACGAATAAATGAACAATGCTCGCAGTCCATTTCACAACTATCACAAAAAAGTACATATAGCATAATTCACAATGGCGAGTGAAACAAAAATTTAAATGCAGTACAATATAAGAAAAGTACTCAAGTCTCATTTTGGGGCCATAAGTATGAAAAAAAATGCTAGATCGCATCAGCAAATAAAAGGTAAATACTTTCTTTTGAACAACTTTTAAGATTATTAGTTGGAACGATCACATTAAAAATCTAAAACACACACTTGTGAAGTAATTCAACGAGGGGAAAAAGAGCTCAGCGACAAAAGAAAAGGGAGCGATAGAATGCTTCGCTAAATTGTGAGCCTCGACATTCAAGCTACTAAACTAATGAGCCGATTGAACATGCTATTGATATTTTATTTTAGCAAAACAAAATGCTATTGATGGAGAGAATGGAAAGCAAGAACAATAAAAAAATTGCCCAGCCCAAGGCCCAGGTAGGATACACGCAGAATGGAACGGCCCAACAATATATGGTAGTACTCACTCCGTTCCAAATTACTTGTCTCAAAAGTAGATAAAAATTGATGTATCTACAACTAAAATACGTCTAGATACATTCATTTCTGTGACAAGTAATTCCGAACGGAGGGAGTAGTAGCTATCGAGCTCTGGGCGTCATATGGTCCAGCCCAAGCGTGAGCGGGTAGAATATACCAGTCCCTCGGCCTCGTCGTCTCCAGCACCGAGCCATGCCTTGCCGGCTTACCGCTGGCCAGCCCTCCAATCCAGTTCAATTTTGTCAGTCCCCGACCACCCCGTAGCTCGGCACGTGGATTAGTCCGACCACCGGCGTCGGCAAGACGGAGAGGAGTAGGGACAGGTTCGGTCATGTTCCGACGTGGGGGCGGCGGTGGAGCGAGTTGCCGGCGGCTAACTCTGGTAAGAGGTTCAGAGTAAACCCTACTGTGAATAGTTAGTAATGCGATGTGTAGACTACGCCTGCAAGCCTAAAACTTCTTATTCTGTTAAGTTGTCATGAGTACTTTCTGAAGAAAATTCTTGGCACTGTGGTCTGTCACCGTGAAATAAGAAGATTATTACCGTATTCCTTCCATATATTGATGTAATACAACATGGTTCCATTTCAGTTTTTGGAGGGGAGAAATCTGGACTGCTAATGTCAGAGGAGTAGTTGAGCGTTCCCTCTATCATTATCTCTGTGTAGAGTAACAAAATTGCAGTCATATAATGGCAACTGACAAGTCGAGGAATTTGCGTACTGCTTTTGCACCTTGCAAGGGTTTCATTCTGGTGAATGGAACCGGGTTTTTTTTTCGAACAAAGAATAAGAATTTGCAGTCATAAAGATACTAGTTGTGGTACATTGTGTGTGAGAAATTCAGAAATTTCAGTTAAAAACTTGCAACTTGCAAGTCCCGTGCTACCTGCTTTTACTAGACTTCAAACAATCAAGGAATCAGTTATTTACTAGTAGCTGGGATAACAGTTAATTTGGCAGTGAAAACCTGTTGCCACTAAAGATTGTTCTTCAGGCAATCTTTGTGGTACTTTGCACAATAGAATATAAAATAAAACCCATTTCTCATCTTTAAAAGGTCCAAACAAACATTCGCTATTTACATCGATCTCTGCTTGCTCACAATTCCAATTTTTCCATCGTCGGCCGCCGCAGATGAGAAGATGCTTAGTTGTACACTGGGCAGCCCTTGACAACTATACCTTTAGCAGTGGGGCAAGAAGCCAAGGGACATCCATCCAAGTCATTTCCCCACCAGTTCAAACTGATGTTCTCCAAGCCTAGGCACAGGTAAATTAACACGGCCATGAATGCCAAACCAGCATCTAGTGCACCTGAAAGCAGATAATTGTGTCGCTCCCACCAGTCACGTCGATATCTATATACCACATAACCTGATAGAAACCCAATCAGTATCCATGTGGTGTAGTTAACTGCTGTGGCGGGTGGCATCTGGAAGATGGAACCCAGCATCACGGGCATGTTGATGAGTACGATCCAGTTCTGGCCTGGGAATGCCCTGTGCGCTAACCATACGAGGAGCGGGGCGACGGCTCCCCCCAAGAAGAACCAGTTCACTGCCGCGTAAGTTCCCAAGTCCCCGAATATTCTGCGCGGGCCAATAAGACCCCATATGACCGACGCGTCATAGAACACATGATCACCGGGGCAGGTCCAAGGGCTGCCCGCTGAGAGTAGCTCAATGTCGCAGATGTTGGGGATTGTGTCCATCAGCCACCATGCTGTCCCAAGGTACACGAATCCCGCGATCGTTGCTCCGACCACTTGCCATGTTCCAAAATATTGATGCTTAATGCCTTCTGTGCACTTATGCAGTGGAAATGTTAAATACACTATGATGGCCAAACAGAGCTTACCTGAGCCATAAACATGGTCCTTGGGGGAATCTTCATGTAGTGGCCCAACTTAAAATCTTGCAGAAACATCAGAGCTTGGTGCATGCTGATATAACCGTATACCTTGAAGCACATATTTGCGACGGGTCGTCCGGGGTACAAGTACCCGATGATGTACTCTGTGATGATGTTCAGTCCTGGGGTCTGCATACAGTGGAAGAATGTGAGTTGTGGATTTGGTGCTTCAGATACGTATGGCATGCCGTGATGAAAGTTGATAGAATCCTTACCTGGTTTGTTGTTGCTGTGATAATTCCAATTGGGAGGGTGAAGAAAAATGCAATGGCGCATGCAAGTAACACACCCCACCAGGGCAGCTGGAGCTGCTCTATGTAGTATTCGCAAGCGAATACAGTGACGGCAATGTTAACTACAAGGATGCAGATGAACCACCACTCAGGGACCTGCTTGTATCTCCTCATTAGCTTTGTATGTATGTCCACACTTTTCCCTTGAAAAGCTGATCTGCTTAGCTGCAAAATTTCCCTGGACACAAGCATTTTGATTCTTAATTAGTTGCCGCAACCATGTGATTGTGCACAACAAACTGACAGGATTTTACCTTCCATGGAACAGGAGGACATGAACAATCGTCGCGGTAGGTGACGCGAAACCGATACCATATGTGACAGCAAAGAGAGTGCTGAGGTACAGTGGACCGTTTTTCTCATATGCCTCTGTATCTAGATGGAAATTGTCGTCCACGATAGCTGAGATGTTGTACTTCTGCCCGCCGGAGGTGAAAAGACCGGAAGAGAAAATGGGGAAGGTCTGCGCCTTGTAGAAATCAAACCAGTACCCAATAGGCACGATGATGTACATGACGATGAAGAAGCCTGCAGCGACATTCGCAGTGGCGAACCAGGGGCTGACGAGAGGGCTTCCTAGATAGCTGGAGATGGATGCCCAGTCAAGGCCGATTGCGGCGATGCCGAGCCCGTGGAGACCTGAGCCGAGCTGCTGGGCGAACACTGAGTTGGGGAACACCCAGCAGATCCAGGAGAGTGAGGTGAGCATCTGGAACAGGTAGCCTGGGAAGGCGTAGTATGCGAAGCTGCAGGCGAACGCCACCAGGAAGAACTGGTTGCGCGTGAAGCCCCCTTTTCGCCGCCTTTCATCCTCGTGGAGTGCCCTGGTGGGAATATGCATTGAAAGCATGAGTTCTCACTTCTCAGGGAAAACTGCTCAAACATATTCAGTATATATTGTTCAAACCATTGATTTCTCTGATCGTCAAAGCAAATAAATGTTTGTGCTAATCTTATTCTGCCTGTCTTAATTAGGTCACTGTATTTCCCTGAGATGGACACGGGATTTCTTTATTTTCTCCATGTTTTTTCAATGAATGGAAGGCATGAGCATGTCAGCATGATACCATTCAGTAGTCGTTGTCAGAACCAGGAACCTTAAGCTATATATTACTCTCAAGTGGTGTTAACTGAAAAAAATGCCATTGACTTAAAATGAGGATGACCTCGATGGCCCCAACAACTCACAGGGGCCATATGCTAATTTAATCCTCGATCGGAGTTTTTTTTTCTCTCTTAATCCTGAGTTTTATGGTTGTGTTCAGAATCTTTGGGTGGCTAAGCTGTTGCAATCATCTAATTTTCTTGGATGTAATTAAGCAGGGCCAGCCTGACGTGTCATGACCCACATGAGGTGTCTACTTCTCCACACCAACAATAGCTTATGCCAATTTGCTCAAAATTCAAATCTCCTACTACTTGGAAGCATATAGCAAGTACACCCTCTGTTCATAAATATAAGACGTTTTGGCAGTTTAAACAGAGGCATATATACATTGCTTGCACGCATCAAACACCAGTAATTGTACACAAGTTTTAAGAAAAGAATTCATGATCAAATTGTTAACCTAGTTTCTTTCTGAGTGCATCATTTTGACCGGCCAATTAAATTTGGCCATGTAACAAGGCAATGAAAAATTCGAAAATGAAGTTGCCTGCCGGAGAGGGGAAGCGTGTGTACCTGAAGAGGGAGACCTGCACGAGGTTGGACGGCCACCACATGGCCGCCGGCTCCACGAGGTACCGCCGGAAAATCCCCGCCCACCCGAACCCGAGCACCTGCGTGGTGAGCACCACGAGGAGGGAGACGAAGAAGGTGAGGTTTTTGCCGTAGAAGACGCGGACGGCGGTGACCACGTGGATGGCGTAGACGGTGCCGGCGCCGGCGTTGGCGAAGATGGTGATCAGCACGTGCTCCTTCACGTTGAACGGCCCTGGGTTGAGGGTGAACTCCCAGCGCGAGCCGCGGAGGAAGGCCCGCTCTGGCAGCGCCGCGGCCATGAGGCGGCCGAGCGGCACGACGGCGATCTGCGCGGAGATGGCGGTGATGGTGAGCGGCTCCTTGCGGTACCAGAAGAACTGGTTGAGGAAGGAGAGCACGGCGCAGGACGCCATGCCCAGCACCTACATCCGGAACGTCAACACCGGCGTGTCCGGGTCGTCGCCCACGGGGACCGTCAGCGCCACCTGCTCGATCGGCGAGTTCTCCGACGATCTGCCATGGCCGTCGTCGTGGCGCTCCAGCGAGTTCTGCAACGTTGACGGCCGGTTCGCTGCGCCATGAGAAGAGCAGAGCAGAAATGGTCAGCTGGCGTAGCAGGGGTGCGTGCACGGACGGAGCTAAGCATGAGAGGAGGCGGCTCACGGAGGAGTGGGGCGGTGATCTGGTCGCCATGGCCGCCGCCGTGGCCATGCTCGTCCTCTTCTTCCTCTTCTTGGTGGGACTGGGAGTGGAAGTGGGAGGAGGACGCCATGGTTATCTGTCTCAAGCTGGCTAGTCTCTACTGCTTCAGCTGTCGTCTCTGCATCGTAGTACTGTTTTGGAAGGTTTGGACTTTGGAACGTCGAGATCTAGGAAACATCCATCAGCAGCCACGTTCCCGGCCAGGTTCAGCGGGCATCCATAGGAGCGTAGCAACAACGTGGTCTGGGTCGACGAGTACGTCCGTTTCTCAACGAATAGTTAATGTTCGACTACGACTTGGGTATCAGCCAGTACGACTCTACCAACACCATCTTTTCAACGTACCAATTGGGTCGTTGGATCGCCATCCAACAGCCACAACCGCGCCACACTGGACCTCTCTTTCTTCTTCCTCCCGCCGAACCATCGACCCCGCCCCATCCGTCTGACTACACCCCCGCGGCCAGCACGCGCTGTCACAGGCCGCCTTGCCGCCTCATCCTCCCCTCACCCCTTCTGCTTGTCTCCACCGCGACCACCCCTGTAAGCTCAGCTGATCCGTAGCAGTGCCGACGACACC
>NC_041392.1:24874463-24882297 GCF_002162155.2 Triticum dicoccoides | reverse complement strand
CACAGCTTGCTGCCCTCTTAGCGTTGTCCTGTCTCGAGCGAGGTCCTATCTCAGCCTTGCCAGGCATCGCCAGGGTCGACGTCGCTGAGCTCCTCACGTCGCCCCCACCAAACTGACATCAACCAAAAATTCAGACATGACATTTAGCAAAACCCCAAAAAATAACTACAGATTGACATGTTGTGCCGAACAGGAAAGACAATTCTAGACATTTTTATTATGTTCTCCAAACGAGCAATTTCCAAGATTCCAACATAGATCTTGACAAAAAAAGGCCGGTCCAGATAATGGCTGCATCCTGCATGTGCACGGGTGCTATAAACAACATAGATCTTGACAAAAAAAAAGGCCGGTCCAGATAATTGCTGCATCCTGCAAGTGCACGGGAGCTATAAACAAACTCTCTATATCTGTTACTACTTTTATTAGCTCAATAATAAATCAAATTGAGTAATAAACGCGATTGAACACATCAGGAGGGACGGTGGTATTACAGGCATGGCCTCGTTCATGAAACGAGATGCGCCTTGTTGGAATTATCATCTGGTTCTCAAGACCACTGGTGGCCGGTGACCCCGAGAGGTCCAGGCTCGGCAGGTCAACCACCTCTATGAAACAGCGCAACTAACACCTCTATACAACAGCGCAACTAACTGACAATGATGTTCTTTTGGGAAAACTCGCCTCAGAGTTGTTGCAGGTTGCAGCTATAACTTGCCAAATGCCAAAGATCCAGAAGGGAAAGGAGGGTTGGCTCCGCCTCTGCTCAAGACACTACATAGTGTAGCAGCAATGAAGCACACAGACTCAACCAAATTATATAGCCTCAACACAACTGTATGTTTCTGTACTCTGTGCTCATTTACTTGTCATATCAGTTCTCGTATGTGGATTTCATTATTCCAGAATAAATGTACCTTGTTGGGATGTATCTTGAAATTATATGCTTCGTCTGCAATTCTCGGTCGTCTGTGCATCTTAATAACAAGTGCAGCATGAACGGCCATTTTGATTTATAGCAGCAAGAAGAGAAGAGTCGATGCCCAGGTGGTGCTACGCACTGACCTGATTTGGCATTCCTTCTGTTGCCACCTTTTGAAGAATCCCTTGCCACATCAATTTGACTTGGAAGATCAGATCAGAGCGGTTCATGGGCAATCACAGATCACTTTTATGATCACAGTCTCTTCACATCTCTAGGAATTTAGATCTCTATAGGTGACAGAAACAGCTGTTCCGCTTCTTCCTCATTTTCTAGTCCGACAAGCTTCATGAGCATTGTGACACTGTCAAGGGTGCTGTACACCTCCACAAATCTTGGATGCGACTTATCCTCAACAAGGAACTTGTGCATCCTGCCATCTAGCTCTATGAAGCTGTACCCAGCTGATTTCTTGTGGTCTTTCTCCTTGAGTAACTTCCATACCTGGGCAACACCGTCCCATTTTCCAGACGACGCGTATATGTTTGACAGGATCACCAGATTTCCAGTGTTTTGTGGCTCGAGAAAGATGAGTTTGTTTACTGCTACTTCCGCTAGTTCTACGTTTCCATGGAAGCTGCAGGCACCGAGCAAGGCTCCCCAGATGACGGCGTCAGGCTCCACTGGCATGCTTGCTATCATACTGTAGGCTTCATTTAGGAGACCAGCACGCCCAAGCAGATCAACCATGCAACCATAGTGCTCGATTCTTGGAGTAAGACTAAATTCTGCTTCCATCGAGTTGAAGAGTAGCTTGCCTTCATCCACCAAACCTCCATGAGTGCAAGCCAAAATGACTCCAACAAATGTGATACCATCTGGTTTGACCCCTGTCATCTGGACACAGTAAAATAAGAATCAAGTTCCACACTGAGGAATGAGCAAGGCAAGAAAGTGATGATGTGTTAGTGCGAAAATATAGGAGTAAAATACAATTCAAGGAAGAAATCCTCACCCGCAACTTATGGAACAAGGCAAGTGCTTCCCTCCACGAGCCATGCAAGGCGAATGCCATGATCATTGAGTTCCAAGAACAGAGATCTCGCCGACGACGGATCCCCTGAAACACCTGCCAAGCTCTTTGGATGCTGCCACACTTGGCATACATCTCCAGCAGTGCATTGGCCACATACACATTCCTCAGGTGGCCTTTGCCCCTCGCATACTCCTCCACCTTCCTCCCAAGCTCCATGGCCCCAACAGCCGCGCACGCGGGCAGCACGCTGCTCACCGTAAGCTCATTCGGCTGCACCCCTGCCCCCTCCCACATCTTCAGGAACGCCCCCACCGCCTCCTCGTGCCGCCCGTTCTGCGCGTACCCGGACACCATGGCGGTCCACGAGACCACGTTCCGGTCCGGCATTTCCCCGAACAGCTTCTCCGCGGCGTCGAGGAGGCCGGCCCTGGCGTAGGCCGAGAGCAGCGCGTTGCTCACGGCGGTGTCCCTGCGCGGCATTTCGTCGAACACCCGCCTGGCGTCGCGCAGGAGGCGGTTCCTGGCGTAGAAGGAGACGAGCGCGGAGCCGAGGAAGGGGTCGCCGGGCGCGAGGTGGCCGGACTTGAGCAGCAGGGCGTGGGCGGAGAGCGCGAAGGGCGCGGAGGAGGGGGCGGAGGAGAGGAGGAAGGTGAAGGAGAGAGGGGTGAGCAGGCGGAGGCGGTGCGCGCGGGAGAAGGAGCGGAGGAGGAGCGGGCTGCGCGAGGCGGCGAGCGCCTGGAGGAGGCGGTCGTGGAGAGTGGCGGAGGGGGGCGAGGAGGCGAGGAGGAGCGCGGCGTAGCGGAGGTCGCCGGCGGCGAGGACGCGGAGGAGGAGCGGCTGCAGGCGGCGCTCGCCGCGGCGGAGCAAGCGCGCGTGTAGCCGCTTCACTTCCTCCATGGAACGAACCACGCTGCGCGGGTCGTCAAAGGCCCATCCAAGTGTAAGTCGAATATAAGTGAACAGGGCCCAGCGGCCTTCTCTCTAAAAAGACTTATATATACTTCCTAAATATAAGTCTTTCTGGAGATTTCGGTAAGGACTACATACGAATGTATATAGACATATTTTAGAGTGTAGATTCGCTCATTTTGCTCCGTATGTAGTCCACATTAGAATCTCTAAAAAGACTTATACTTCCTTTGTCCCATAATATAAGAACGTTTTTGGCACTAGTATAGTATCAAAAACGCTCCTATATTATGGGACAGAGGGAGTATTTAGAAACCGAAGGAGTACTATAAAATAAGTCGAATGTTTCAATATGTATTCCTATTTTTTAACACGTATTTGCAAAAATGTCAACACATGTATTTAAAGTTTTTAAACGTATATAAAAAATTTAGATGTATACAAAAAATGTACAATGTGAATGAAAAAGGGTTGACATCAAAATATGCATTTGAAACAAATGTTAATCATATATTTGAAAATTTTGAATTGTGTATAATTTGTTTCTTTATGTATACAAAAAAAATTAAAATGTGTACGAAAAGTAGATGTGTGTTCAAAAAAGAAAGAAAAACCGGTGAAAACCAAGAAAGGCACAAAGAAAACCAAAGAAAAAAAAGAAAAAAGAAAAAGAAACAAGAAAACCCAAAGAAAACCATAGAAAGAAATGAAGAAAACCCAAAAAACTAAGTGAAATCAGATAAAAAACTGCAGGAAAAAAACACATGCTCAGCTACAGTAATGGGTTGGCCAAATAATGTCGCGCTGTCGGCGAGATGGGCTACATATAGCTCCTGCGAAGAAAATAGGCCCTTAAGAGAATACCACAACTCTCTCTCTCTCTCTCTCTGTAAGGAAAAAACAACTTTTTTCAACTAAAATACCACAACTTAGCGTGAAAAAACCCACAACCCCCCAAAAAAACAAGAGCAAAAATGAACATCCTGACGATGATTATGCATACCTAATTTCAGGCAGCATATGTGGTGCATAGATTCAAGTGGAAGGATCTATGTGCATGAATAATTTGACCGACAAGGTATAAAACTTACAAAACATATCTAAGTTTGCATCGACAAGGTATAAAACGTACAAAACATAACTAAGTTTTCATGCAAGTGTATTGTATAGGGGGAGTGGCAAATATTTTCCATCGACAAGTAACAAAACTTACAAACACAATGTGTCTCTTCGTCAACTCATTCGCAATTTTGCTATTCATCTCGAGATCGTCTCTCCCTCCGCAAGTCATTGCCGCAAGTTATGTCGATGGGCGACTCACAGACACAAGTCCATAACAATGTTTTAGATTTCTATATTGTAAGTTATCCAATTTTTTATAAAGATTTAAAGGACTCGTTTTGTCTTTCGCAGCGAGACCTCAAATTTCTTGATACGCCGTGTTGCGCACAGTTGTCATGTAGAAGTAAGTGTTTGTAGGAAATATTGATTCTACAAAATCAGGCATTCTGGAAAACCACTTGTGATAATAATATTGAAAGATTGCAAATTCACTATACTTCTGTCAAAAGGCACTTAAAAGGAGACATTAAACTTTCCCATTGATGAACCAGCATGGATTACAATTAGCAACACATCCTTTGAGCTGCGAAACCTTGATTCCCGGTGGTACACTTTTTCCAGCTTCATTTCATTGCTTGGGAAACTGAATAACCTTGATGAGTAATGATCTAATTAACACGCACACAATTTTCGAACTCAGTACATGGTTTATTTACGGCCACAGGTTTCTGGACGAATATAATTGCCTGCACACATATCCAAAGAACAGAATAAGTCAGTGATATATAGGTTGGTTCATGTGGCTTCTCAAAAGTAATAAGAGGAATCTACGCTGATCACTTCAACGGTGACGTAAACTTTACTCCACCAAAACATTAAAATCTTAATAGGTCTAGTACATTTAATCATGAACTATGCGACTACTATCCGCATTCCAAAAAACAGTGCATATAGATTTTGTTTGAAGTAAAATTTTATGAAGGTTGGCCAAGTTTATAGTAATCTTATCAAACTTTGCAAAAATTAACTTACTGTTAAATCTATACACACTATATTTTAACACAGAGAGAGTATTGACAAAACTTGGGCTGGCGCTATCAACATACACAAAAATTGTAGTAAGGTCATGCACTTGAGAGGTTTGCTTACAGGGGTCCGGAGGTTTCCTGGCGTGGAGCACAATGATTTGGAGGAACACTAGCAGTAGCAACACAGCGATACACCAAGGCCTGCTGCTCGTTGACATCTTCCCAGTCACAAGAACAATATATTGAGGCACTCAAAAAAGGATTCAAGGAAGTGCCGATAGCTTTTCACGGTGGTGGCTTATATAGTAGCTTCAGAGTCAACTTTTTACACAATAGTCCCACTTTTATGGATGAGTTAGCCACATGATCCTTTGCAGAGGCACTCATCCTCTCGACACTGTAGCCCCTAAGGGCGGTCATCACTGATCTTGGCAAGTAAACCGGTTCTTTGATTTTTCTTTTCTGAGGAAGTATATATCAAGCCAAAGTATGTGGACCACTCCCCCGAACGCTAGTATGATAAAGCACCATAGAATAACAAAAAATTAACAATGTCTGTCTGAATTTATTTGTTTCTAGGTCCTTCTTTGTTTTGGAAACAACTCCTTGGCCCCCTACTCACATATTTTCGCATCGACACTATCAAAAATCTTGTCTGCCAACCACAAGGAAACGGTTGATATGGATGCTCTACTTGTTAAACTAGATCTTGGGTAGGTAGAACAACATCTGGTCAAACTAAGAATTTTTTATATGAGTTGATGTGGATGTGGTTTGGAGACCGAGTAACCCAAATAACCAGTCGCCAATGAATAAAATAAAATGAAATTCAGGCACAACTTTCCAAAGCCTAGGGTTGAAATACGTGAGTCCGGTAGGCACAAATGTGTTAGTGAGTGTAGTTTAGATTGAGACACAGATGATTGAAATGACCAGTCGTCAACTCATTTGCAATTTTCCAAAAGCATATCCTATTGAATTGGTTTATCATGATGCACCATATCATGTGTGATTTCTCAAGGTGAATCAATGTGTCACACATGTAAATGTGTCTAGGAAATACTGCTTCCCAGAAAGCACATGGGCAGAATCGGATACTTAATTCCTGCAAACAAAAAGGAAGAGAAGCGAATACTTAGATAACAATGAAGATTGTAAATTTCAGAATCCCGTAAAAGATCAAAATGCATCCTTTGCTTTGAGCTTACTGCCAACAAACTGGCCCAGCTGTTGATTCCTGACAGTACTGCATATTTTCAATACCATTTTGATTCTTGGGAAACAACCCAACGAAGTTTTCCAACTTCACTTAATGGTTTCCTATAGGATGAAGAAAATGGGCTTGACAAGGAATCAAAAGAAAAGAGTAAGAAAAACAATGACATAGATCTATGTTGACCAAGCTTCCAATTGAAAAACTGTACACAAGATTGTACGTTGATCTCCCCAGCAGTGAGGTAATGAGCTTTTCATCTTAACTAACAGTCCAGGCGTGGCAACCTAAAACCCTACTTTATTTAATGCCTTTGCTCATGTATTTACCTACTCCCTCTAGATTGGTATACAAGGTCCTCTCGTATATTGAGACTTATGACCACTCATTGAACTCCAAGAAAATATGAGTTATATCTCCTAAAGTGTACCATTAGATTTGATTCTAAAGGTGTTTTCAATGGTACACTTTATGTGGAACATAACTCTGTTTTTCTTGCTTAAATCGGTTTTTGTGAAGTACCCAGATCTATTATAAAAGTTCATGAGACGTACAAGGCACCCCAAACATAATAAAAAAATGGAGGTCCCTAACTCTATTTGGTGCGGTCGGATGAGGTTCAAGCGGGTGATAGTCCTCGTGAACCGGATGGAGGGGGGGGGGGTGTTGTTTTGGCTACTTGGAGCAAATGGCTTTCTTTCAGCTCGGGCCGATATGACATGGTAACAATTCCAGGCTCGCTAACCTTCTTAGAGTCGTCGTTATGCAAGGGCATCTGCCCTCCTTTTTTAGGCTCTATGGCAAACCCTTGACCAGGTCTTACTGGTATGGGCATTAGTGGCGCATCTTCTGTCGCAGTGATTCCTGAAGGCATTGTCTTCGTGTCATTTTGTTTTACGGGTTCAACGTTGCCTGCTAAGGGGCGCTAGGGCAGTGATGCTAGATCAAAGTAGTGTGTCTTGTTAGGAAACAATGTCAGCATTGGGCGTAGTTGGGAGATCACTAGAATATGGTATTCGGTGTTACCAACATGTTTGAGGGGCCCTCCTGCCTCACCATGTCTTCGCTGAGTCAGAGATGGTAAGGACGTGCCTCGACGGTGACAATATCACGAGATGGGGCAAGGTTGACACATGCTCAACGGCTTTTTCCTAGAAGGTTTCACTAAAAAAAAGACACATCTGTGACATTTTGGGCCGAACGCATTTTTTTTCTGTCATACATATGACACTTCTATGACGATAATTGTGACAAAACCCGGTATCATCATAGATGTGGTGGGCTCCTACTTCTATGACAAAAAATTATGACAGAAAATGGGCTTTTCGTCCTGGGCGGGCCGGAGACGCAGCTGCATGACATTCTTTGGGCCGTCCATGATGGAAAAAACCGTGGTAGAAGCGAGGGCGAGGAAAATTTTGGGGAGTTCCCGGTTACGGTGGGAGGTCGGGGGCCGAGCAATGCGCGTTTCTCTCGTACACGTACGTGTGTGTGCGCGTGGCGTTGGCTCTAACTGAACCCAAGCGAGGCGTTGGGCTCTAGCCGAACCCGAGCGATTGCACTGCAGGCTACACATTACTGAATCCGAGCGATCGATCGATGACTGTTAACTGAACCCGATCGAGCGATTCCTTCGCTACTGCTGCTAACTCAAGCCGATCAAT
>NC_041392.1:24800869-24874165 GCF_002162155.2 Triticum dicoccoides | reverse complement strand
GGATGAACAGGACCCCGTGGTGTTGCCTCAGGATGAACAGGACCCCGATCGATCGAGCCGGTTGGGGCTGGATGAACATGACCCCGTGGAGGGCTGGATGAATAGGACCACCCCATGGAGGGCGGGATGAACAGTAGACAGTGGAGGGCAGGATGAACACTAGCCCGTGGAGGGGTGGTTGAACAGGAGCCCGTGGAGAGGGCTGGTTGAACAGTAGCCGGTGGAGTAGCGCGCGGTGGAGGCTGGATGAACAGGAGCCCGTGGATGGACAGTCGCAGGTGGAGGCTGGAGGAGGTCGACGGTGGATGAACAGTAGCTCGTGGAGGCTGGAGGGGGTCGACGGTGGGGCGGTGATGCGTGCGCTGCGGCGCAGCCAGCCGTGGGAGGCGCAAGCAGGCGGCCTCGCCGGCGCTGGTTTGGTTTTGGCGGCTGGAGGAAGACAGGACTAAAGAAACACGACAGACTGTAAAAGCAGCAGGAGTACTTAACAACCTTAACTGAAACTAGTAGGGGTGCTTAACAACCAAAGCTGAAACCAGTATGAGTACTTATACAGGTTCAACCGTACAAAGCACGCCTCGAATAGTGCTACTTTGCCTAGAGTTAACCAAGGGTGAGGCCGCCAAGCCCCAGGACAAGGCCCAGGCGCCACCCCGTGCATCCACAACCTTTTGAAAGCGGCTTCATCTCGCAACGTGGTCAATAAACAGGATATTCGCTTTAGAGCCATGGAAAAGTATGAACATAATCTTCTGTCCTATTCTTCAAGATGGACGGGCCTTCATTATTTGAGACCACCCATGAATAAGTATCTTTTCACCTCCAAGGGGAATTGAGTAGGTCGACATAAACATCATGTTGTGACCAAGCGCAAGTCTGACCCGACCATGGTCAGGCATTTGTATAGGAACAATAGAACTCGGCAGTTCCTGTTTCAAGAAGATCACAACTGTAAAACTGTGTATAAGCAATAGTTTATGAACAACATATATAACAGAAAACAGCTCGTACCATAAGTTTCTCTACACAGTTGGACCTGTTCAACGAGTGCACCAGTGGCACACATATCCCATGTGGCCTTCCACCATTGAAACGCCCCACAAGGACCTCAAGACGATCAATAAAGTGTAGGAACTTGTGGATGTCGATCCAGTCAACTTCAGTGCCATTAGTAACAACCGAGTTATTATAGAGTAACAAACGAGCAGACCGCTTAACTCTGAAAAAACCTACACGTGCCACCAATTATAAGAAAATATTTGTTAGAAGTAGCATCTTCGTGAGAGATTCGTTGCTACTTCTAAAGTTAAATTGTGATTAGTTAGACAGAATAGGTGGATTAAGAAGTAATCGAGGCAACAAGCAAGAACCAGATACAAAACTAACATGGATGAACAATTGGAACGACGTCGGGGTGGAAGATCACAGTGAAGATGAGACCAGGTTCTGCTATTTCCATCAACATTCGTGCGCCAACTTTCAGTCTGTAAAACTTGAGAAAGTTTATCCAAGTTTGGCCATTAAAAAAGCAGCGATCTTCTTGGTTCATGAACCCAACTCGGAACTTATATCCATGGCTTGTCTTCACTGTGACCATTAAACTAGTGTATTCAGTTATGGCAAGGCCGAGCATCTTGAGTATATGTGTTCTGGCAAAGCAAATAATACACTGTAGGAAAAATAATATAAGAACACAACATGTTCAAAAAAAACCCACCCTCGCGGATAGAAAAAGAGGATTCTAGGAACATACCGTACGCATTTCAAAATGATGTGTTAGGATGAGAAGGAACAAGTGTGGCGTCTCGCCGAGGGCGCAGAAACCTATAGGGTACTCGCACTTTGGCACTGCAAATGAAACACACTAGATTCAGTAGGAGGAAAAATGCATCAACGGCGGCGGCTGCCATCCTAGGATTACCTGCGACCAAGGGACTTGGGTTTATCAGGGATGGATGAAGAATTCGTACCTGGTTATCCATGAGAAAACCCTATGCAATCACCGAGAGGGGGTTTTCTCTGAACAAGCAGACGAGGGAGAAGGGGATTCAGGCCTAGTGAAATATTGCCGCTTCGTCCGTCCAGCTTACTGCTAAAGCTGGAAGGGGGGGGGGGGTTGTGATTTGACGAATCATTGGGCATTATTGCGGCGCTACGACCAGGGTGTGTCTACCGTGAAGTTGTGCACTCTAATTTGTACATATGGCATGTGGACCCCGTTGCCGGTTGCCCCACATATATCAGCAAAAGGAAGTAGAAAGACAGGAGTAACTAGTTACACATAAATATATTTTTTGACAGAGAGATACTCCCTCTGTAAAGAAATATACAAATCTTTTATATCACAGGCTCACCTTGCCGAGAAATATACTCCCTCTGCAACGCACGAGCATTATGGGGGTTCAGCTTTTTTATGGGGGATCAGCTGAGAATATAATACTCAGATAGGCTCACGGTTCTGGACTTTGGGCCGCAGGCCGACCCTGCATCTTTGGGGGCCCATGTGTTCTACCTCAGCGCTTTTCATATTGCAAGCGATCGGTATGGCGCTGGTTTTAGATGTTGTCGCAAAGCGAATACACAAAATTGAATAAAGCACGATAGCTGTTGGAATGAAATCGAACGACAGTTCCTAACCAGCAATCAGAGTTGCAATTCTATCAACGATATACCATGTGATAAATAATACTGTCATACTACTTATATACACAAGACACTTGTTTCACCATGCCAGATTATTACATCAAAATCTCTCGGAGGATAGATCAGTTTGGCAGTTGCGTGCTGCTACTGAAGAATTTCAAAGTTGATTTGGACCAGCTCTCCTTGCCGAGAAAGTTCGATTTTGACATTATCCCCTACCGCAAGATATGATTTAGATTTGAACCTTGACCATCCTTTAGCATCAATCATCATGCGACCATCCTTTATACTTACGATATATTGAGCAGGTTCATTCACACCAAGGCTGCGCATGGTAAGAGAAACTTGGCCGCAGTCGCTCGGATTGTTGAACGACTCCATCGCTGCTCTAGAAATTCTCTATTTGCAAACAAGAAAACATACCTAAACAGTTAGATCAACACAGTGAATCATGTGAAACAACATGGAAAGAAAAAAGAATGAAGCACTTGGGCGGCCAATGCTTACCAAGAAGGTGGACATGTCGGTTTTTCTAAGGACTTTGGTATATGAAGTGCGAACTGCAGCCCAGCCTGTTGCCGGTGCAACTGCACGGGCCGGAGCATATGCAAGTGCAAGTGTTGGTGCAACCTTGGAGAACCTAACAGAGTGGTCTTTCCACTCATAAACATGATGATGAAGACATGCCGCATCAGATTTGTTGGGAAGCTTTACAAGAACCACACCCTTCGTAATTGAAGGCACAACCAGGAAATTGTTGTGGTCAAGTACAGCCTCGAGAACACGCCTGACAACAATGCTACAGGAAAACACTAATTCAGGACACGTGGCGACAAGGACACATCAGCTGGATAGTTCAGCAGTACAACTCATCATCAAGTCTTCCAGTTCACACGGCATGACTTTGAGAACTTGATCTCCACCGCGGACCTGGTTCTAATTCAAACAGAAACCATATTTTATTACTACCTCCGTTCAGAAATATAAGATGATTTTCGATATTATACTCCATATATGACTACATATACGCAGAGAAATGAGTGAACAAAGACACTAGAACATGTCTTCAAAGGCATGAGAGCAGAGGGATTACATGCAATATCCATAACACAAGTTACCGAGGCAAATATACCCTCTTAAAAGGTAGCATTGATGTTTATAAAGTACTCCCTCCGTCCCAAAATTCTTGTCTTAGATTTGTCTAGATACGGATGTATCAAGTCACATTTTAGTATTAGATACATCCGTATCTAGACAAATCTAAGACAAGAAATTTGGGACAGAGGGAGTAGTTGAAAGTAATCTATAAGAAATCAGTGTCAACCTCTCGCATGTTTTGGTCAAAAAAGGAATTTAGAACCGTCATTTGGCACACAAAAATCACATGCAAGATCACCCAGAAAGTTGTACTACTAGTACTAGTACTGCGTGTTAGATGAAAAACACGATCAAGATCAAGAAAAAGATCATCAAGAAGAGATATTACCTGGACTTGCTTAATGAGGGATCCCGGAGAGGGGGGCTTGGACAGGGCGATGGCTTTGAGCTTGTCTGTGGTAGTCTCGGCGGGGTGCTTGCGCTTCTTCGTACCATGAGCCTTGACGGTTTTGGCCGGAGCCATAGACATCACTTCGGCCAGTGCTCCAGCGTCCATCAAGAAACTGTCAAATAGAAATAATAGAAAAGAAACCATAATCACAAACCCAAAAGAAGAAAAGAGAGGGAGTTATAGGATCAGTCTCGGGGTTGCAAGACCAGGCCTTGGCCAGAATCAACACCATTGATGCGCTCACCTTTCCTTCTTTGGGAGAGAAGAAAAATGGTAGAAGCAGGTCGGGGTTTTCTTGAAGAAATGAGGAGATGAGGCAGAAGCGAGGGTTGGGTAGAGAGGAAGCTCAGAGAGAAGAGTGAAATGATGGTTGCTTCGTCCGTCCAACTTACTGCTGGAAAGGAGGGGGTTTTGTGATTTGACGGCTCATTGGGCATTACTGCGGCGCTTCGATCGGGGTAATCTACCGTCACTCTACTACGGAGTAATTTAGTGCATGGCTAGTGGACCCCGATGCTGGCTGTCCCACACGTCGGTGAAAGTGAGTAATTTAGTGCATGACTGGAGGAGGATCCGCACGGTAGAGCGTGTCCACTGTTTTTCAGAAGAAAAAATGATTACAACAAGCGTTTCCACTCTTACGACGGAGGAGTGCGAAACACGACATCCACTTGAACATACACAGTGCTCCTACTACTAGGCATGTGCAGTGGTTCATACGTCAGTACTACACAATCTTGTTGCTAGTATAGTAAGATATGACGATAACAAATGATGTTGTGCGCATGTCAACTACTCCTATATGTAACATAGTACCACTTTTTTGACTGTCCGGTCGAGAATGAACGGTGAGATCAATGTTAACAGAACTAGGTCCATAGCGCACGGAGAGTACGGTGCTACAATACTCCATGAAACATGAACCATATGAAGCACGAATAGTGTTAGGAAGGGTGTATGAAGGGTGCACGGGATGGGAGCAAAAGTTTCCTTCTCGACCCACTTTTGGGTGTTTGGCAGAGTGCATCAAGGGTGCATGAGTCCACACTAGTAGACTGACAAAAATACATGAAGAGGAAACAACTATATTGAGATGAGAATGCAACCAAACACACCCACACGCTTTGTGCTACAGTGACTGATCTACACCGTCTGAGTTTGATCCAACGGTCATGCTGCACCGAGACATGGACATGCCCATGCAGAGGGCGCCTAAACACCACCGAAGTCCCTCTGCTTCTCAAGGCGCACGATGTTGGTGATGCAGGGTGCAACCGCCCGCAGAGCCTGCTCCCGATCGATGGGAGCCATCTCGTCAAAGACGGCGTCCAATGGCACGAATGGATTCCGGTGACGGAGCCCTGAAAGGATTCGCCTGGCAATGGCGACGGCAGCCCGCAACCCCTCCTTGTCCAGCTCAGCCCCCACCATCGCGCGGAGACGGCTCAGCTCCTCGGAGACATAGGTGAAGAAGGAGACCAGGTCCGGAAGCCGCAGCTCGTTGAAGTCGACCGGGTGGTCGAACGGGTTTAGCCCGATGGCCGGCATCGTCGCGCTGGCGCGACGGTAGGCATCGCGCAGCCGCAACACATGCGTGGCAACTTGGTTCACCAAGTGGCTGAGGCGATCCTGGACCTCTTCACGATCGGCCCGCTCGCGCTCCAGCCGGCTCCCCTAACGGCCTATCGTATCTCCCGCTTTCTGCAGCAACGCCACCGACGCCTCGAGCATCTTTGTGGTGGACGCCTGCCGCTTTTGAAGCTCCGCGAACTCCCGCACATAACGGAGGAGCATGGCACTCCTCTCCTCGTTGAGCTCACGGAGCTCCACATCCTTGGCCCTGAGCTCCGCATCCTTGGCATGGAGCTCCTGTGTCAGGAGCCTCACCTCGGACTCCGTGATCTACTGCGCCGCCATGGCACCAGGTAGAAGCAATGGGGAGAGGAAGCAAAGGGGGCGAAACGGCTGAAAGGCAATGCAATCTACGGGAAGGCGGAGGGAGCGGGGAATCTTTTGGATTTCGCCACGGTAAAACACCAGTCGACGACTTCTCACATCAGGGAGCAGTGGGTTTTTACAGGTGGAGTCATCGTGACTAATTGCTGCCGCGCCTGCTCCCGTCAATCAAAAAATTAAAAATCCTGCCGCGCCTGCTCCCGTCAATCAAAAAATTAAAAATCCTGCCGCACCCAAACACCAGAGCAACGCCACGGTGGATATTTAAATTTACCTGCCGGCAAGTAGGTAACAAAAGGGGTGAAAAAACAAATGTGGCGGCGGCCTAGCTAATCGGTCGAACTAGCCCAACTAGCTAGCCACCGTGCTTCACTGATGTACTCAGCGGGAAAGGTGGTCTTTCGTGATTTGACGACTCATTTAATTGCTTTGGCGCTACGACCGAGGAGGACCCAGAAAACGCGCGGTAGGGCGTCCCACGTCAGGAAGAATATATGCGTGCACCACCCGGAGGACCCCGAAACCGCGCGGTAGGGTGTGCCACGTCTCGGCACGGAGGAAAAATGTGCCTGTAAAAATATACTGTATCCCTATCTTCTCTAGTACACCAATTTTCAAACTTTGGATAGCCACCCGCCGCGACGCAGAATCGTTTGCTAGCCATTGATTTCCTCTGCGGGTTGAATCGCCACCATTTATCAAAGTTGAACCCTACTGATCCAACGGTTATGGTTAGTGGGATTCGCTCCCACGGTTGGGCGCCAAAACAAGGCTGGGATGATCTTTCTAGAGCTTCAAGTGAGCACGCAGCTAGCCTCATATTGTGAAATGTTCCTGTTAATACTCCAGTACACACCAGAAGCATCTAAACAAATGTGCATGTAGAGGCTTGCGGCCTATATTAGCAATTTGCTCCTCACATGAATACTGTTGAATGCATGTAGGGAAGTATTTTTTTCTCAAAAGAATTAGAACACGGTAGAAAAAAAGTGTACGCATGGCAATATTTTTGTTCGCGGAGTGAAATATTCAAAATATCATTATAAATTTTAGATTTAGACTTTACTTTATTTTTCTTAAGGGGATACTAAGTTACTTAAATTGCTGTGCGGTCGACAACACACAGATGAGATAGAGTTTATGAGAAAACGCTGACTTGAAAGTATGGAAAGATGAAAATTATAACGTCAAATTAATTTTACCTATATTATAAGTTTGAATTTGAAAAACTAAAAGATTTCACAAACACGCCCTTATAATTTCTTTTGGAATAAAACTATATGCTCTTTTCTAATGCATTCTTCATATATAAATTCATTGTAGTACTCTGATTTTTATGAGATAGGATATTTACTTTTAATCTAATGTGCAAAGCACGTACAAATTACTAGTCAGTGAACTCGTATCACCATAGAATCTACAGTGCGGGAGCACCTCATACTCTCCCGTGCGAGAAAACATAAGGTGTTATCGCAGCTTGGATGCTACGGTGATACGAGCTTGGAGGTCGTTTGATCTGAGATCCAATGGCATCTAAGCAGTCTTTGTGCTTGTAAGCAATGGCCGAACTCTTTTGGGGCTTTTCTGCAAAAAACCATTCGAACCACCGGGGATGTGTTGGGTCACAATTCTAACGCCTCTGAAGAGCTTGTATCACCAAAGCATCTAAGGTGTGGTATGATACGCCCATTTTGCATCATGCTTTTATATCGATATTTATTGCATTATGGGCTGTTATTTCATTTTATGTCACAATACTTATGGCTATTCTCTCTTATTTTACAAGGTTTACATAAGGAGGGAGAATGCCGGCAGCTGGAATTCTGGGCTGGAAAAGGAGCAAATATTAGAGACCTATTCTGCGCAACTCCAAAAGTCCTGATACTACACGGAATATCTTAAAATAAATAAAGAAAAATCCTCGCCAAAGATGAAGTCCAGTGGGCCCACACCCTGCTCAGGAGGGTGGGGGGCGCACCCCCCTCCAAGGGCGCGCCCCCTACCTCGTGGCCCCCCTGGTGGGTCTCCGACGTCCATCTTCTTCTATATGAGGTCTTTCGATGAGAAAAAAAATCGGAGGCAACCTTTCGGTACGAGACTCCGCCGCCACGAAGCGGAACCGAGGCGGAACCAATCTAGAGCTTCGGCAGAGCTGTTCTGCCGGGGATACTTCCCTCCGGGAGGGGGAAATCATCACCATCGTCATCACCAACGCTCCTCTCATCGGGAGAGGGCAATCTCCATCAACATCTTCACCAGCACCATCTCATCTCCAAACCCTAGTTCATCTCTTGTATCCAATTCTTGTCTCAAAGTCCGGGATTGATGCTAGTAGTGTTGATTACTCCTTATAGTTGATGCTAGTTGGTTTATTTGGTGGAAGATCATATGTTCAGATCCTTTATGCATATTATTACCCCTCTGATTATGAACATGAATATGCTTTGTGAGTAATTACGTTTTTTCCTGAGGACAAGGGAGAAGTCTTGCTATTAGTAGTCATGTGAATTTGGTATTCGTTTGATATTTTGATAAGATGTATGTTGTCTAGCCTCTAGTGGTGTTATGTGAACGTCGACTACATAACACTTCACTATTATTTGGGCCTAGAGGAAGGCATTGGGAAGTAATAAGTAGATGATGGGTTGCTAGAGTGACAGAAGCTTAAACCCTAGTTTATGCGTTGCTTCGTAAGGGGCTGATTTGGATCCATATGTTTCATGCTATGGTTAGGTTTACCTTAATACTTTTGTTGTAGTTGCGGATGCTTGCAATAGAGGTTAATCATAAGTGGGATGCTTGTTCAAGTAAGAACAACACCCAAGCACCGGTCCACCCACATATCAAATTATCAAAGTCCCGAACGCGAATCCTATGAACGTGATGAAAACTAGCTTGACGATATTCCCATGTGTCCTCGGGAGCGCTTTTCCTATTATAAGAGTTTGTTCCGGCTTGTCCTTTGCTACAAAAAGGATTGGGCCATCTTGCTGCACTTTATTTACTTTTGTTACTTGTTGCTCGTTACAATTTATCTTGTCACAAAACTATCTGTTACCACTTATTTCAGTATTTGCAGAGAATACTTGCTGAAAACCGCTTATCATTTCCTTCTGCTCCTCGTTGGGTTCGACACTCTTACTTATCGAAAGGACTACGATAGATCCCCTATACTTTTGGGTCATCAAGAATCTTTTCTGGCGCCGTTGCCGGGGAGTGTAGCGCCTTTGGTAGGTGGAATTTGGTAAGGAAAAATTTATATAGTGTGCTGAAATTTACTGTCACTTGTTACTATGGAAAGTAATTCTCTGAGGGGCTTGTTCGGGGTATCTTCGCCCCGTCCAATAGAGCAAAGAGTTGCTCCTCAACCTACTGAACCTATTGAAAATGAAACTCCTTTTGAATTTCCTCCGGGTATGATGGAAAGACTGCTAGCTATCTCTTTTACAGGAGATGGAACAAAGCATCCTGATGAGCACTTATTTTATGTGGATGAAGTTTGTGGATTATTTAAGCTTGCAGGTGTACCCGATGATGTTGCTAAGAAGAAGGTCTTCCCTTTATCTTTGAAGGAAGACGCATTGATATGGTATAAGCTATGTGATACGAGATCGTGGGACTATAAAAGATTGAAATTGGAATTTCATCAAAAGTATTACCCTATGCATCTTGTTCATCGTGATCGCAATTATATATATAATTTCTGGCCTCGCGAAGGAGAAAGCATCGCTCAAGCTTGGGGGAGGCTTAAATCAATGTTGTATTCATGCCCCAATCAAGAGATCTCGAGAGAAATAATTATGCAAAGTTTTTATGCTCGGCTTTCTGAAAACAATCGCACCATGCTCGATACTTCTTGTGCTGGCTCTTTTATGATGAAGACTATTGAATTCAGATGGAACTTATTGGATAGAATTAAACGCAACTCTGAAGATTGGGACCTCGATGAAGGTAAGGAGTCAGGTATGACACCTAAGTTTGATTGTGTTAAATCTTTTATGGATACCGATATTTTCCGTAAGTTTAGCACTAAATATGGACTTGACTCTGAGATAGTAGCTCCTTTCTGTGAATGTTTTGCTACTTATGTTGATCTCCCTAAGGAGAAGTGGTTTAAATATCATCCTCCCATAGAAGTAAAAGTAGCTGCACCTATTAAAGTTGAAGAAAAGACTGTCACTTATAATGATCCTATTGTTCCTACTTCTTATGTTGAGAAACCACCTTTCCCTGTTAGAGTAAAGGATCATGCTAAAGCTTCAACTGTTGTTCGTAAAAGCAATATCAGAACTTATGTACCCCCTGAGCAAGTTAAAGTAGAACCTAATATTGCTATTGTTAAAGATCTCTTGTCTGATAATATTGATGGGCATGTTATTCAGTTCAATGGTGAAACTGCTAGAATTGCTAAGCCTTGTGATAAAGATAAACATAGACCTGTGGTAGGCGTGCCTGTTATTTCTATTAAAATAGAAGATCATTGTTATCATGGCTTATGTGATATGGGTGCTAGTGCTAGTGTTATACCCATTGACTTATACAAAGAAATTATGCATGACATTGCACCTGTTGAGTTAGAAGAAATTGATGTCACTATTAAGCTTGCTAATAGGGATACTATATCACCAATTGGGATTGTTAGAGATGTTGAAGTCTTGTGTGGGAAAACTAAATATCCCGCTGACATTCTTGTTCTTGGTTCTCCACAAGATAGCTTTTGTCCCATTATATTTGGTAGACCCTTCTTGAACACTGTTAATGCTAAGATAGATTGCGAAAAGAATGTTGTTACTATTGGCTTGGGTGATATGGTTCATGAGTTTAATTTCTCTAAATTTAGTAAACAACATCGTGAGGAAGAATTGCCTAGTAAGGATGATATTATTGGTCTTGCTTCTATTGCCATACCTCCTAGTGATCCTTTAGAACACTATTTGCTAGACCATGAAAATGACATGTTCATGAATGAAAGAAGGAAAATAGATGAAGTATTCTTTAAACAGGAACCTATTCTGCAACACAATTTGCCTGTTGAAATTTTAGGGGATCCCCCTCCACCCAAGGGCGATCCCGTGTTTGAGCTTAAACCGTTGCTAGATAATCTTAAATATGCTTATCTTGATGAAAAGAAGATATATCCTGTTATTATTAGTGCTAACCTTTCAGAGCATGAAGAAGAAAGATTATTGAAAACTCTGAAGAAGCATCGTGCTGCTATTGGATACACTCTTGATGATCTTAAGGGCATTAGTCCCACTCTATGTCAACATAAAATAAATTTGGAAGCAGATGCCAAACCAGTTCGTGATCCTCAACGATGTCTGAATCCTAAAATGAAAGAAGTGGTAAGAAAAGAAACACTCAAGCTTCTGGAGGTAGGTATAATTTATCCCGTTGCTGATAGTCGGTGGGTAAGTCCTGTCCATTGTGTCCCTAAGAAGGGAGGTATTACTGTTGTTCCTAATGATAAAGATGAATTGATTCCACAAAGAATTATTACAGGTTATAGGATGGTAATTGATTTCTGCAAATTAAATAAAGCTACTAAAAAGATCATTACCCCTTACCTTTTATTGATCAAATGCTGGAAAGATTATGCAAACATACACATTACTGCTTTCTAGATGGTTATTCTGTTTTCTCTCAAATACCTGTGTCGGCTAGAGATCAATCAAAGACTACTTTTACATGCCCTTTTGGTACTTTTTCTTATAGACGTATGCCTTTCGGTCTATGTAATGCACCTGCTAGCTTTCAAAGATGCATGATGGCTATATTCTCTGACTTTTGTGAAAAGATTTGTGAGGTTTTCATGGACGATTTTTCCGTCTATGGTTCCTCTTTTGATGATTGCTTGAGAAACCTTGATCGAGTTTTGCAGAGATGTGAAGAAACTAATCTTGTCTTGAATTGGGAAAAGTGCCACTTTATGGTTAATGAAGGTATTGTTTTGGGGCACAAAGTTTCCGAAAGAGGTATTGAAGTTGATAAAGCCAAAGTTGATGCTATTGAAAAGATGCGATGTCCCAAGGACATCAAAGGTATAAGAAGTTTCCTTGGTCACGCCGGATTTTATAGGAGGTTTACTAAGGACTTCTCAAAAATTTCTCGGCCTCTGACTAATTTATTGCAAAAAGATATACCATTTATCTTTGATGATGATTGTGTAGAAGCATTTGAAATACTTAAGAAAACATTAGTCTCTGCACCTGTTGTTCAGACACCTGATTGGAATTTACCCTTTAAAATTATGTGTGATGCTAGTGATTATGTTGTAGGTGCTGTTCTAGGGCAACGAGTTGATAAGAAATTAAATGTTATCCATTATGCTAGTAAGACTCTAGATAATGCTCAAATAAATTATGCTACTACTGAAAAAGAACTTTTAGCAGTTGTATTTGCTTGTGATAAGTTCAGACCTTATATTGTTGATTCTAAAGTAACTATTCACACTGATCATGCTGCTATTAAATATCTTATGGAAAAGAAAGATGCTAAACCTAGACTTATTAGGTGGGTTCTCCTGCTACAAGAATTTGATTTGCATATCATTGATAGAAAAGGAGTTGAGAACCCCCTTGCAGACAACTTGTCTAGGTTAGAAAATGTTCTTGATGACCCACTACCTATTAATGATAGCTTTCCCGATGAACAATTAAATGTTATAAGTACTTCTCGTAGTACTCCTTGGTATGCTGATTATGCTAATTATATTGTTGCTAAGTTTATACCACCTAGCTTCACATACCAACAAAAGAAAAAGTTTTTCTATGATTTACGACATTACTTTTGGGATGACCCACATCTTTATAAAGAAGGAGTAGATGGTGTTATTAGACGTTGTGTACCTGAGCATGAACAGGAACAGATCCTAGGCAAGTGTCACTCCGAAGCTTATGGAGGACACCACGCTGGAAACAGAACTGCACATAAGGTATTGCAATCCGGTTTTTATTGGCCTACTCTTTTCAAGGATGCCCGTAAGTTTGTCTTATCTTGTGATGAATGTCAAAGAATTGGTAATATTAGTAGACGTCAAGAAATGCCTATGAATTATTCTCTTGTTATCGAACCGTTTGATGTCTGGGGCTTTGATTATATGGGACCTTTTCCTGCCTCTAATGGGTATACACATATTTTAGTTGCTGTTGATTACGTTACTAAGTGGGTAGAGGCTATTCCAACTAGTAGTGCTGATCATAACACTTCTGTTAAAATGCTTAAGGAAGTTATTTTTCCGAGGTTTGGAGTCCCTAGATATTTAATGACTGATGGTGGTTCACACTTTATTCATGATGCTTTCCGTAAAACACTTGCTAAATATAATGTTAATCATAGAATTGCATCTCCTTATCACCCACCGTCTAGTGGTCAAGTAGAATTGAGCAATAGAGAGCTCAAATTAATTTTGCAAAAGACTGTTAATAGGTCTAGAAAGAATTGGTCTAAGAAACTTGATGATGCATTATGGGCTTATAGAACTGCATATAAAAATGGTTTATGGAAAAGCATGCCACTTACCTCTCGAACTAGAACATAAGGCATATTGGGCTATTAAAGAGCTCAACTATGATTTCAAACTTGCCGGTGAGAAGAGGTTATTTGATATTAGCTCACTTGATGAATGGAGAACCCAAGCTTATGAAAATGCCAAGTTATTTAAAGAAAAAGTTAAAAGATGGCATGACAAAAGGATACAAAAGCGTGAGTTTAATGTAGGTGATTATGTATTGCTATACAACTCTCGTTTAAGATTTTTTGCAGGAAAACTTCTCTCTAAATGGGAAGTGTTGGAAATATGCCCTAGAGGCAATAATAAAATGATTATTATATTTCCTTGTTCATGATAATTGTCTATTATTCATGCTATAATTGTATTATCCAGAAATCGTAATACATGTGTGGATACTAGACCATAATGTGTCCCTAGTGAGCCTCTAGTTGACTAGCTCGTTGATCAATAGATAGTCATGGTTTCCTGGCTATGGACATGGGGATGTCATCGATAACGGGATCACATCATTAGGAGAATGATGTGATGGACAAGACCCAAACCTAAGCATAGCACAAAGATCGTGTAGTTCGTTTGCGGTAGCTTTTCTAGATGTCAAGTATCATTTCCTTAGACCATGAGATTGTGCAACTCCCGGATACCGTAGGAGTGCCTTGGGTGTGCCAAACGTCACAACGTAATTGGGTGACTATAAAGGTACATTACAGGTATTTCCGAAAGTGTCTGTTGGGTCGGCACGAATCGAGACTGGGATTTGTCACTCCGTATGACGGAGAGGTATCTCTGGGCCCACTCAGTAATGCATCATCATAATGAGCTCAATGTGATCAAGTGGTTGATCATGGGATCATGCATTATGGTACGAGTAAAGTGACTTGCCGGTAACGAGACTGAACAAGGTATTGGGATACCGACAATCGAGTCTCGGGCAAGTAACGTACCGATTGACAAAGGGAATTGAGTACGGGATTAATTAGGTCCTCGACATCGTGGTTCATCCGATGAGATCATCGAGGAGCATGTGGGAGCCAACATGGGTATCCAGATCCCGCTGTTGGTTATTGACCAGAGAGTCGTCTCGGTCATGTCTGCTTGTCTCTCGAACCCGTAGGGTCTACACACTTAAGGTTCGGTGACGCTAGGGTTGTATAGATATGAGTATGCAGTAATCCGAAAGTTGTTCGGAGTCCCGGATGAGATCCTGGACGTCACGAGGAGTTCCAGAATTGTCCGGAGGTGAAGAGTTATATATAGGAAGTGTAGTTTCGGCCATCGGGAAAGTTTTGGGGTCACCGGTATTGTACCGGGACCACCGGATGGGTCCCGGGGGTCCACCGGGTGGGGCCACCCATCCCGGAGGGCCCCATGGGCTGAAGTGGGGAGGAGAACCAGCCCATAGTGGGCTGGTGCGCCCCCCCTTGGGCCCCCCATGCGCCTAGGGTTGGGAACCCTAGGGGAGGGGGCGCCTCCACTTGCCTTGGGGGGTACTCCACCCCTTGGCCGCCCCCCCTAGGAGATCCCATCTCCTAGGGCCGGCGCACCCCCCTAGGGGGCCTATATAAAGGTGTGGGGGGGGGAGGGCAGCCGCACGTCAAGCCTTGGCGCCTCCCTCTCCCCTGCTACACCTCTCCCTCTCGCAGAAGCTCGGCGAAGCCCTGCTGCGATCACTGCTGCATTCACCACCACGCCGTCGTGCTGCTGGATCTTCATCAACCTCTCCTTCCCCCTTGCTGGATCAAGAAGGAGGAGACGTCATCCACTCCGTACGTGTGTTGAATGCGGAGGTGCCGTCTGTTCGGCACTTGGTCATCGGTGATTTGGATCACGGCGAGTACGACTGCATCATCCCCGTTCTCTTGAACGCTTCCGCTCGCGATCTACAAGGGTATGTAGATGCACTCTCCTCTCGTTGCTAGTTGACTCCATAGATTGATCTTGGTGAAACGTAGGAATTTTTTTTGTTTTCTGCAACGTTCCCCAACAGTGGCATCATGAGCTAGGTCTATGTGTAGTTACTATGCACGAGTAGAACACAAAGTAGTTGTGGGCATCAATATTGTCAATTTGCTTGCCATTACTAGTCTTATCTTGATTCGGCGGCATCGTGGGATGAAGCGGCCCGGACCAACCTTATACGTACGCTTACGTGAGACCGGTTCCACCGATTGACATGCACTAGTTGCATAAGGTGGCTGGCGGGTGTCTGTCTCTCCCACTTTAGTCGGATCGGATTCGATGAACAGGGTCCTTATGAAGGGTAAATAGAAATTGGCAATTCACGTTGTGGTTTTGGCGTAGGTAAGAAACGTTCTTGCTAGAAACCTATAGCAGCCACGTAAAAACTTGCAACAACAATTAGAGGAAGTCTAACTTGTTTTTGCAGCAAGTGTTTTGTGATGTTATATGACCAAAAGTTGTGATATGAATGATATATGTGATGTATGAGATTGATCATGTTCTTGTAATAGGGATCACGACTTGCATGTCAATGAGTATGACAACCGGCAGGAGCCATAGGAGTTGTCTTTATTTATTTATGACCTGCGTGTCAACATAAACGTCATGTAATTACTTTACTTTATTGCTAAAGCGTTAGCCATAGTAGTAGAAGTAATAGTTGGCGAGCAACTTCATGGAGACACGATGATGGAGATCATGATGATGGAGATCATGGTGTCATGCCGGTGACAAGATGATCATGGAGCCCCAAGATGGAGATCAAAGGAGCTATATGATATTGGCCATATCATGTCACTATTATTTGATTGCATGTGATGTTTATCATGTTTTTGCATCTTGTTTACTTAGAATGACGGTAGTAAATAAGATGATCCCTCATAATAATTTCAAGAAAGTGTTCCCCCTAACCGCGCGCCGTTGCGACAATTCGTTGTTTCGAAGCACCACGTGATGATCGGGTGTGATAGATTCCAACGTTCACATACAATGGGTGTAAGATAGATTTACACACGCAATACACTTAGGTTGACTTGACGAGCCTAGCATGTACAGACATGGCCTCGGAACACAGAATACCGAAAGGTCGAGCATGAGTCGTATAGAAGATACGATCAACATGAAGATGTTCACCGATGTTGACTAGTCCATCTCATGTGATGATCGGACACGGCCTAGTCAACTCGGATCATGTTATACTTAGATGACTGGAGGGATGTCTATCTAAGTGGGAGTTCATTGAATAATTTGATTAGATGAACTTAATTATCATGAACTTAGTCTAAAATCTTTACAATATGTCTTGTAGATCAAATGGCCAACGTTGTCCTCAACTTCAACGCATTCCAAGAGAAAACCAAGATGAAAGACGATGGCAGCAACTATACGGAATGGGTCCGGAACCTGAGGATCATCCTCATAGCTGCCAAGAAAGATTATGTCCTAGAAGCACCGCTAGGTGACGCACCCGTCCCACAGAACCAAGATGCTATGAACGCTTGGCAGACACGTGCTGATGATTACTCCCTTGTTCAGTGCGCCATGCTTTACAGCTTAGAACCGGGGCTCCAAAAGCGTTTTGAGCGACACGGAGCATATGAGATGTTTGAAGAGCTGAAAATGGTTTTCCAAGCTCATGCCCGGGTCGAGAGATATGAAGTCTCCAACAAGTTCTTCAGCTGTAAGATGGAGGAAAATAGTTCTGTCAGTGAGGACATACTCAAAATGTCTGGGTTGCATAACCGCTTGACTCAGCTGGGAGTTAATCTCCCGGATGACGCGGTCATTGACAGAATCCTTCAGTTGCTTCCACCAAGCTACAAGAGCTTTGTGATGAACTTCAATATGCAGGGGATGAAAAAGACCATTCCTGAAGTATTTGCAATGCTGAAATCAGCAGAGGTAGAAATCAAAAGGAACATCAAGTGTTGATGGTGAATAAAACCAGTAAGTTCAAGAAAGGCAAGGGTAAGAAGAACTTCAAGAAGGATGGCAAGGGAGTTGCCGCGCCCGGTAAGCAAGCTGCCGGGAAGAAGCCAAAGAATGGACCCAAGCCCGAGACTGAGTGCTTTTATTGCAAGGGAAGTGGTCACTGGAAGCGGAACTGCCCCAAATACTTAGCGGACAAGAATGCCGGCATCACAAAAGGTATATGTGATATACATGTAATTGATGTGTACCTTACCAGTACTCGTAGTAGCTCCTAGGTATTTGATACCGGTGCGGTTGCTCACATTTGTAACTCAAAGCAAGAGCTGCGGAATAAGCGGAGACGGGCGAAGGACGAGGTGACGATGCGCGTCAGGAATGGTTCCAAGGTCGATGTGATCGCCGTTGGCACACTACCTCTACATTTAGCTACGAGATTAGTTTTAAACCTCAATAATTGTTATTTAGTGCCAGCTTTGAGCATGAACATTGTATCAGGATCTCGTTTAATACGAGATGGCTACTCATTTAAATTCGAGAATAATGGTTGTTCTATTTATATGAGAGATATGTTTTATGGTCATGCTCCGATGGTGAATGGTTTATTCTTAATGAATCTCGAGCGTAATGCTACACATATTCATAGTGTGAATACCAAAAGATGTAAGGTTGATAATGATAGTTCCACATACTTGTGGCACTGCCGCCTTGGTCACATAGGTGTCAAACGCATGAAGAAGCTCCATGCAGATGGACTTTTAGAGTCTCTTGATTACGAATCATTTGACACGTGCAAACCATGCCTCATGGGTAAAATGACCAAGACTCCATTCTCAGGAACAATGGAGCGAGCAACCAACTTATTGGAAATCATACATACTGATGTGTGCGGTCCAATGAGCGTTGAGGCTCGTAGTGGCTATCGTTATGTTCTCACCCTCACTGATGACTTGAGTAGATATGGGTATGTCTACTTCATGAAACACAAGTCTGAGACCTTTGAAAAGTTCAAGGAATTTCAGAGTGAGGTTGAGAATCAACGTGATAGGAAATTCAAGTTCTTGCGATCAGATCGTGGGGGAGAATACTTGAGTCACGAATTTGGCACACACTTAAGAAAATGTGGAATAGTTTCACAACTCACGCCGCCTGGAACACCTCAGCGTAATGGTGTGTCCGAACGTCGTAATCGCACTCTACTAGATATGGTGCGATCTATGATGTGTCTTACCGATTTACCGCTATCATTTTGGGGCTATGCTTTAGAGACTGCTGCATTCAGTTTAAAAAGGGGTCCATCAAAATCCGTTGAGACAACACCCTATGAATTATGGTTTGGGAAGAAACCTAAGCTGTCGTTTCTAAAAGTTTGGGGATGCGATGCTTATGTCAAGAAGCTTCAACCTGAAAAGCTCGAACCAAGTCAGAAAAATGCGTCTTCATAGGATACCCTAAAGAAACTGTTGGGTATACCTTCTACCTCAGATCCGAAGGCAAGATCTTCGTTACCAAGAATGGATCCTTTCTAGAGAAAGAGTTTCTCTCGAAAGAAGTAAGTGGGAGGAAAGTAGAGCTTGATGAAGTACTGCCTCTTGAAGCAGAGAGTAGCGCAGCTCAGGAAAATGTTCCTGTGGTGCCTGCACCGATTAGAGAGGAAGTTAATGATGATGATCAAGATACTTCGGATCAAGCTCCTACTGAACTTCGTAGGTCCACAAGGACACGTTCCGCACCAGAGTGGTACGGTAACCCTGTCTTGGAAATCATGTTGTTAGACAACGGTGAACCTTCGAACTATGAAGAAGCGATGGCGGGCCCAGATTCCGACAAATGGCTGGAAGCCATGAAATCCGAGATAGGATCCATGTATGAAAACGAAGTATGGACTTTGACTGACTTGCCCGTTGATCGGCGAGCCATAGAAAATAAATGGATCTTTAAGAAGAAGATAGACGCGGATGGTAATGTGACCATCTGTAAAGCTCGGCTTGTTGCTAAGGGTTATCGACAAGTTCAAGGGGTTGACTACAATGAGACTTTCTCACCCGTAGCGAAGCTGAAGTCCGTCTGAATCATGTTAGCAATTGCCGCATTCTATGATTATGAGGTATGGCAAATGGACGTCAAAACGGCATTCCTTAATGGTTTCCTTAAGGAAGAATTGTATATGATGCAGCCGGAAGGTTTTGTCGATCCTAAGAATGCTGACAAGGTGTGCAAGCTCCAACGCTCGATTTATGGGCTGGTGCAAGCATCTCGGAGTTGGAACATTCGCTTTGATGAGATGATCAAAGCGTTTGGGTTTATGCAGACTTATGGAGAAGCCTGCGTTTACAAGAAAGTGAGTGGGAGCTCTGTAGCATTTCTCATATTATATGTAGATGACATACTTTTGATGGGAAATAATATAGAACTTTTGGACAGCATTAAGGCCTACTTGAATAAGAGTTTTTCAATGAAGGACCTTGGAGAAGCTGCTTATATATTAGGCATCAAGATCTATAGAGATAGATCAAGACGCCTCATAGGTCTTTCACAAAGCACATACCTTGATAAGATATTGAATAAGTTCAATATGGATCAGTCTAAGAAGGGGTTCTTGCCTGTGTTGCAAGGTGTGAAATTGAGCTCGGCTCAATGTCCGACCACGGCAGAAGATATAGAAGAGATGAGTGTCATCCCCTATGCCTCAGCCATAGGGTCTATTATGTATGCCATGCTGTGTACCAGACCTGATGTAAACCTTGCGTAAGTTTGGTAGGAAGGTACCAAAGCAATCCCGGCAAGGAACACTGGACAATGGTCAAGAATGTCCTAAAGTACCTGAAAAGGACTAAGGACATGTTTCTCGTTTATGGAGGTGACGAAGAGCTCATTGTAAAGGGTTACGTCGACGCTAGCTTCGACACAGATCTGGATGACTCTAAGTCACAAACCGGATACGTGTATATTTTGAATGGTGGGGCAGTAAGCTGGTCCAGTTGCAAGCAAAGCGTTGTGGCGGGATCTACATGTGAAGCGGAGTACATGGCAGCCTCGGAGGCAGCACACGAAGCAGTCTGGGTGAAGGAGTTCATTACCGACCTAGGAGTCATACCCAATGCGTCGGCCCCGATGACTCTCTTCTATGACAACACTAGAGCTATTGCCCTTGCCAAGGAGCCCAGGTTTCAGAGGAAGACCAGGCATATCAAGCGTCGCTTCAACTCCATTCGTGAAAGTGTTCAAAATGGAGACATAGAGATTTGTAAAGTACATACGGACCTGAATGTAGCAGTTTCGTTGACTAAACCTCTCCCTAGAGCAAAACATGATCAACACCAGAATTCCATGGGTGTTCGATTCATCACAATGTAACTAGATGATTGACTCTAGTTCAAGTGGGAGACTGTTGGAAATATGCCCTAGAGGCAATAATAAAACGATTATTATATTTCCTTGTTCATGATAATTGTCTATTATTCTTGCTATAATTGTATTATCCGGAAATCGTAATACATGTGTGGATACTAGACCACAATGTGTCCCTAGTGAGCCTCTAGTTGACTAGCTCATTGATCAATAGATAGTCATGGTTTCCTGGCTATGGACATGGGGATGTCATCGATAACGGGATCACATCATTAGGAGAATGATGTGATGGACAAGACCCAAACCTAAGCATAGCACAAAGATCGTGTAGTTCGTTTGCGGTAGCTTTTCTAGATGTCAAGTATCATTTCCTTAGACCATGAGATTGTGAAACTCCCGGATACCGTAGGAGTGCCTTGGGTGTGCCAAACGTCACAACGTAATTGGGTGACTATAAAGGTACATTACAGGTATTTCCGAAAGTGTCTGTTGGGTTGGCACGAATCGAGACTGGGATTTGTCACTCCGTATGACGGAGAGGTATCTCTGGGCCCACTCGGTAATGCATCATCATAATGAGCTCAATGTGATCAAGTGGTTGATCACGGGATCATGCATTACGGTACGAGTAAAGTGACTTGCCGGTAACGAGACTGAACAAGGTATTGGGATACCGACAATCGAGTCTCGGGCAAGTAACGTACCGATTGACAAAGGGAATTGAGTACGGGATTAATTAGGTCCTCGACATCGTGGTTCATCCGATGAGATCATCGAGGAGCATGTGGGAGCCAACATGGGTATCCAGATCCCGCTGTTGGTTATTGACCAGAGAGTCGTCTCGGTCATGTCTGCTTGTCTCTCGAACCCGTAGGGTCTACACACTTAAGGTTCGGTGACGCTAGGGTTGTATAGATATGAGTATGCAGTAATCCGAAAGTTGTTCGGAGTCCCGGATGAGATCCTGGACATCACGAGGAGTTCCAGAATTGTCCGGAGGTGAAGAGTTATATATAGGAAGTGTAGTTTCGGCCATCGGGAAAGTTTCGGGGTCACCGGTATTGTACCGGGACCACCGGATGGGTCCCGGGGGTCCACCGGGTGGGGCCACCCATCCCGGAGGGCCCCATGGGCTGAAGTGGGGAGGAGAATCAGCCCATAGTGGGCTGGTGCGCCCCCCCCCCTTGGGCCCCCCATGCGCCTAGGGTTGGGAACCCTAGGGGAGGGGGCGCCTCCACTTGCCTTGGGGGGTACTCCACCCCTTGGCCGCCGCCCCCCCTAGGAGATCCCATCTCCTAGGGCCGGCGCACCCCCCTAGGGGGCCTATATAAAGGTGGGGGAGGGAGGGCAGCCGCACCTCAAGCCTTGGCGCCTCCCTCTCCCCTGCTACACCTCTCCCTCTCGCAGAAGCTCGGCGAAGCCCTGCTGCGATCACTGCTGCATTCACCACCACGCCGTCGTGCTGCTGGATCTTCATCAACCTCTCCTTCCCCCTTGCTGGATCAAGAAGGAGGAGACGTCATCCGCTCCGTACGTGTGTTGAACGCGGAGGTGCCGTCCGTTCGACACTTGGTCATCGGTGATTTGGATCACGGCGAGTACGACTCCATCATCCCCGTTCTCTTGAACGCTTCCGCTTGTGATCTACAAGGGTATGGAGATGCACTCTCCTCTCATTGCTAGTTGACTCCATAGATTGATCTTGGTGAAACGTAGGAATTTTTTTTCTTTTCTGCAACGTTCCCCAACAGGAAGGCCCCTATGTTATCGAGGAGGTCTATCGTTCTGGTGCAATAAAAATCAACAACTTCGAAGGTACGAATCCGAAGGTGGTAAACGGTCAAAGAATTAAACATTACATCTCAGGTAATCCCATAAATGTTGAAAACAATATTATTGAAACTGTAACCCCGGAGGAATACATAAGAGACACTTTCCAGACAGTTTCAGACCCCGAAAAGGAATAGGTATGTGGTACGGTAAGTAAACCGACTCCAAAACAATTTTATGGCAATATTTCTCCGTTTTGGAATATTTAGAAAAATAGAAGATATAAGTACCAGTCCGGGAAGGACACGAGGGCCCCACGAGGCTGTGGTGAGCGCGCCCCCTACCTCGTGAGCACCTCGTGTGCCTTCCGGACTCCGTTTTCTTGCACGTTACGTAGTTGGTCGGTAAAAATTCATTATTTATTCTCCCGAAGGATTTGACTCCCATATCACGCAATTGTCCTATGTTTTCGTTTCGAGCTGTTGTTACTGCAGATTAGAGCAAGATGTCTTCTCAAGAGTCAGTCGGGGAGAGCCGGGTATCTAATCCGGCACCGGAACCAAGTGCAAACAGCGACGCTGACCACTTTGGGCCAGCAACGGAGGAAGAGATGGAGGCTGACCTGATGAGGGTAGATGCCATGGAGGATCAAGAAGTCACCTCTCGCTTCCGAGATGGGTTCACAATGGGGGAACTACATAGCTCAGCTATTCCAAACTCGGTTATCCCTTCCAATGAAAGCTTCATAAGGAGATAATGGACCTCAAGCAGTAAGTCAATAAGCTCGAGGAGGAGAACCGTATCTTGAGGGGAATCATCTCCAAGAATATTACACCAACAACAAAGAAGGAGACATAATCACATGGGTATGGGCACTCCCCTTGGCAACTGCCAAGCTTGGGGGAGGTGCCCCGGTATCGTATCACAATCACAACTCCTATCTTTACCGTTTTTCTTAGTTTGATCCTATTAGTAGTATCTTGATCTAGTAGAATAAAGTTTATGGCATGATCTAGTTTTGAATTTTGCTTTATGACCTCTCTTTGTAATCGAGTCCGTGAGCTATATATAATAAAGATTAGTGTTGAGTCAAGGGCTTGATTATTTTGCCATGATCTTGGGTGAATAAAAGAAAAGAGAAAAAGAATAAAAAGAAACAAAAAGTTCATATTGATCTTATTGGGTAATGACTTCACATAGAAAGAGTATGATGATTAAAAGTTGTTGGGAGTTGATAGACATAGGTTTGGTCATTGTTGCAATTAATAGGAAGTAATAAGGAAAGACAGGTTTTCACATATATATATATTATCATTGACATCCTTTATGATGGGAAGCGCTCATTAAAATATGACATGCTAAAGAGTTGATGTTGGACAAGGAAGACAACGTAATGAGTTATGCCTTTCTTATATCTGAGATAAAGTATGTTGTCATGGATCCTCTAACTTGTTGAGCTTGCCTTTCCCCCTCATGCTAGCCAAATTCTCAGCACTAAGTAGAGATACTACTTGTGTTTCCAAATACCCTTAAACCAGTTTTGCCATGAGAGTCCACCATATCTACCTATGGATTGAGTAAGATCCTTCAAGTAAGTTGTCATCGGTGCAAAGCAATAAAAATTGCTCTAAATATGTATGATTGATTGGTGTGGGAGAAATAAGCTTTATACGATCTTGTGATGTGGAAGTAATAAAAGCGACAGACTGCATAATAAAGGTTCACATCACAAGGGGCAATATAAAGTGACGTTCTTTCGCACTAAGATTTTGTGCATCCAACCATAAAAGCGCATGGCAACCTCTGCTTCCCTTTGCGAAGGGCCTATCTTTTATAATTATCTTCTACCTTTTGCAAGAGTCATGGTGATCTTCACCTTTTCTTTTTCTTTTTATCCTTTGGCAAAGCTTAGCATGTTGGAAAGAACATGATATATATATCTAATTGGATGTAGGGGAGCATGAACCATTATTGTTGACATTGCCCTTGAGGTAAAAGGTTGTGGGGCAAAACTATAAGCCCCTATCTTTCTCTATGTCCGATTAAAACTCCGTAACCACAAGTATCGCGTGAGTGTTAGCAATTATGAAGGACTTAATGATAGTTGAGTATGTGGACTTGCTTCTAAGCTCTGACATAGACTCTTTCCGATGTTATGATAAATTGCAATTGCTTCAGTGACCATGTTTGTTGGAGCCCAATAAGGTTTATGATTTATACTTTTGCTTTGTGATTAGATCATCACTTGAACATAAGCAATCATATGACAAAATCTATATTTGTTGCTGTTGTGAGAATAATCATGATGCCTTCATGTCCGTATTTTATTTTTATCGACGCCTCTACCCCTAAACATGAGGACATATTTATTTGTATCGGCTTTTCGCTTGAGGACAAGCGAGGTCTAAGCTTGCGGGAGTTGATACGTCCATTTTGCATCATGCTTTTATATCAATATTTATTGCATTATGGGTTGTTATTTCATTTTATGTCACAATACTTATAGCTATTCTCTCTTATTTTACAAGGTTTACATAAGGAGGGAGAATGCTGGCAGCTGGAATTCTAGGCTGGAAAAGGAGCAAATATTAGAGACCTATTCTGCGTAACTCCAAAAGTCCTGAAACTCCACAGAATATCTTAAAATAAATAAATAAAAATCCTCGCCAAAGATGAAGTCCAGGGGCCCACACCCTGCTCACGAGGGTGGGGGGCGCGCCCCCTACCTCGTGGGCCCCCTGGTGGGTCTCCGACGTCCATCTTCTACTATATGAGGTCTTTCGATGAGAGAAAAATCGGAGGCAACCTTTCGGGACGAGACTCCGCCGCCACGAGGCGGAACCAATCTAGAGCTCCGACAGAGCTGTTCTGCCGAGGATACTTCCCTCCGGGAGGGGGAAATCATCGCCATCGTCATCACCAACGCTCCTCTCATCGGGAGAGGGCAATCTCCATCAACATCTTCACCAGCACCATCTCATCTCCAAACCCTAGTTCATCTCTTGTATCCAATTCTTGTCTCAAAGTCCGGGATTGATGCTAGTAGGTTGCTAGTAGTGTTGATTACTCCTTGTAGTTGATGCTAGTTGGTTTATTTGGTGGAAGATCATATGTTCAGATCCTTTATGCGTAAGGATATTATTTGCGTGTTGTCATGTGATTAGCACTATTTTTGTCATGAAATTAACTGCACGCTAAACGTGTTGAGTGCTCGACATTGAAGCAGTCTAGGTCGTTGGATGACAAGGAATACATGTGTCTTGATGACGTTTTATATTTAATTTGATACGGCTCTAGCAGAACATTCAATTGATCAAACCATACATTTCGTTCAGTCTGACTCCGACTTTAAATTATACGACGATCGATATAAAATAAACGGAAATGATAAACGTTCGGAATTTAAGCATGGCAATCCGAACGTTTTTCATGGCAAATTTAGATTACGCGGTGGCGGCGGGGACGTCTCGCGGTGGGAAGCGGCTCCTCTGCCATGCTCTGTGTTGAAGGAAATATGCCCTAGAGGCAATAATAAAGTTATTATTTATTTCCTTATAATCATGATAAATGTTTATTATTCTTGCTAGAATTGTATTAACCGGAAACATAATACATGTGTGAATACATAGACAAACAAAGTGTCACTAGTATGCCTCTACTTGACTAGCTCGTTAATCAAAGATGGTTATGTTTCCTGACCATGAACAATGAGTTGTTATTTGATTAATGGGATCACATCATTAAGAGAATGATCTGATTGACATGACCCATTCCATTAGCTTAGCACCCGATCATTTAGTATGTTGCTATTGCTTTCTTCATGACTTATACATGTTCCTATAACTATGAGATTATGCAACTCCCGTTTACCGGAGGAACACTTTGGGTACTACGAAACGTCACAACGTAACTGGGTGATTATAAAGGAGTACTACAGGTGTCTCCAAAGGTACATGTTGGGTTGGCGTATTTCGAGATTAGGTTTTGTCACTCCGATTGTCGGAGAGGTATCTCTGGGCCCTCTCGGTAATGCACATCACTTAAAGCCTTGCAAGCATTGCAACTAATGAGTTAGTTGCGGGATGATGTATTACAGAACGAGTAAAGAGACTTGCTGGCAACGAGATTGAACTAGGTATTGGATAGCGACGATCGAATCTCGGGTAAGTAACATACCAATGACAAACGGAACGACGTATGTTGTTATGCGGTCTGACCGATAAAGATCTTCGTAGAATATGTAGGAGCCAATATGGGCATCCAGGTCCCGCTATTGGTTATTGACCGGAGACATGTCTCGGTCATGTCTACATTGTTCTCGAACCCGTAGGGTCCGCACGCTTAAGGTTACGATGACAGTTATATTATGAGTTTATGCATTTTGATGTACCGAAGGTTTTTCGGAGTCCCGGATGTGATCACGGACATGATGAGGAGTCTCGAAATGGTCGAGACATAAAGATTGATATATTGGAAGCCTATGTTTGGATATCGGAAGTGTTCCGGGTGAAATCGGGATTTTACCGGAGTACCGGGAGGTTACCGGAACCCCCCGGGAGCTATATGGGCCATGATGGGCCTTAGTGGAAAAGATAAGGGGCAGCCCCTCATGGGCCGCGCGCCCCTCCCCTCCCTTGGTCCGAATAGGACAAGGAGAGGGGGCCGGCCCCTCTCTCTCTTTTCCCCCCTCCGCGAATCCTATTCCAACTAGGATTGGGGGGGGGGGGAATCCTACTCCCAAAGGGAGTAGGACTCTCCTGGCGCGCCCTCCTTGGCCGGCCAGCCTCCCCCCTTTAGTCCTTTATATACGGAGGCAGGGGCACCCCAGAAACACACAAGTTGATCCACGTGATCTTTTCCTTAGCCGTGTGCGGCACCCCCAGCCACCATAGTCCTCGATAATATTGTAGCGGAGTTTAGGCGAAGCCCTGCTGGAGTAGTACATCAAGATCGTCACCACGCCGTCGTGCTGACGGAACTCTTCCCCGACACTTTCCTGGATCGAAGTCCGGGGATCGTCATCGAGCTGAACGTGTGCTAGAACTCGGAGGTGCCGTAGTTTTGGTGCTTGATCGGTCAGATCGTGAAGACGTACGACTACATCAACCAAACGCTTCCGTTGTCGATCTACTAGGTATGTAGATCACACTCCCCCCTCTCGTTGCTATGCATCACCATGATCTTGCGTGTGCGTAGGAAATTTTTTGAAATTACTACGTATCCCAACAGTGGCATCCGAGCCTAGGTTTTATATGTTGATGTTATATGCACGAGTAGAACACAAGTGAGTTTTGGGCGATATAAGTCATACTGCCTACCAGCATGTCATACTTTGGTTCGGCGGTATTGTTGGATGAAGCGGCCCAGACCGACATTACGCGAGACCGGTTCTCCCGACGTGCTTTGCACAGAGGTGGCTTGTGGGTGACAGTTTCTCCAACTTTAGTTGAACCAAGTATGGCTACGCCCGGTCCTTGCGAAGGTTAAAACGGAGTCAAATTGACAAACTATCATTGTGGTTTTGATGCGTAGGTGAGATTGGTTCTTACTTAAGCCCGTAGCAGCCACGTAAAACTTGCAACAACAAAGTAGAGGACGTCTAACTTGTTTTTGCAGGGCATGTTGTGATGTGATATGGTCAAGACATGATGCTGAATTTTATTGTATGAGATGATCATGTTTTGTAACCGAGTTATCGGCAACCGGCAGGAGCCATATGGTTGTCGCTTTATTGTATGTAATGCAATCGTGATGTAATGCTTTACTTTATCACTAAACGGTAGCGATAGTCATGGAAGCACAAGCTTGGCGAGACGACAACAATGCTGCGATGGAGATCAAGGTGTCACGCCGATGACGATGGTGATCACGACGGTGCTTCGGAGATGGAGATCACAAGCACAAGATGATGATGGCCATATCATATCACTTATATTGATTGCATGTGATGTTTATCTTTTATGCATCTTATCTTGCTTTGATTGACGGTAGCATTATAAGATGATCTCTCACTAAATTATCAAGAAGTGTTCTCCCTGAGTATGCACCGTTGCGAAAGTTTTTCGTGCTGAGACACCACGTGATGATCGGGTGTGATAGGTTCTACATTCAAATACAACGGGTGCAAAACAGTTGCACACGCGGAATACTCAGGTTATACTTGACGAGCCTAGCATATACAGATATGGCCTCGGAACACGAAGACCGAAAGGTCGAGCGTGAATCATATAGTAGATATGATCAACATAATGATGTTCACCAATGAAACTACTCCATCTCACGTGATGATCGGACATGGTTTAGTTGATTTGGATCACTTAATCACTTAGAGGATTAGAGGGATGTCTATCTAAGTGGGAGTTCTTTGAGTAAATTAACTGAACTTAAATTTATCATGAAACTTAGTACCTGATTAGTATCCTGCTTGTTTATGTTCGATCTACTAGATAGATGGCTCGTGCTGTTGTTCCGTTGAATTTTAATGCGTTCCTTGAGAAAGCAAATTTGAAAGATGATGGTAGAAATTACACGGACTGGGTCCGTAACTTGAGGATTATCCTCATTGCTGCACAGAAGAATTACGTCCTGGAAGCACCGCTGGGTGCCAGGCCTGCTGCAGGAGCAACGCCGGATGTTATGAACGTCTGGCAGAGCAAAGCTGATGACTACTTGATAGTTCAGTGTGCCATGCTTTACGGCTTAGAATCGGGACTTCAACGACGTTTTGAACGTCATGGAGCATATGAGATGTTCCAGGAGTTGAAGTTAATATTTCAAGCAAATGTCCGGATTAAGAGATATGAAGTCTCCAATAAGTTCTATAGCTGCAAGATGGAAGAGAACATTTCTGTTAGTGAGCATATACTCAAAATGTCTGGGTATAATAATCACTTGATTCAATTGGGAGTTAATCTTCCAGATGATTGCGTCATTGACAGAATTCTCCAATCACTGCCACCAAGCTACAAGAGCTTCGTGATGAACTATAATATGCAAGGGATGGATAAGACTATTCCCGAGCTCTTCGCGATGCTGAGAGCTGCGGAGGTAGAAATCAAGAAGGAGCATCAAGTGTTGATGGTCAACAAGACCACTAGTTTCAAGAAAAAGGGCAAAGGAAAGAAGAAGGGGAACTTCAAAAAGAACGGCAAGCAAGTTGCTACTCAAGAGAAGAAACCCAAACCTGGACCTAAGCCTGAAACTGAGTGCTTCTATTGCAAGCAGACTGGTCACTGGAAGCGGAACTGCCCCAAGTATTAGGCGGATAAGAAGGATGGCAAGGTGAACAAAGGTATATGTGATATACATGTTATTGATGTGTACCTTACTAATGCTCGCAGTAGCACCTGGGTATTTGATACTGGTTCTGTTGCTAATATTTGCAACTCGAAACAGGGACTATGGATCAAGCGAAGATTGGTTAAGGACGAGGTGATGATGCGCGTGGGAAACGGTTCCAAAGTCGATGTGATCGCAGTCGGCACGCTACCTCTACATCTACCTTCGGGATTAATATTAGACCTAAATAATTGTTATTTGGTGCCAGCGTTAAGCATGAACATTATTTCTGGATCTTGTTTGATGCGAGACGGTTATTCATTTAAATCAAAGAATAATGGTTGTTCTATTTATATGAGTAATATCTTTTATGGTCATGCACCCTTGAAGAGTGGTCTATTCTTGTTGAATCTCGATAGTAGTAACACACATATTCATAATGTTGAAGCCAAAAGATGCAGAGTTGATAATGATAGTGCAACTTATTTGTGGCACTGCCGTTTAGGTCATATCGGTGTAAAGCGCATGAAGAAACTCCATACTGATGGACTTTTGGAACCACTTGATTATGAATCACTTGGTACTTGCGAACCGTGCCTCATGGGAAAGATGACTAAAATGCCGTTCTCCGGTACTATGGAGAGAGCAACAGATTTGTTGGAAATCATACATACAGATGTATGTGGTCCGATGAATATTGAGGCTCGTGGTGGATATCGTTATTTTCTCACCTTCACAGATGATTTAAGCAGATATGGGTATATCTACTTAATGAAACATAAGTCTGAAACATTTGAAAAGTTCAAGGAATTTCAGAGTGAAGTTGAAAATCATCATAACAAGAAAATAAAGTTTCTACGATCTGATCGTGGAGGAGAATATTTGAGTTACAAGTTTGGTGTACATTTGAAAAATTGTGGAATAGTTTCGCAACTCACGCCACCCGGAACACCTCAGCGTAATGGTGTGTCCGAACGTCGTAATCGTACTTTACTGGATATGGTGCGATCTATGATGTCTCTTACTGATTTACCGCTATCGTTTTGGGGATACGCTCTAGAGACGGCCGCATTCACGTTAAATAGGGCACCATCAAATCCGTTGAGACGACGCCTTATGAACTGTGGTTTGGCAAGAAACCAAAGTTGTCGTTTCTGAAAGTTTGGGGCTGCGATGCTTATGTGAAAAAGCTTCAACCTGATAAGCTCGAACCCAAATCGGAGAAATGTGTCTTCATAGGATATCCAAAGGAGACTATTGGATACACCTTCTATCACAGATCCGAAGGCAAGACTTTTGTTGCTAAATTCGGAAACTTTCTAGAGAAGGAGTTTCTCTCGAAAGAAGTGAGTGGGAGGAAAGTAGAACTTGATGAGGTAACTGTACCTGCTCCCTTATTGGAAAGTACTACATCACAGAAAACTGTTTCTGTGACACCTACACCAGTTAGTGAGGAAGCTAATGATGATGATCATGAAACTTCAGAACAAGATACTACTGAACCTCGTAGATCAACCAGAGTAAGATCCGCACCAGAGTGGTACGGTAATCCCGTTCTGGAAGTCATGCTACTAGATCATGATGAACCTACGAACTATGAAGAAGCGATGGTGAGCCCAGATTCCGCAAAGTGGCTTGAAGCCATGAAATCTGAGATGGGATCCATGTATGAGAACAAAGTATGGACTTTGGTTGACTTGCCCGATGATCGGCAAGCAATTGAGAATAAATGGATCTTCAAGAAGAAGACTGACGCTGACGGTAATATTACTGTCTACAAAGCTCGACTTGTCGCAAAACATTTTCGGCAAGTTCAAGGGATTGACTACGATGAGACCTTCTCACCCGTAGAGATGCTTAAGTCTGTCCGAATCATGTTAGCAATTGCCGCATTTTATGATTATGAAATTAGGCAGATGGATGTCAAAACTGCATTCCTGAATGGATTTCTGGAAGAAGAGTTGTATATGATGCAACCTGAAGGTTTTGTCGATCCAAAAGGAGCTAATAAAGTGTGCAAGCTCCAGCGATCCATTTATGGACTGGTGCAAGCCTCTCGGAGTTGGAATAAACGCTTTGATAGTGTGATCAAAGCATTTGGTTTTATACAGACTTTTGGAGAAGCCTGTATTTACAAGAAAGTGAGTGGGAGCTCTGTAGCATTTCTGATACTATATGTAGATGACATATTACTAATTGGAAATGATATAGAATTTCTGGATAGCATAAAGGGATACTTGAATAAGAGTTTTTCAATGAAAGACCTCGGTGAAGCTGCTTACATATTAGGCATTAAGATCTATAGAGATAGATCAAAACGCTTAATTGGACTTTCACAAACCACATACCTTGACAAAATTTTGAAGAAGTTCAAAATGGATCAAGCAAAGAAAGGGTTCTTGCCTGTGTTACAAGGTGTGAAGTTGAGTAAGACTCAATGCCCGACCACTGCAGAAGATAGAGAGAATATGAAAGACGTTCCATATGCATCAGCCATAGGATCTATCATGTATGCAATGCTGTGTACCAGACCTGATGTGTGCCTTGCTATAAGTCTAGAAGGGAGGTACCAAAGTAATCCAGGAGTGGATCACTGGACAGGGGTCAAGAACATCCTGAAATACCTGAAAAGGACTAAGGATATGCTTCTCGTATATGGAGGTGACAAAGAGCTCATCGTAAAAGGTTACGTTGATGCAAGCTTTGACACTGATCCGGACGATTCTAAATCGCAAACCGGATACGTGTTTACATTAAACGGTGGGGCTGTAAGTTGGTGCAGTTCTAAACAAAGCGTTGTAGCGGGATCTACATGTGAAGCGGAGTACATAGCTGCTTCGGAAGCAGCAAATGAAGGAGTCTGGATGAAGGAGTTCATATCCGATCTAGGTGTCATACCTAGTGCATCGGGTCCAATGAAAATCTTTTGTGACAATACTGGTGCAATTGCCTTGGCAAAGGAATCCAGATTTCACAAGAGAACCAAGCACATCAAGAGACGCTTCAATTCCATTAGGGATCTAGTCCAGGTGGGAGACATAGAGATTTGCAAGATACATACGGATCTGAATATTGCAGACCTATTGACTAAGCCTCTTCCACGAGCAAAACATGATCAGCACCAAGGCTACATTGGTGTTAGAATCATTACTGTGTAATCTAGATTATTGACTCTAGTGCAAGTGGGAGACTGAAGGAAATATGCCCTAGAGGCAATAATAAAGTTATTATTTATTTCCTTATAATCATGATAAATGTTTATTATTCATGCTAGAATTGTATTAACCGGAAACATAATACATGTGTGAATACATAGACAAACAAAGTGTCACTAGTATGCCTCTACTTGACTAGCTCGTTAATCAAAGATGGTTATGTTTCCTGACCATGAACAATGAGCTGTTATTTGATTAATGGGATCACATCATTAAGAGAATGATCTGATTGACATGACCCATTCCATTAGCTTAGCACCCGATCGTTTAGTATGTTGCTATTGCTTTCTTCATGACTTATACATGTTCCTATAACTATGAGATTATGCAACTCCCGTTTACCGGAGGAACACTTTGGGTACTACGAAATGTCACAACGTAACTAGGTGATTATAAAGGAGTACTACAGGTGTCTCCAAAGGTACATGTTGGGTTAGTGTATTTCGAGATTAGGTTTTGTCACTCCGATTGTCGGAGAGGTATCTCTGGGCCCTGTCGGTAATGCACATCACTTAAAGCCTTGCAAGCATTGCAACTAATGAGTTAGTTGCGGGATGATGTATTACAGAACGAGTAAAGAGACTTGCCGGCAACGAGATTGAACTAGGTATTGGAATACCGACGATCGAATCTCGGGCAAGTAACATACCGATGACAAAGGGAACGACGTATGTTGTTATGCGGTCTGACCGATAAAGATCTTCGTAAAATATGTAGGAGCCAATATGGGCATCCAGGTCCCGCTATTGGTTATTGACCGGAGACGTGTCCCGGTCATGTCTACAATTTTCTCGAACCCGTAGGGTCCGCACGCTTAAGGTTACGATGACAGTTATATTATGAGTTTATGCATTTTGATGTACCGAAGGTTGTTCGGTGTCCCGGATGTGATCACGGACATGACGAGGAGTCTCGAAATGGTCGAGACATAAAGATTGATATATTGGAAGCCTATGTTTGGATATCGGAAGTGTTCCGGGTGAAATCGGGATTTTACCGGAGTACCGGGAGGTTACCGGAACCCCCCGGGAGCTATATGGGCCATGATGGGCCATAGTGGAAAAGAGAAGAGGCAGCCCCTCATGGGCCGCGCGCCCCTCCCCTCCCTTGGTCCGAATAGGACAAGGAGAGGGGGCCGGCCCCTCTCTCTCTTTTCCCCCCTCCGCGAATCCTATTCCAACTAGGATTGGGGGGGGGGGAATCCTACTCCCAGAGGGAGTAGGACTCTCCTGGCGCGCCCTCCTTGGCCGGCCAGCCTCCCCCCTTTAGTCCTTTATATACAGAGGCAGGGGCACCCCAGAAACACACAAGTTGATCCACGTGATCTTTTCCTTAGCCGTGTGCGGCGCCCCCAGCCACCATAGTCCTCGATAATATTGTAGTGGAGTTTAGGCGAAGCCCTGCTGCAGTAGTACATCAAGATCAGCACCACGCCGTCGTGCTGACGAAACTCTTCCCCGACACGTTGCTGGATCGGAGTCTGGGGATCGTCATCGAGCTGAATGTGTGCTAGAACTCGGAGGTGCCATAGTTTCGGTGCTTGATCGGTCGGATCGTGAAGACGTACGACTACATCAACCAAACGCTTCCGTTGTCGATCTACTAGGTATGTAGATCACACTCCCCCCTCTCGTTGCTATGCATCACCATGATCTTGCGTGTGCGTAGGAATTTTTTTGAAATTACTACGTATCCCAACATGTGTGTCATCGGGCCACTGACCGACGGTGACAGTGGCGTCTTGCGCCGTTGTTGGCATACTCCTGGACGTTGGCCTAGCTTCAAGGAAGGCCAAAATGTTCTGTACTTCGGAGCAAGTCTACTGGCGGGAGGAGGCGACTGGCGTTGGTGCAAGGAAACGGTCGACGGCGGCCATCCATGCCGCTGATGGGGGCACTGGCACCCGCACGGGGACAGGCGTTGTCAACGGCGCGGCGGAGACATTCGTGTGCACGGGCGCGCACGTCAGTGCACGCGCAGGCGCATGCGCTGGCAAGTGCACGGGCACTGGCACAGGCGTGCGCGTCAGTGCACGCGCGAGCGCATGCGCTGGCAGGTGCACGGGCGCGTGAAAGTCGACGGGGACCTCGTGGAATCCCGTGGGATCAAGCTCGGCGACAATGTGCGGCTCCCAGCCCATCAATGCCACGGGGATGGGCGCTGGCGCAGTCGGGGCGACGGGAGCTGGAACGGGAGCGGGGACAGGCGCGGCGTCTTCCCGCAAGGCCAGTTCAAGCTTGTCCCAAAGCGCCTTATGTTCTTGAGACTCCGGCTGGGTGTCTTCCTCAGGAAACTGGAACACTAAGGGCAGACCATCGTGATGCGGCATGACGTACGTTTAGGTCAGGCTAGTTGGAGGTAGACGATAGGAGAATCGGAGAGGAAGAGAGAGGATTGTAGCGATACCGGGTAGTGCGGGGTTGATTTTAAACTGCGGCGCCGGCGACATTAAAAGTGGGAGCAGTTGGGACGAGGGTGGGCGGCGGAGCCTGGTCAAAGGGCTCGCCTCCCGGTGAGCCTGCACAGCGGTCTGCTCGCACGCCTCCCTGACAGCCGGCGCAGTGGTCTGCTCGCACGCCTCCCGTCGACTCACACGCTTGCTCGGACGGCACCTGCCGATGAGAAGCGGGGACTCGTGGCGGCACGTAAACGCCCACGGTTTCAATAGTGAAAGCGTTCACCTTAACGTGACAGGTCTTTCTTTCAAAATACCTTGGCTCTTCATTTGTGCAACCTGTCATAAGCAGCTTGTCTCAAATTGAAGAAAAAACTTACGAAGTAATATTTGTGCCATGTCACGTGACCATGCTTAGTTTCAAGAATTTATGCTCACTTTTGGATTTTCTGAAATTTAAGATCTAGGATTCGAAACAATATCATAACCTGCATCATGCAATAAATTTTCAACCCGTACATCTGTCCTGTTGTATTTCTTAAGAAAGGATTTGGTCAAACATTTTGCTTAGTTAGACTTCAGACAAGTTATATATGCAGAGTAAAAGGATAATCCCTCCGTACCAGTGCATTGCCTGATATATTAACTCAAGTACTAGGCACGAACAAATGGGCTCAATTCTGTGCTCATCCTGGTGTAGTAGTAGTAGTACTAGGCAATGCAGTTGAGGGGTGACCTTGACGAGCGGCAACCGAGGGAATTGAACCGTGCTCGGCATGGTAGGTAAGTTGTCTAGTTACTAAAGCATCCCTCTATTGTTCATTGGTAGTCATTATGGACCGGGGACATGAGTGGAATTTCCTAGGGCTGGAATTCTAGCCGCCAGATATTTCGACTTGAAACACTGAGGCTCGACTGGTTGGGGTTGCCTAATGTGCGTACCACGCACGCCACTGAAGGACACGAGCCCGGTTTTTTTAGGATCAACACGAGCCAAGGTCTGGCTTGTACGCCGTTGGGTCCTACCATTCGAGAATACGAAAGGAACCTTTTAAATTGCCGAACGAATCTATGTGTATTACAATACCCGTATTACCATGCCCGTGTTTTCCTTGCAATAATTAGTCATTCGAAACGAGATACTCCATCTGTTCACTTTTGTAAGTCGTTTCAGACAACTTAAAATGAACTGTTTTGCACATTGTCTGAAATGTCTTCAAGGTCTTATAAAAGTGAACAGAGGGAGTAGTATAAATTAATTAATGTGGAGTTATTTTAAAAAAATCGAAACGGTACCCACGCTAACGTGGATTAGAGTGTGTGTCACATAATTAGTTATTTGAATTAGAGTGTGTGTCACGTAGTTAGTTATTTGAATTAGAGTGTGTGTCACGTCGCGATCTACAATTCTAACGTGGATTTCGCATTTCACTGTATCCACGCTACTTTTTTAATACAAATTCATATGTATATGATGAACACCATGGTAGTGAGAAAACTTTTGGATGGATTCAAACATATGACCTACAAAATAGCACAACAAACTGAGTCAATGTCAACTTTACGAAACTTAGTATGGCACGAATTCGAAATAATTACCCGTATGCCTGGTCCTTGGTTCAAATCTTACAATGTACACCGAATTGAAACATCATATTAAGTCTCATACTATGTACATTCAAATGTTGTTTTTAGCCCCCCCCCTCGCACAAACGCTACATACTTCTTGTATCGGTCAATCTTCCTCTCCTAACCACCTTAGGAAGCTATCGGTTTCCAACACACGTTCATTCTTTCTCTCCATGTTTCGATCTCTAAGTCTCTCAACTACACAACCCCCTTTTCCACTCTGTTACCAAATGTATTTACCTCACACACCCGCCATTGCACCCCATGCCGAGCTCTCTCTCTCCCCCCCTCTCCCCCTCACCCTCTCGCGCTAAATACAAGCATTGCCTATCTAGCCCCCCAACCTCTCGTGCATGCGCACGCACGCACGTTGTATATCTAGGTCACTCCCTCGAGACTGTCTCACTCTTTCTTCCGCACGGCGGGCCACACTCACTCAATCTCGCTCTCTTTATCTGAGTCTCGTTTAACCTCATTTTCTTTCACACACAAATGATATATCTCCCTGTTCGGGCCTCGATCGACACACTCTATACTCTCTCACGCAGATTGTCTATCTAGGTCAGTCCATCCAAGCCGCCACCACTCTTTCGACCTCATGGTGGGCGACGCTCACTCAATCTCTCTCTCTCTCTCTCTCTCTCTCTCTCTCTCTCTGTATGTCTCGATTGACCTCGCTCTTTCTCGGACGAAAACGATATATCACCATGTTTGAGCCCAATTCGACCTATTCACATTGTATACTATCTCATGCACATCATCTATCTAGGTCACTCTCTCCAACCCGTCTCACTCCTTCGATCGCACGGCGACCCTATGTGATCGGTTGACCTTGCTTCCTCGCACGCACAAAATATATCTACACGTCTGTGACTGGATCATCTCTCAAGCTCTATCTTATAGCCCTCGCCCTTGCCAAAAAGCTCAATTGGACAATATCTCTCCAGAGCATATATATTTGTTCAATAAATGTCGGACCACACTCTCTTTGTCTCTCTATCTATATGTCTCTCGATTGACCTCGCTTTCTCACACTATATCTTCCATGTGTTGAAGCTACTACCTCTCCATCCCTCGCAAAGCCGGAGCTATTTACATTGCGAGGGGCACTCCAACCTTGGATTAATTTGTGTAGGCATTTATTCCGGTCGGTTTAGATTATATTTTCGTAGCATTCGGCCCATAACTATTCCAAACACCGTTGCAACCCACGCAACTGCCCTAGTTGATTTCCCTCTGGCTCGGTCATCGCTCTCTCGCACGTCCTTTCTCGCCTTCAACGTTGCACCATGGTATTATTGAAAAAAACTATGTTGTTCTCTTTAATTATTATAAATAAGCTACAAAACTACACACCGATAGTCCACCTGGAATGGAACAAATTTTGACCCACAAATTAAAGTGGTACAAAGTACACACCGAGGGGCCCACATGTCATGAAACAAATTTGGACCCATATACAAATTAAAAAATAAAGGACAAGGATCGAACATGCGACCGGGCCTTCAAGCCGCACGTCAAGAGTAGGCAACATACGTAGAATAGTAATGTTTGTTGTACCCCCTTTGTTCACATAATGTTTTTATATTACCATAGCCTAATTAATGGATAACATGTAATATTATTTTTAGTACTATTCGCCTTCACTTACTGGTGGGTTCCATGTGTGCTCTCTCTCTCTCCCCCCCTTCTGCGTTTAGACGCACGGGCAAACAGGAAGAACTCGCAGGCGATGTTGCCGTTGACCATATCTGGACGCATTCACAAGTCACAGCACCAGTGTCACGTACTAGCAGCACTAGTCAGTGTGTACGTGCAATGCACGTTAATTTGGAAGTATACTAAGTGCATGCGGATATTAACTACTATTATAAGAGTTTGTTCCGGCTTGTCCTTTGCTACAAAAAGGATTGGGCCACCTTGCTGCACTTTATTTACTTCTGTTACTTGTTGCTCGTTACAATTTATCTTGTCACAAAAACTATCTGTTACCACTTATTTCAGTATTTGCAGAGAATACCTTACTGAAGACGCTTATCATTTCCTTCTGCTCCTCGTTGGGTTCGACACTCTTACTTATCGAAAGGACTACGATAGATCCCTTATACTTGTGGGTCATCATGGTAGCACATGATATTCTTACATACAGGAGAATATGATGTCCTCCTTCATCTTAGATGCTACGGTGATACGAGCTTCGAGGTCGTTGGATATGGGATCAAAGGGCATGTAAGTAGTTTTTGTATAAATTGTGTGCAATTCTCAAACTCATCAAGGTTTCCTGCAGAAATACTAAGACACATCATGTGAGCTGATATATCTCAGATCTACAAGCTCCAAGCAACTTGTATCGGCATATAGCATCTAAGGTATGGGGGCACATGATATTCTCCCAGGGAGGAGGGGTGGGGGTGCACAACCAATCGGTGGCTGGGAGGGCGGGGACAAATATAATCTAAACAACCCTAAACAGAGCTCCACAATTTTATCTAAGGTCGAGGGGTTGACCCCCGACAATCATAGCTCCTCCTAAACAGAACATTTGCATGTACTGTAGTAATAGACTTAATATTCATGTTTCAGTTTCATGTTGTTAATCCATGGTCCTCGGTTCAATATTTAAAATGAACATGAAACTGAAACATGAATATTAAGTCTATTACTACAGTACATGCAAATGTTCTGTTTAGGCGGAGCTATGATTGTCGGGGGTCAACCCCTCGACCTTAGATAAAATTGTGGAGCTCTGTTTAGGGTTGTTTAGATTATATTTGTCCCCACCCTCCCAGCCACCGATTGGTTGTGCACCCCCACCCCTCCTCCCCAGGAGAATATCATGTGCCCCCATACCTTAGATGCTATATGCCGTTACGAGTTGCTTGGAGCTTGTAGATCTGAGATATATCAGCTCACATGATGTGTCTTAATATTTCTGCAGGAAACCTTGATGAGTTTGAGAATTGCACACAATTTATACAAAAACTACTTACATGCCCTTTGATCCCATATCCAACGACCTCGAAGCTCGTATCACCGTAGCATCTAAGATGAAGGAGGACATCATATTCTCCTGTATGTAAGAATATCATGTGCTACCATGATGACCCACAAGTATAAGGGATCTATCGTAGTCCTTTCGATAAGTAAGAGTGTCGAACCCAACGAGGAGCAGAAGGAAATGACAAGCGGTTTTCAGTAAGGTATTCTCTGCAAATACTGAAATAAGTGGTAACAGATAGTTTTTGTGACAAGATAAATTATAACGAGCAACAAGTAACAGAAGTAAATAAAGTGCAGCAAGGTGGCCCAATCCTTTTTGTAGCAAAGGACAAGCCGGAACAAACTCTTATAATAGTAGTTAATATCCGCATGCACTTAATATACTTCCAAATTAATGTGCATTGCACGTACACACTGACTAGTGCTGCTAGTACGTGACACTGGTGCTGTGACTTGTGAATGCGTCCAGATATGGTCAACGGCAACATCGCCTGCGAGTTCTTCCTGTTTGCCCGTGCGTCTAAACGCAGAAGGGGAGGAGAGAGAGAGAGCACACATGGAACCCACCAGTAAGTGAAGGCGAATAGTACTAAAATAATATTACATGTTATCCATTAATTAGGCTATGGTAATATAAAAACATTATGTGAACAAAGGGGGTACAACAAACATTACTATTCTACGTATGTTGCCTACTCTTGACGTGTGGCTTGAAGGCTCGGTCGCATGTTCGATCCTTGTCCTTTATTTTTTAATTTGTATATTGGTCCAAATTTGTTTCATGACATGTGGGCCCCTTGGTGTGTACTTTGTACCACTTTAATTTGTGGGTCAAAATTTGTTCCATTCCAGGTGGACTATCAGTGTGTAGTTTTGTAGCTTATTTGTAATAATTAAGGAGAACAACATAGTTTTTTTCAATAATACCATGGTGCGACGTTGAAGGCGAGAAAGGACGTGCGAGAGAGCGATGACCGAGCCAGAGGGAAATCAACTAGGGCAGTTGCGTGGGTTGCAACGGTGTTTGGAGTAGTTATGGGCCGAATGCTACGAAAATATAATCTAAACCGACCGGAATAAATGCCTACACAAATTAATCCAAGGTTGGAGTGCCCCTCGCAATGTAAATAGCTCCGGCTTTGCGAGGCATGGAGAGGTAGTAGCTTCAACACATGGAAGATACGGTGTGAGAAAGCGAGGTCAATCGAGAGACATATAGATAGAGAGACAAAGAGAGTGTGGTCCGACATTTATTGAACAAATATATATGCTCTGGAGAGATATTGTCCGATTGAGCTTTTTGGCAAGGGCGAGGGCTATAAAATAGAGCTTGAGAGATGATCCAGTCACAGACGTGTAGATATATTTTGTGCGTGCGAGGAAGCAAGGTCAACCGATCACATAGGGTCGCCGTGCGATCGAAGGAGTGAGACGGGTTGGAGAGAGTGACCTAGATAGATGATGTGCATGAGATAGTATACAATGTGAATAGGTCGAATTGGGCTCAAACATGGTGATATATCGTTTTCGTCCGAGAAAGAGCGAGGTCAATCGAGACATACGGAGAGAGAGAGAGAGAGATTGAGTGAGCGTGGCCCACCATGAGGTCGAAAGAGTGGTGGCGGCTTGGATGGACTGACCTAGATAGACAATCTGTGTGAGAGAGTATAGAGTGTGTCGATCGAGGCCCGAACAGGGAGATATATCATTTGTGTGTGAAAGAAAACAAGGTTAAACGAGACTCAGATAAAGAGAGCGAGATTGAGTGAGTGTGGCCCGCCGTGCGGAGGAAAGAGTGAGACAGTCTCGAGGGAGTGACCTAGATATACAATGTGCGTGCGTGCGCATGCACGAGAGGTTGGGGGGCTAGATAGGCAATGCATGTATTTAGCACGAGAGGGTGAGAGGGAGAGGGGGGGAGAGAGAGAGCTCGGCATGGGGTGCAATGGCGGGTGTGTGAGGTAAATACATTTGGTAACAGAGTGGAAAAGGGGGTTGTGTAGTTGAGAGACTTAGAGATCGAAACATGGAGAGAAAGAATGAACGTGTGTTGGAAACCGATAGCTTCCTAAGGTGGTTAGGAGAGGAAGATTGACCGATACAAGAAGTATGTAGCGTTTGTGCGAGGGGGGGGGGCTAAAAACAACATTTGAATGTACATAGTATGAGACTTAATATGATGTTTCAATTCGGTGTACATTGTAAGATTTGAACCAAGGACCAGGCATACGGGTAATTATTTCGAATTCGTGCCATACTAAGTTTCGTAAAGTTGACATTGACTTAGTTTGTTGTGCTATTTTGTAGGTCATATGTTTGAATCCATCCAAAAGTTTTCTCACTACCATGGTGTTCATCATATACATATGAATTTGTATTAAAAAAGTAGCGTGGATACAGTGAAATGCGAAATCCACGTTAGAATTGTAGATCGCGACGTGACACACACTCTAATTCAAATAACTAACTACGTGACACACACTCTAATTCAAATAACTAATTATGTGACACACACTCTAATCCACGTTAGCGTGGGTACCGTTTCGATTTTTTTTAAAATAACTCCACATTAATTAATTTATACTACTCCCTCTGTTCACTTTTATAAGACCTTGAAGACATTTCAGACAATGTGCAAAACAGTTCATTTTAAGTTGTCTGAAACGACTTACAAAAGTGAACAGATGGAGTATCTCGTTTCGAATGACTAATTATTGCAAGGAAAACATGGGCATGGTAATACATACAGATTCGTTTGCAAATGAAAGAAGATTCGTTTGCATTCTCAAATGTAGGCGCACCAGGCAAATCAGGGTCGTGTCGGGGTGGACGCTGCTTCGGTGCCTTAAAGGCAACTGCCTTTGGGTCACTGACATGTGGGCCAGCCACCTGTTGGGCCCATATGTCATGGACAAAAAGGCAGGTGTCTTAAGGCACCGATGCATAGTCCTGTCGGGGTGGTTGCGTGTGTCGGACGGACGCGTAGCACCCAGCCACCCACCCCCTCCCCCCCAAAAAAAAGGACGACGGCACTATAAGTTCGCGCTTCCACGTTTCGGATTGAAATATCTGGCGGCCCCAATTCCAGCCCTGCAAAATCTCTCTTCTCCACCGTCCCCTTCCGCGCCCAGATTGCTCAAATCCCTAATTCGCCGCCGACCCTCGAATCGCCCCTCGTCTCGTCTCTTTCCCCACCGATCCCCACCTCTGTGCCGGATGACGACGACGAAGACGACGGTCGCGCTTCACCACCGCACCGGAGCTACCTCATCTACGCCCTCGTCCACCGCACCGGGTGGTCCACCGACAACGTCGGCCGCCGCAACCGACGTGCCTCACAGACACCGAGTTCCACCGCATCAGGTTCGCTTCACCGACGCCATCTCCCATCTCACCGGGGCTACTTCACCGAGTACATCGTCACACCTCCGCCCCCCAAGGCCGTTGGGGCTTCACCAACGGTCTCGTCCACCGCATTGTAGCGCTCCGCTTCCACTCAAGATCTGCATCCATGCGCGGCCAGCCAACGCCAGCGCATCATCCTCAACAGCTCTGAAGTGACCCGCACTCTATCTAGGCGAGCATGCCCAAACGCCGGCCCGAACTAGGTATCCACACATCACTCCCTTGTGCACTGTTCCGACGATGTTTGGATATCCTTTCACTGCTCTCTTAGCTTACACGCCTATACAACTCTGACCTTAACTCTTATTTCTTCTGGAGATATCATCTGAAACAAGCAAATCCATATTTTAGCGAAGCATGACGGCGCTACGGGATCTGGTACACATCTTGCACACCCGTATAACCTTGTAAGTATCTGTCCTCTGGTACAACATCAAGGTCGATTCCTCTTATTTGATCAACCATTCGCCGTGTCAAAAATGCAGAGGGGGATGCAAGGAGCACAAGGCCTGCACATCCAAGCAAGTGGTAACATGGACTTGTACATGGAACATCCCAAGCGCAAGCAGAGCTGCAGTGAGCCTATACAATGAGCTAGCGTAAGTCCCTGCATTTCATTTAATTCGTACTGGCATTCGTGTGTGATTTATGTGCAGTGGCTGATCCACGAATTCAAGTTACCAGGGGAGAACATTTAACTTAAAAAATACGAAGGTACTTGCACTCCGAAAATCAACATAACTTGAGAAATGTGAAGCTACATGCACTTTGAAAACCAGCTAATGATCCAAAGTAGTTCAGATTATAAACACTAAATGATGCAAGCACCAAAAAACACAAAATGCAACATGGTGTACAAGGACTACAAACATGGTCTGTACCTGCTTGAATTATTCGTTCTCTGGCTGAAAATATCGAAGTGTAATTGCACGTATAACCAGTGCGCAAACTGCATATCAATATATCTATCATGCACAAGTATGCCAATAGTTTCAAACAACAGATTAGAAAAGTATTTATGCTATGTTGTCATGATACGGGGACTTTCTGGTAGATGGCCTCGATGTTTCCTCAAGCTATGAAAATGCACTATAATTTGCTTGTCATCAATGCCTGCAAATCTCTGTCTCTCTCAACATAGTAGATCATCATTAGACACTAAATCCTTTAATGAGCTTACAAAATGCTTGCGTTAGATCCCTCATTAGACACTATACGTTCATCACCAGGAGCATGTAAAATGTTTGCATCAAATCCTTCATTAGCAGTCTGTTCATTAGACACTTCAGGCTCAAGAACAACATAAGCTTGTATGTTTGCACCGGAAACTTGATTAGATACATCAGATTCAGTCAGTTCAGTATTGATTGGGGGAGTTATAAAATAAGTAGAAATTGGTTTCATTTTCTCATAGATTCCCTACATACAAGCAGTTTTACAACACCGTCAGGTTTAACTATTGGCCAGAAATTGAAGAGTTGAATTAGATATAATCAGGGATGTGATGTACCTGCTCGTTGCGCATGCTACTCTTGCAAGCTGTGACTGTCCGTTTGCGCAAGCTCGATGCCATGCCCATGCTGCCGCCGCTGCCTCCCACGCAGGCTACACCCAGGGTTGGATCTTCATCTTCTTGTCCTTCCGTTTGCTTGAAACCCTGCGACTGCCCTCCAACGAGGGCGCGAGGAAGTGCTGTGTCGGTCTGTCCAGCGGCGGCTAGGTTAGGAGCGAACCAGACTGGAGGCTGGAGCGAATGAATTGGGATTTTTCTTGCTGTCGATCGATATGGGAGGCGCTCGTTTGGGCCGCGAGCCTTCTATAGGGTCTGACTTGCACTTATGTTATTGGCCCATCCAAATTGAAACATTTTTCTTCATTTTTTACATTGCCTGCTCGTGCGTTGGGACGAACAAAACTAGCATGGGCCAACCTGGACGACTCAAACTAGGTGCACACTTTCCAGCCACCTGAGGCAGCCGCCCATACCAGCCCCTATGGTGGCGTCGCCCCTTTTTGCGTGTATGATTGGATAGTGAAAAATATTCCAGTGGCGCTTTTGATTTACCCACTGAATGGTTGAATTGCTTGTTTCTATCAACTGAGTTTGCCAATAATGTGAAGGATGCCAGTCTTTTCATCCTATTGTAGATTGCTTAGATCTCGATATGCCAAAAGTAATCGCATGAAATATACAGTAAAAGCCAGTGTGATGTGTTTGGCTACAACTATTCTGACTACACGTCCTCATATAACATATCAAGGACGCACCATCTTACCAGATTAACCATTCGACTTACCCATGCAGTGTGGGAAGAAAGAAGTATTGGGACTGCGTATCCAAGCAATTGATGCCATGGACTCCTTCGTACAACCTTGTAAGCGAAAAAGAAGTTGCATTGTGCCTGTACAAAGAACTAGCGCAAGTTCAGTTACCTGCTTCTCGGAATTTTAGTTAGCCACTTATTGCAAAATTGTTCATTTACGTTGCTTGGCTTAATTTAGTTTGCTACTGATTACATAATGGCACGGCCTGTTAATCATATTGTAGACTACGCCTATCTATGTGTTTGATACTTACTGTTAAGAATTACCTGTTTGCCTTAACTTAAATATCTACTTGTTTGATTAACTGCTTTGCTGCTGCAACAACGGGTTACAATGATGTTAAACTTTTCAGCATCCAATTAAAACTCTTTAATTCCTTGTTTGTTTAACTAGTTTGCTGTTATAACTTCCAGTTGAGATGTTTTGCTAACTTCAACTTTTCTGAATCCCAACGGAACTTTAATGGAAAAACAGGTTAGCCCAAGATCAAAGAGCGAGGTCCCCATGGACGTTGCATCATCCCACAGCAGTGGCACCGGCCCAATCGTGCATTATGAATTGCCAACTGCTGATGCTCTAGAGGCTAAACAAGTGGTAGAAAGAGATTCTGCTTCTGCACTTAGAGATGAAGTTGACATGTTGAGAAAGCAAACAACACAATCACAAGCAGTACTCAAGACAACCATTAAATATTTGGTGGATTTCAAAACGAAGCAAGCTGAGACTGACCAGATTGTTAAGGTCCTGACGGAAAAAAAGGAAATTAAATTCCTACTTGGTAAATCATAGGTGAAATGTTCTTTCCATAGTTGAATAACCTTTGTGTTGTCTGTTCATGTAATCAATCAAACCATTTGTTTTAGAGATCATGTAATAATTGTTTTTTTGTTTTTTGTTTGTAATTTTATTTGAGCACAAGTCTGTATTAATTGATAAGACTCGAAGACATTTCATTTGGATTGCTGTGCCAGACCTACAAATATGCCAATCGGGCTGAATGTGCATTCAGCAATAGTAGTATAGATGGACCATAAGTGGCACGCATCGGAAAGGGCCAAGATGCTGGCTAAAAAAGGATGCTGTTGTAGCAAAAAAAAGTACAGCGGCCTGGCTTATGTATGTTAGTTGATATTATTGATCCATATACTATATAAGTGTTTATATGTCTGTTAGTTCCGTACATTCTTGGTTGATTGACTCGGTATTTGAATCTTAATACATCGCTTGTGTACATATCTAAATGGGAGTACACATTATGCTGCGTGTGACATTTGAGTTGGACATGAAGTGTTCCAAATATTCGAATTCACCTTAAACTGGATTCTAGTTTCTGAATTTGAGTATCGGCATTTGTAAACCATATTCATATATGACAGTGGAATATATATTTGTCGTCCTTTTGAAGATATATAAAAATACATAGAATGATTTATAAAGATTCAGATAGGAATACAAAATGGATTTGAATTTATTTGCCAGGGTAAAGTGGATGCTTATTGTCCCAAAATTCGAAAGAAACAGCAAAATGTCCACTCCCACATCGGTTGCCCGAAGCCAAGTGTTTGGGAGATGGAAATTACTGTCTACCCATTACACGGACAATCCATCGGCCCGATTTCCACTTCTCTAAATAGAGGTAGGTTAGTAACTTCAATTAGACATGACACGACTGCCTCTGAGCCCATTCCGACACAGTGGGCGTCAAACATGGGCGGCAAAACTCATTTGATTCAAGCTCGTCCGAAAGACCTCTGTTTCTCCCTCCATTCCCCATTCATACACGGTGGGCGGCAAAACAAACTCTCCTCGTCCGAAATAGATGTAGGCTAATATTTTAAATAGGTGCAGATGTGTAACTTCCATCAGACGTGACACAACCGCCCTACCTGTCAGCCCGTTCATACACCGTGGGCGCCAACCGTGGGCGGCAAAACACCCTCTCCTCGCCCGAAATCGATGTAGGCTAATATTTTAAATAGAGGCAGATGTGTAACTTCCATCAGACGTGACACAACCGCCCTACCTGTCAGCCACGTTCATACACCATGGGCGGCAAAACACCCTCTCCTCGCCCGAAATAGTTACCGGCAAATATTTGGGAGATGCGAGATTACCGTCCTATCCCCAACCGACGAGACGTCCAAATTTGAAACGGGGGATAAGTTCGTAACTTCCCCATATTTCAGACAGGCGCGTCCCAAAAACATGGTTCCCCGTACCTCTCCCTCCATTTTCCCATTCATACACCGTCCCCGCTAGAACACCGCATTCCCACACCAGCCTCCGTCCGCCACCCTATCCATCGCCGCCGTCCTCCACCACATCCATCGCCACCGTCCTCCACCATGCCGGAGCGCCTACCAAGACCGCGTCGTCCACTGCTAGAGATGGACGTTTCTCATCCACGGCGATGGACCAATAGCCTTGCATCGCGTCCTCTTGCTTCATCGGCACTGTCGTCCTCTTTGCCGGGGCCGCTCACATGATCTTCTCTTCCACCGCAACGGGACTTATCCCCCGATGCACCCGTCTACCGTCGCAGATCTGCTTCAACGCCACCGATAGCCATCGCACCCCTGATGCCTACACGGTGCCGCAAGAGAGGTGGTACTTCATATCTCCTCAACTTTTTGATCTCAACCAGAAAATAGATCTTAACTTGGTTACTCTACTTTCTTTTCAGCTCTTAGAATTTAGTTCTTAGTTCGAAGCAAACAATGGATGCTAAATATCATTTCTTTGGTTTGCAGCTTCAAATCTGCCATGGCACAGCCATAATACGGTTTAATTGATCATGCTTAGGGTTTAATTAATCATGTTGGTTCCGTGGTGGTTTCTTTAATAGAAATCAGAGGGGAAACCCTCTTTTGCTAAAAAATATATGCTTAGAGTTTCCCCCTTTTATGATCACTATACGATCAGGATACGTGCTTCATGTCATAATAACACTACTCCACCCATCAAGCTAAACAAGCTTAGTTGTTCAAATATGAATCTGATATTATTAAAACAGAGTTGTTTAATTGGTCAGCTAAATGTTCCTAAATTAGTTTCAAAAATGCATGTTCGCCGCTCGGGTGTGTATCTCTGTGTGTGGTCTGGTCAGCACGGTTGGGGAGGTGAACTTTGCATATGCAGGGGTTTATAGGGAGACACTCTTCGAGTTGAAACCGCAATGCATTCCATAGATAATCTGACTACTTTTTATGTTTTCATGAATCTCAGATTCTGAACAGCATCATAATGATTATGAGCTTGCGCGCATGAAAAGAATAAAGCAGAACAATGCCATGGCTGTCAAACTTGGCATTAAGGGACTGAAATCAAGTTTGGATGCAATGCAATGCAAACACTCTCCACCTACAGATTCATGCTCAGAATATGATCCTAACAGTGATTCTGAGTTAGAGGGAGACCTAAGTCAATGTAGCTCCCTAGTGGAGGAGTCAGAGGAAGATGCCATATCTTATTCACCCATCAAGGTACTTGCTCTAACTTTCCAAGGTTACATTGCTTGCACATATCTTGCAACTGATGCTTTGCATTGCTTCTACTTTGTTGAACTGCCATTAGCTTAGTTTACACATCATGTATGTGAATACGCCCTGCCTATCCATTTTCAGTACATATTCCATTTGTCATCATACCATATTTATCCATTCAAATGTTGTTCTTGTGTATCAGACGTTCAAAAGGAAGAGGGTGATTGCTGATCGTGGAGGAGCACAAGCAAAGTATTTGGAAAAGGTAGTGGCAACTGATAAATCAAATAGCCCATTAGGTGTAGTTGCAATATCACCTGACCCACAAAATACCCCAACTCTAGCAGACTCTAGCCCTACTACACTGGTCATTTCTGATGCCCAACTCAGCAGACCCCAACTGCAGCAAACAATATGATTATGCCAGTTGACATAGCACCAGTTGTACGACGCAAAACCCCCATTCCAGCAAAGGGTACACCAAATCCAGTTGCCAAATCCCTTTTCGAACCAGAGAGAACCCCAATTGCAGCAAATAGGACCCATGTTCCATTTCTTCCCAGTTTAGAAGACGAAGCTATGTTGTTGTCAGGAACTTTGTGCGCATCTTTCCTTCATGGAAAGATTATACCGTAGACACAGAACAATTTCCAGTCTTCCTCCGCAACTTATGCGTAAGTAATGTACTAATGTTATTCATGGTCATTACTGCATATGTTTCTGCTGACAGAAGACACAAGATTTCATTCTTTTAAATAGGTGAGGCACAAACTGGATTGTGATGATGAGCAAGGGTTGGTTGCGTTTTTCGAGCACTCATTGATGAAGTACCGTTCCTACCCGAGGCAAGCGCACTTCGATGGCAAGCCTCTGAACGAAATTTCTGTAAAGTCTCTGATGCTACATTTATTCGACGGTGACTAGAATAATCTTGTTACACATTGGTCTCGGCTGCAGCGTAAGGTACTGTCTATGATATCACATCACAATTTGAACTACATTTCTGCATTTGCCTTAATGTCTCACTTGTAGAAAACTGTTAGCAGAAAAACATTCGTTCTCAAGGGACCACAGAATCTCGCAACTATACTACACACTGCTTTGCTCTTGTGAGTACCTCTTGCCCTGTATGACCATACTTACTTTCATAACTGTTTGATTATGTAGCATCACTGCACATGTTAGCCTCGTAATCGTCCATTTAGTGGACATTATAAGATCCGTATGGACTCTTACATAAATTTAGAATCAACCCAATGCTTTTGAAGAGGTTTAGCTCTGCAGTCCTCTTGTAAGGACTGAACGTGGTCTATCACTGTACTTACATTAACAGCTACTCCCTCCGTCCCATAATATAAGAACATTTTGTATAGTACACCAGTGTTCAAAACACTCTTGTATTATGGGAAGAGGGATTGGTTCATTTTGTAGCATTCTGCATCTTATCTCCCTCGCCCACCATTTACTAAAAAAGATCAGATCTATATTTAATCTTACCAACAAGTAGAATACACAGACAATGTCAGTGCAGAAGTGTAGCCCATTGCTCTTGTCAGTACATTTTGTCCTGTAACGCTTGTACTTCCAGGGATTGGTAGTTGATTATGTAGCATCAATCTGCATCTTATCTTCATTATCCTCTATCCCTTCCAGTATTATCATATCTATAATTATTCTCTACAAAATGTAGAGTACAGGCAATGCTTATGAAGAAAATTATGTGCTGAAATTCTTGAGTTATCCTTCCCTTGACATGGAGAAGGGCATTATAAAGCCGGTGTTAACTGTTAATGTAAGTCAGTCCTTCTAAAGCCTTTATCCTCAACTGCTGTTTAATTTGCTCATACTCCCTATCGTTTACTACTGTTTCTACCAAAATGCATGTTCGTAAGAACCGTAAGTTCTAAGTTTTACTTATAAAACCAAATTCCTTATTCATACCATGCACATTACTTAATACTCCCTATATGTATGCTTGTTTTTGTGGATCTATAATCCAGTGCGTGGTGAAGCAGCCCACGTTTGCACCTTGTCATCTCCTGTTTTATCTTACTGATGTGGCTGATGATATGAACAACATGCCATGCACATTATCCAAAATAGATACAATGATTTTCTTTGCCCTTCATCTATGCTTGTTATGTTGACATGGTAATCCAGTAGTGTGGTGAAGCTCCCCGCATTATGAACAATGCCAAATTATGCTATTGATATTTTGAACATACTCTTTATTTTCTAATTTGAAGGATAGAATTAACAGAATAGTTATCATCTTTGTTTATACACGTGCAAAACCTGTCATCTCTCTGCTTTGTTTCATGGTGATATGCCTGATGGCATGCACAAGTCTGCTGAAGGCTGTGAGATAAACCCAACATATATTGCAGCAAAGAAGGCAAAACATCTTGAAGATAGCAAGACAACCCCAAAGTATTGTCTTGATGCAGTGTTCAAGTTACTTGAGACTAACAGTCAGACAAGCTCACAGAATTCGTTGTCTGAATCAGTTCGACTTCTTCAGTACCAAGTTGTAGCAGAAAGGCATTCTGCAACTCAACTTCGACTTGAAGTCCTATCTCTAAGAAAGATTGCGGAGAACACCAATGAGAACCTCATCGCTAAACAGCTACACCTGGAAGCTATGACCGACATGCTAGGCCGATCTCACAGCCTTGCTCAACAGCTTGTGCAGCAGTTCCCCCGCAAGGCTAACCTTTCTTGAACTGTCTTGGAAGTAGTCTCGGTTCAGTATTATTTTGTTACGCTGCAATGGTGCCCAGTTTTTGTAATCTGCTTCTTCATTGCGCTTTATGATCACTGGTGGTGAACTTCGATGCCCAATGGATGTAATATACCTTAAATCCATTATTGTGTACTGTAGGTTTATTCTTAGTTACTATGCCGTAATTTATTTATTCTATAGAGTATGTTTGTTCTTAATTCCTACTAGTTACGCAGCAGCCCGAAATGAACCCCGACCCATGATTGTGCGAATCAAATCACGGGCTTTTAACATGCCAAAATTGTCTGCGTCCTTGTTTGGCCCAATTAGATATCGGCTGCGAGCAGGCCGGATGCAAACCGGGCCGTAGTTAGGCCCAACTATATGACAGGCTTTTAACAGTCTGAAATTAATATAGGGCCAAAATGTTAAATGGGCCCTTAACAGGCCAAAACTAATATCAGGCCGAATTACTAAGTGGGCCTTTAGCAAGTGGGCCCAAAAGCATAGAGTCTAGTTGACGGGCCGAATCTGATATGGGCCATAATTGAGCCCAAAGCCTCTTAAAGGGTCGGACCTGATCTGGGCCGTAATTTGGCCCAGAACGTGGTAGGCTTTTAACGGGCCGGATCTCATATGGGCCACTATTAGGCCCGGAGCGTGGCAGGCCATTAATGGACCGGATCAAATATGGGCCGACATTTGGCCCAAAACATGGCAGCCAGTTAATGGGCCGGCCTACTAGGGTCCTTAAAATCTTGTGGGCCTATAGCTGGGCCGGCCCATTAATGTCGGCAAAATCTCGTGGGCCTTTAGCTGGGCCGGCCCATTATGACCCGCAAGAATCTTGTGGGCCTTTACCTGGGCCGGCCCATTATGGCACACAAAAATCTTGTGGGCCTTTACCTGGGCTGACCCATTATGACCCGCAAAATCTTGGGGGCCTTTAGCTGGGCCAGCCCATTATGGTCCGCAAAATCTCGTGGACCTTTAGCTGGGCCGGCCCATTATGGTCCGCAAAATCTTGTGGGCCTTTAGTTGGGCCGGCCCATTTAAACTTGATGGGCCGGTCCACGTGTCAACATATCATAGGTGCGTCTCGCCCATTGGATGAGTGACACCTGTGCCAACGCGGACCTGACACGTGTCATCTCCAGTCAATGATGATTTTATACATGGAAAATCCCCATTGGTCGGGGCTGTTAACGGGTTATCGGATCCAAAACCCGACCCGATAGCTTAACGGTGTTCCGTTACGGTGGATGCCACGTGTCGGTCACCCTTGACGAAAGCACTTCTGTGACGCGCGATTTATCGTCATGGAAGTGGACACTTCCGTGATGATAATTTTGGTAATGTCATGGAACACTTCTACGACAACACAGATATGAGTATCTTGATTCTGTCATGGACGTACATGCATGACAAAAAAAGCGACCTACTGTGACAAACACGTATCATCACAGAAGTGTTTTTTTGTAGTATTTGTTACCTAAGTTGGAACTATTTTGTTGGCAACGCAGGTGGTCGACTATTTGGCATTGGCGACATCGGTTTCGACATCTATTCTGGCGACGGATACACTAGTGGTGTTCAATGGTGAAGTTGAAGTTACCATGCAAACAAAATGGTGAAGAGTTGTTGGCTCACGGTGGAGTGATAAAGATGATGCTTGATTACAACCTCGGTAATGTTTTATCTCCAAGTAGATGTGTGTGTCTTCGTGCAGGCTACCAGAATGGCCAATGTTGCCCTGTGTAAGTTGTTAATTAACTAGCAATTGTAGTTGTGTGTGAAATTTTGTTCCTGAGTGAAGAGAGACAAGAGAGAAAGAGAGAAGAAATAAGAGAAGAGAGTAAACAGTGGAAACGAATAGAAGAGATAAGAGATAAGAGAGAAAAGAGAGAAAAAGAGAATAGAAAATAAGAGAGACGGGAGTACAAAATAGAACAGAGTAAAGGGAGGAAAATCAAAATAGAAGAGAGAAGAGAGAGAAAGATAGAAAAAAGAGAAGAGATGGAGGCGGTTTATAGATTGATTGAGTTGGAGTTCATTTTATAGTTTATCTACTATTTGAAGATTCTAATCGTTGTGAACACAACAATGGACATGGTGTGCCCCAGGTGTGGTGACAGCCGTCGCGGAAGGTGCGACAAGGTGGTTCAATTGGGCCTGACTTGGATGAAGAACAATCGCTTCTCTATTGTGCTTGGAGTGGACTTTAGGGGGAAGATGGTATGTTTGGAAGATGAATTATTAAACCAATACATGCATAGATGTGGCCAACAAAGAACTATGATCTAATTTTATTTCACCTCATAGCTTTGTTTAGATCATTCCTTGCTTTGCAAGGCATGAAGTCCTGAACATTCCGCAGGTTCCAATGCATCAACAAATGATAGTTGAGACCCACCTTGGAACAAGAGATGGATTTAACTTCCAAAAATGAGGGGGAACATGCCCTAGTTGGAGAGGACTCGCCATGAGATACATGCTTGATGTGGCGATGAAGATCGAGATGTGCATTCTCTGCAAACCCAATCTTGACATCATTGTGCGCATTCCTAGTGTTCCAGTGCTTCCCCGTGTAATTTTTCATAACCATTAATATATTTAATGAGTAACCATTTTATTATACTACCTGCTAAAAGTAGTCTCTCGATTACATATAATGTGGACAACTTACTTCATGGCGTCTGACAAAGTTCAAAACATTGTGGACAAGATTCATGTCATTGCCCGCACGACACTTTCTTGGCAAGACTTGGACGTGGTTGTAGAATTTGTGGAAATCATTGAGGAATTTGTTGAGGACTATGTTCGACCGTATGACGGGTCATTCGTGCCATTCATGCACACCTTGAATAAGAGCAATGTCGAAAAGTCACCGCTGGTATGAATTGTATGCGATGACAAGCCTCCATATCATTTGAATTATTAATGTTATAATAGAAACTCCCAATGTCGAAAAGTCACATGCTGGTATGATATACTCATTGTGTGTTGCAACAAAATCTCCCAAAATATGTGATGCCTATGCAAATGCAGGCTCAGAATAGTGGTGACATGAGACTTTTCGTGTGTGACCAGACAAACTTATCATGCACCTACTCGACGTCATCAGAAGATGGATGCCTCATCATCAACGGATGGCAGGAGATCTGTGGCATCTACGACTTCACCGAGGTTGGAGACAAGATAATTAGCGTCATCCACGTAGGACATGCAGGCCCCTTCCTCTTCGTGCATACCATTGCTAAGACGACTGATGACGAGTAGGTGTCTTCGAAAAGTCCAACATGGATGCATGTTTATTTACATCGATTATGATTGGACTAGTGTTGAGTACTTTTTATGGTTGTGCCGTTAAGTGGATTTTCCCAGAATTTAACTGGGTACTATGTGATGCTAGTTAATTGTATTGAAGATTTCATATGTTTAATTTATGATCCAATAATAACAACTGCTACATTTGGTTTTGATAGTCTAATTAAATGCTGCCATGGCAGCAAATTTGTGTAGTAGAACATCCTGCTAAACAACATAAATGCATTTTAATTTTTTTCGGGCATATTACACCAGCAGCGTGTAGGTCTAGAGGAACGCTACTACATTATTAGCATTGTTCATGTTGCTTGCACGCTGCAGGGTGCGATGCTACTAGCAGCGTCTAGGTTCGAAGGCTGCTGGACTGCCACTGATTAGCAGCGTTTGAGGCAAACGCTGGTGGTTGTTAACTACAAGCGGCCAGTAGTAGCGGCGCTCCACTGAAACGCTGCTACAGAGCACTTCCCGACGCTGCTAATGAGGGGGTTCTGTACTAGTGTTAGAGGAACACATGGAACATAAGCAACCTAAGCATTAATTATACATATACCAAAAACATCTTCACAAGTACTACTCAAGTTCTACTCCAAGTTGACATCAGCAACTACATTCAGTACACCAACATCAAACTATCTAACTAAGATTACTCCGAAAATGGAGCTCTGTTCAGATTGGTAGTTTGTGAAGCCGGTTGCTCGGAATGGATGCAGACCATCATCTAGCGTATGCCCTCGGCCTTTCACTCGTACTGAATGGATTTGTAGACCACGTGTTCCTCGTCTTGGATCTGTGGGTTCACCTGAATAAGCATGGCCGAGTAGTCTTCACTAGCACGCTCAGCCATGACATGCACCATGCTGTCCACATCCTCCTCTCCTAGGGACCCTAAAGGGGGTGGAATCATCGGGTGATGCCATGTCCGCGAGGTTGGTGCTAACACCTAATAACTCATTAACGAAAAAGTGTCACAAATGAAATATAATTTAACTTAGAAGGATAGTTTATTAGGCATGTGGGTTGACTTTTGGTCCGTCGAGGCTCCCTTCAACAACTTTCATCTCTCAAGTGGTGGTTTATATATATTGTGGGCACTGCCTTACTGGTGCTTTGACTATTGGTGATGGTTGTTATTTTACTCCCCGTCCTGCTTTATCAATGTCTCAAAGGAGGAGAAGTAATACAAAGACCCCATACGACAACAGCCGGTATCCACGTCTCAAAACATCTCGCATCTCTCAACTGGTGGTATAAATGGTGGACTCTCCCTCACTGATATTTCGCGGTGATGGACATTACTCCTCCTCCCCCTCTTGCATTACCAAGGTCTAGCGCAAGGAGAAGGAGAAACAACCCCCGATGACAACAGTTACGATCCTTTCTCCAAGCACAAAAATAAGGTTGTTAAGGTCTGGTTTGAGAATCTGGAATATAATAATTCGATAACAATAAGTTGTCAGACTCTTGTGATAGTGCACATCATCTAATGGGTCACTAATTCGATGACAATAAGTTCTCATGTTTGAGAACCCAGGGTCACTCCTTGGGGAAAAGATATGGGGGACCTTCTACTATCCAAACCGGATCACAAAGGGCATCACTAATTTTGCAATGCATGCACTAAGTTTTGCCACATGAGAAATAAAAGCTACCCATATTTCTCTCCTTGATAGACACACTAAGTGCCAAGATCAGAAGAAAGCCCGCTTATCTGGCTACACAAACTCTCGCATGTCCGTCTTGGCCAAGAGATCAGAAGTTATCGAGGTAGGGAGAGGCTGAAAATGCCGTATTCCAACATGCCATCGCTGCCACCACCCCATCAATACCGTCACAGAAAAACCCCCTGCAAATGTCTTAATTTATAATAGAGAAGGCAGCAACAAGGGAATTTCTAGGCGCACAAAAGTTTGGTACTGGTAGGAAGCGCACACAACGTCCTAGAATAAATGGGCCGGACCATGTAGCTCCTTCCACTGTTTTCATTTCTGTGTTTCTTCTCTTGTTTTTATTAGTTTATTTCCTTATTTTCTATTGGTTTATTTTCAATTTTATCCTTTTTTACTTTTTATTTTTCTATTATTTTCCTTTCTATTCAAATTATTTTTAATTTGTGAATATTTTTCAGTTTCATGAATAATTTCAAATTTCTGAATATTATTTAAATTCATGAACACATTTAATGTCTAATGAAAAATAATCCCCTAGTATGTTTAACTTCACAAAAAACTAAATAGCATTTCTATTTTCAAAATTCGCAAAAAAAATTTAAATTACATGAGAATTTTCTAAAATCTTTGAATTCTTTCAAAATCCACGAACATTCTTTTAACTTTTTGAAAATATTTTTAAATATCTCAAATTTTTGAAATTAATAAATATTTATTAGACTTCAATTTTTTAGAATATATTGAATTCGTAGGCAATTTATTAAATTCATGATAACTTTCAAAAGAAATTGAACATTTTAAAAAATTCAGAAAACAAATTAAGATCCATGAACATTTTTTCAAATTCCCAATTATTTTTAACTTCCTAATGTTTTTATGTTACCCAAAAAAATTACACTGACAAAAACAAACGGATATCTATTTTTTCCTGAGCGAGCATGCATCATAAGAATGAGCACAAATATCCTCTGTGAGCGGTCTGGTGAGCAAGTTAGTGAATGACTGAGCGAAATTAAATGGTTCGTGGCTAGTGAGCGCTGCACACAAATAGGCGGCCACACGCACTGGCGCCTTCCGGCTGGACACGAATAGGATGGTCCATTTAACGTCTAGTCACCGGGTCCTGTAGCGACTCGGGTTACTGGCCGCTTTTTATAGTATTTGTTTTCTTTCTTTTTTCAAATAAACACTCTTTTCTCCAAAATGCAAACACTTTTGTCCGGATTTGCGACCATTTTTTTATAAATTATGAAGTTTTTCTTAATGCGAACATTTTACATTAAACATTTTTCAAAATCTGAACACTTTTCCAAATTAAACATTTTCTAAAACATGATCATTGTTTCCAAATTTGGAACATTTCTTGAAAATGCAAACATGTTTTCAAATTTGTGATTATTTTAAAAAGGAACACTTTTTAACACACGATTTTGAAATTTGTGAATATTTTTGAAAATTTAGAAACAATTTTCCAAATATGCTAACATTTCAACAAAAATCTGAACAATTTTCAAAATTTTCATTTAAAAAACAGATAAACATGTAAAGAAAAAAGTAACAATCAGTAAAATTTGAGAAGGTTCCCAAAACCAGGTTGTAATATGTTCGTTGTGTACAAAGGACCATCCTTTTAACATTGCTCTCTCTATACTCATTCTTGCGAAAGAACCCCAAAATTACTATTTAGGGGGTTCCCCTTGCAAAGGTCACTCCCAAGGGCATGCAGAGGGAGGTATTAGGTTCTGGGAGAGAGCTTTGGATTCGACGGGGGTTGTTGTCAGCGATAAGAGTGCTTGCGGGGCATCTGACGATATCCTGGACTAGGGGGTACTCAACACGTCATCTCCCGGTCTGTTAGATTGGGCCGAGAACCCCCGCGGCCGTATATTCATGCGCCAGTCCGGACGGCTGCCGCATACAAGGAAGATTCCACAAGACTTGGCGATCAAGACAAGGACTCCACCCCACCGGCGTATTCTGCTAGGATTCTTGTTATCCTAGGCCTCTGGTGCATTATATAAACCGAGGCCAGACTAATCGATAGAACAACAATCATATCATACAACAATCATACCGTAGGCTAGCTTCTAGGGTTTAGCCTCCTTGATCTCGTGGTAGATCTACTCTTGTACTACCTATATCATCAATATTAATCAAGCAGGAGTAGGGTATTACCTCCATCGAGAGGGCCCGAACCTGGGTAAAAACATCGTGTCCCTTGTCTCCTGTTACCATCCGGCCTTGACGCACAGTTCGGGACCCCTTACCCGAGATCCGCCGGTTTTGACACCGACATTGGTGCTTTCAGTGAGAGTTCCGCTGTGTGTTCGGCAAAAGGTCGATGGCTCGCCTGCAGATCAACTGCGACTTTAGCATCTTTGTCACCAGCTTGACTGGTCACCTTGGTTTGACCAAGGACAGCGCCCTATCTCCGATCGTCATGTTCGGATGAGGGCCTTCATCAACGTCAACTCCGACCTCTATCAACATCATGGAGGAATCATCCAGGGATCCCGGGGGCTCAACGTCAACATTGCCCTCGGGCGACCGTGCTGTTTTTCTGGACAGCGAACTTGTATCCGCCGCCACCGCCCCCTCAAGTGTCGTTTTAACGATTGCTTTGGCGGGATTGTGCGGAATTGGGTCTACAACAACCCTGGAAAATTTCGTCGAGTTCCGATGGAGGAATCTCTGGCAATCCGCGATATACCGGACCCCTGTCAAATCTGGACGGGAATCTGAACGAGTTTAGGGCGTGGTGTCCAACTTCTAGCTCGGACGTCCTTTGGAAGATCCAATCGTTGGTCGGCTGCGGAATTCCTATATCTACCAGCCCTCCAAATTTCAGCTCGATCCGGCCGTCCAAACTCCGGGAACCTTCCGATTAGTGCATCACTTTTCGGATCTGTTTTCTACGCGAAAACGAATCCGACCCGAGTTCGTCTTTTTTATGAACGGGATTTCGGACATCCTTTTTGAAGGAAGTTTTGTATGGGGTATTGTATTTTGTCCCCGAACACATCCCACTAAAATCTTTTGAACATGATCTTCAACATCATGCTGGTGTCAAACCAGTCCGGCAATATTGCTCCACGGCTGCCAACCTGCACTAGACACGTCGTCACTTTGTTGAGCCGAGCTCAACTTCTTCGGATCATCATCTCGGCAAGCCGAACAAGAGTTCGGCATCGCGAAGGATAAATCATCACCAACATCGCCGCCCCACGGATTACACGGAGCGGGCATATCGGCATCGCCGCACGGTCGCTTCATCAAGCCGGCATCGACCACGTCACGACCTGCATCGACAGGGCCGCACTATTGCTTCTTCAAGCTGGTGTCCATCACGTCGACCTACTCATCGAATGACATCGAGGCTTCGACATCTCGGCTGGACCGGGGGCTTCGCCATCTCTTCATCAACCTGCTCCGGACACTTCGGCGTCACTAGCCGACCAGCTCCGTCACGTTAGCTGGGCCGAGGGATTTGCCTCGGCGAGCCAACCTTTACCAGCATTGCCATGCCGTCGTTTTATCGCCCATCAGGCAATGGGTGTGCGGAGCGAGTCCCAATTTTGGGAATCATCTTCCTTCGGATTGCTACAACAAATAAACCAGGTGCTATTAATCCTAATATTTTTTTTGCTTATTTAGGTTTATTTTTCCCAAGGAATTATTACCCTGCTTTGTCCATCATCTGTACACAGGTCGATCAAATGATGGCCGCATTAACGACCGCCACATGGTGGTTTGGTCACGTTTCGTACATAGTCCGGCGCACGCCGCATCCGGAACTCGAACCGACCTGTGAATTCAGGCTTTGTCACGCCTTTACCGCATCACACCGACGCCCTGCATCGACATTGACTTCGGCGCCAGGCCATATTTCTTTTATTACTCACTTTGCAGAAATTATTTATTATGCAACGATTTTTTTATTATCACTATTATCTCCGGTTTGCACTATTTTTTGTGCACAGGAAAATGATCCCGGGACTTCGGCGTCACTCTGCCGGTCTGCATTGACCGTACTATGTCACCACTTCGGCGTGTCGAGCTCTCCGCGCCACCACCTCGGGACCGGCTTGGGGGATGGAACCTTGCCCCACATCAAGCTCGGACCGCGTCATCAATACCTAACACATTAACCAGCTAAGTCGCTTTCATGCTCAAAGCTTTAATTTCTAACTTGTGTTCGGTTCGACCAAGCATTATACCTTTTTGGAAAAAAGTTGCTTGTAAAATTTTTTCCTTGCCCAAACTTTATTTGTGACGCATAAATTCAAATACCCAATTCATTTGGGGGCTTCCTTCATGAAGCTTTTTCTCTTGCATATGATTATACTTGTACGGCTTCGTTCCTTGTTCGTGTATTACGCCACAATATGCACCATATTGACTTAAGCGATTTGCAAGCTGGGTTGCCTCGCTCCTGTGTTTACCCCTACGTTCCCGATTGTTCGGCTAGGCAGTAAAGGGAGCACCTCTGCGATTGTCACGATCGGGTCACCTGAGTCGGACCTCAGACTGGGTGAAGCCGAAAGCTAGCGCTCTTATAGTTTTCAGTGATGGTCGGCACACAATGGAACTCATGAGTACAAAAAATCTATTGCATAAGTCTCATAATAACAATGAGCACCGAAGAAAGGTATCGATGGGGGTACTATTTTCTTCGAAGATGCTTCTTACACTTCACGGTAATATAGCATAAGTTCCCTGAGCGCGCTTTGTCTGTTACAGCCTTATGTCCTGATTGCCTGGTTATTGGAAACACCGTCGATATTCTCGACCGATGAAGTACATAACACTTTTCGGTCCTTGACCGAAGAGGGAGAAGCTGACCGTCGGTTAAGACGCGTTTAAAGTTCGGTTGAACATAGATATGACATAAGTACTTCGGTACATGCAATCATTCTTCTACCCAAGTCACTTGGGGGCTCTTAAAATTTCTATGAGCTATTTTATAGTAAATGTGTTTTCTTCTTGGTCGTTGCAAAGTCTTTTTCTATCGCTCCTTTTTCGACGTGAGTGTGTGGTCAATAGCCCATTTTCTCGCTAGTGACCGCTCGAGTTTAGTTCGCTAAACTGGTCTAACGAGAAGCACTCCGCCTTCGGGATAGGAGGCTACAGCCGTAGGCTGACCCGCTTGAAGTCTTGAGATCGGATGTGTAATGTTAAAGCACGACAGAAGCACTCTTTTTTTTCTAAGACCAATTTTCGGATTGGCACCGAACACTTGATATTGTTCGGACGTCATGTTTTTACTGACGTTTCTTGGTTTTCCAAGCTTTTTGGCACTTTTAAAACTATTTGTGCTTTTCCAGCATTAGTATCGCAGTGCAACGCCGGACACCTTTAGGGATTCGGCAAAAACATTCTCAGATATTGCTATATATGCATCGGTTTCGAATTGTGTCTTCAGTCAATAGTTGGGTTGCCCGGCTCCTGCACTTGCTTCCTACGTTCCGTTTTGTTCGGCTAGGCGTGCAAAGGGAGAACCACTGCGATTGTGCTTCCAGCTCACATGGTTAAGCACCTCAGTGGAGAAAGCCGAAAACTGACTTTTAAAATTAGCGTAAACTGGTCAGCGATCCGATGACTATGTTAAATGATGGGCCATTCATAACATTGGCCGAAGTGTTTACGGCTTGACCCCGACTGTGGCCGAACACTACCGGGGGCTATTAACTGGCCTTCCAAACTAAATCCTAAATATTTTGCTCTTACATTAGATCTGAGGTTCAATGCTCATGCTTAGCATGACAACCCAAAGAAAGGAACCGTTAGCGGGACTATTTTCTTTGGAAGACATTTCTTCTGTTAAACAGTAATATAGCTCTCTCCGTACCTTTGTTTATAAAACCGAATGGCCAGATTGCCTTGTTTGTTGTAAATTTTTGCCCATATAAAGGCTTCATAAAGTAGGACAAACACTCCTCGGCTACTGGCCGAGGAGGTGGAAGCCAATGGTCGGTCAACAAAGTTTTGTACAATGCGGATCCGGGCATTAAATGACGCAAAGTACTTGGGTACATAGAGTCATAACACATAATTTGTGATTTTACTACGGATATTGATCCTTAATTCGGCCACCCGTGCCGCATTAAGGCTCGGGGGCTACTGGGCTTCGGGCTTATTATTTACAAATATTAAAGGGGCACATCGATCCCCAGATTTGGTGTTGCCACCCGACCAGTGTCTCGGGGGCTACTGCATTGCTTGTCCAATGCAGAAAATTTTATGTGCAATATAGTTTCCGAGGAGATTTCGATCCTCAGATTGGTCGGCCGCACCCAACCTGAGTCTCGAGGACTGAGCACGCCGCTTTTAGTGTCCCGAAGTATTCTGCCGAGCTTGGACTTGATCCTCAGGACGATTTTGCCAATCAACCTGAGTCTCAGTGGCTACTGGGATCAGCGGTCTTACGTCATCCTTCAGGTACATCTCAGGTTTTAGACCGATACATACCTTTCAGGGCTACTGGCTATATATCTCGGAAGAGAATGAATTGCATCAACAATATATTCACAAAAAATCGGCCCACATTCGGGGCGGTGCACCACCTCGGAAGCAGCCCGGCATAAAGCTCGGGCGCTAGTGGCTGGCTCCATAGAGGGCATTTCCGGCATTAAGCTCGGCTAAACTCCTTCAAACTTCTTTGAACCAAGATGATCTATGACATCTTGGATATAGTCCGGCGTTGGAGCTCGGATACATTTCGGCGTTGGAGCTCGGAAGCAGTTCGGCATTGGTGCTCGGCTGCACAAAATACCTCGAATGCAGTCCGGCGTTAGAGCTCGGACCCAAGAGGACACTGCCTCCCGGGAACAACTTCAAACCCGAGGTGTGGCATAAAAATAACAAGGCATTGATAAAAGGCCGGAAACTTAAAGGGGCTCCTCGGATGACCGACGTGTAAACTCGTCGAATGCATTTCGACAATTCTCAAGATCGAAGATGAGAAGATTTGTTGAACCAGTTTTCAAGACCGGCAACCAAAGATGAAGAACAGTTTGGAAGAATCGAGGAGCGTCCCTAACTTGAAGACCGGTTCAGGGGGCTACTGACGGTGTCCTGGACTAGGGGTTACTCAACACATCATCTCCCGATCTGTTAGATTGGGCCGAGGACCCCCGCGGCCGTATACTCATGGGCCAGTCCGGACGGCTGCCTCATACAAGGAAGATTCCACAAGACTTGGCGATCAAGACAATGACTCCATCATACCGGCGTATTCGGCTAGGACTCTTGTTATCCTAGGCCTCTGGTGCATTATATAAACCGAGGCCAGGCTAGTCGATAGAACAACAATCATATCATACAACAATCATACCGTAGGCTAGCTTCTAGGGTTTAGCCTCCTTGATCTCGTGGTAGATCTACTCTTGTACTACCCATATCATCAATATTAATCAAGCAGGAGTAGGGTATTACCTCCATCGAGAGGGCCCGAATCTGGGTAAAAACATCGTGTCCCTTGTCTCCTATTACCATCCGGCCTTGATGCACAGTTCGGGACCCCCTACCCGACATCCGCCGGTTTTGACACCGACGGCATCCTTCCTCTCCTTGGGGGCATTGACAAAGAGTGCATACCTCATCACTGGTCGTGCCTGATTGGAGTCGAAGCAGTGGTGGTGGCTGTTGGCATGGCTGGATTTTACCCGAGGTTTGATGTGGCGATCTAGTGTGGGTCCGGGTGAAAGCTTTGTGGTTGATGGGGGTCAATGTCGGCGAAATCACTCTAGGGTAGAGGTTATGTTAGGGGCCGGTGGTCTATTTGGAGGCATGTGGGTGTGTTAGTTTTTTATTTTTCATTGGCCATGTGATTTTCGGCCTAGTTTTAATTATAAACTGGACCACTCTAATTTTTTATGCCTTTTTCTATCTTCATGAAATCGGCAGAGCTCCAACTTTGCATTGTAAAAAAAGTATCTAAAAACTATGCATTTTAGAAAATCACTTGTCCGAAATCATTTTGATCATATTGAAAGACTGCAAATTCTGGCTACAGATATGTCAAAATGCATGTAGAAGGGGCAATTAAACTTTTCAATGAGCCAACAATATGATTACAAATTCTAGATCCTTGTCTTGAAGTTATTCCGAGAGAACCGGCCGAACCTTGATTCTCCAGTGGTACTCCTTTTCCAACTTCATTTCATTTCTTGGGAAATTGAACAACCTATATGACGATTATGTACCTAACCCAATAAAGAAAGCATGCACACATTATCCTTTCTACAGTTCATGGTTTATTTACGGCGACAGTTTTCTCGACGAAGATAGTTGCCTGCACAGAGATTGCAAAGAACAGATTAAGACAACGATATATATGTGCACTTCATCAATTATCAATGTTGATCTCTTCTTCTCTCTTTTTTTTGCGGGGAACGTTGAGGTAAACTATACTCCACCAAACCAAACATATCGAATCTCAACAGATCTAATGCATTACACCGTGCCAAAATATAGTGCATATAGATTGTGTTCTTAGTCAAACTTTCTAAAGTTTGAGGAACTTGGCTGCTTGAGCAAACTTTACAAAGTTTGAGAAAATCTACATGCACTGTTTTTGAAATGAATGGATTATTTTCTAAATTTACTAATAGAGTTTGATACCTAAATTAACAGATTTATAAATATGAATAGAAAACTTACTACCATTGCCCGAAACTTATTCATTCGTATTGTTGGATCAGACAATTGTTTGTGGAAGCTATGACACAGGAACCTTTTTTTTTATCTTTCGTACGAACTTAAGTTCCAAAGAAAAGGTTATACTTCATATTTCAGTTTATCCCCACCAAAAAATATCAAATTCGATATTAAGTATGTTTAGGGCCAGCTTTTTTTTAGCAAACTCGTATAAGGTCGAATATGTTTCATGTGCACCATCAAAATGGCTAATTCCTTATGTCTGAAATGGTCCCATTTCAGTTGAATTTTGATCTTGTGTACGCCTATATAGCCCTAGAGTTGAATTGAATTACACCTGGTCTGAACATAGTTTTAAGGTATCATTGGAAGTTCAGAATAACTTGAATGTAATTCCACAAATAACCTACCAATTATTGATGTCTACTACAATACCATTTGACTGGTACAAATCTAAACTTCCAGGCAGATAAGCTCACAGTTCAAAATGGCAAGCTTTGTTACCCTCCTGAATGCAAGCTTGATGATTAGTTTTTTGGGTAAATATAAATGGAGTTTTATGGACTCAAAGAGCCGCATTAAGACAACATACATAATCATTACATCGCGAAAAGAAAAGACTATATAATCGATAAGGATTCACCTTTAATGATAGCTTGACAAAATAGCAAACTAAATAATATTTACCCAGGTGAGTAGACTGATGGTGAAACTATACATCACAACAAGTAAAATTGGTCGGTAATATTGATACATACCAACACCACACATAACTGTATAGAAAGTCATGCAGTTAAGAGGCTTGCTTACAGACTGTGGGGCCGGCGTGCACAGTGATGAGCTGTAGGAACACTAGGGGCCAGTTCTTTTGGGCGATTCTACCAGAATCGCCCCCCCTCCCCAGCTTCTCCCAGAATCACCACTCCATATGTTTTTTACAATCCTAACTAATTAGACCTTAACTAGATAGGATTGTAAAAAAAAAATATAGAGTGACGATTCTGGGAGAAGCTGGAGAGGGGGGTGATTCTGAGAGAATCGCCGAAAAGAACTGGCCCTAGAAGCAGCAACACAACGATAAACCAAGGCCTCCTACTTGTTGACATCTTCTCAAACAAAGCTCACATAGACCATATACTGAGAAACTCAGCTGAGGATTCGGGTATTGTACTTGGCTTATATAGTAGCTTCGGTCTACTTTCATCACAATAGTCCAACTTCTATGCATGACTTTTTCTGCAAAAGAAACTTCTATGGATGACTTAGCCACATGGTCTTTTGCTGAGACTCTCGCTCCCAACACTGTAGCTGTAAGAGTTGGTACTTCTAAAAGGACAACATTTGGTTCCATCGCCACCGCCACCATTGGCGCGTGGGGAACTCTATGCTTTTCCCTTCTCCTCTCTTCTCATGTTCACTCAAGGTTCAGCTCCCGGGCGATTTTTGCTTTGACCTGCGTCACTACCCAGTGGAGGATTGGCCTACATAGGGTGCATCGGTGCCACACATTGGTGGCCGTGCGATGACTTTGGCAGATGGTAGTTTCCCTCATGACGGCGTCGCATGGGACCATTGTTTCTAAAAAAGTTTCCTTTTCTTGTACCCTCTCGGTGTTTACACGGTAAGGCCACAACTTTTGTATCATGATGAATGATCTTGAGAAAAGGAGGTTATGATGCTTGTCTTATTACACTTTTGACCATTGTATTCAGTTGGGAATACTCTCACTCCTTGTGATTCCTCAAATAAACTTATCTACATGCCTTTATTTGCCCTCGTAAAACTGTTCTTGGTCAGAACACTGTTTCTTTGGTTTGTTTCTAGGTATCAACAAAAATGTTTCTTGTTCGTTTCAGAAACAACTCCTTGGTCTTCTCACATATTCTCCCATCGATGCTAAAAGAAAGCTGATATGACAACCACAAGGAGTGGTTGAATGCTTCAGGCCATAGCACAACTTCTGGTCAAACTAAGTATATTTATGTGAGTTGATGTGGATGTGCTACGGAGACTGAGTAACCGGGATGACCAGCCGCCGGTGCATCAAATAAAATGCAATTCATGTTCAACTTTCCAAAACTAAATGCTTGAATTTGCGTGCCCAGTAAACACACGAACGTAGTTGAGATTGCGACAGGAATATGATATGGAAATGATCGTCAAGTCATGTGAAAAATTCCAGGAGCGTCTGTTGAATTGGTTTACCTGACCACCACATGACGTTGAAATTAATGTTTAATTATCGTGTGGCTAGGGTTATTAGTGACCACTACAACGGAAGTCTAAGACCATGTGCAGTTTTCCCAAGATGAACTGATGCTTCACAGATGCGTAGTGTACCCTATAAGTAAATTTGTCTAGGAAATTCTGGCTACCAAAAATCAGATACTGTCAAAATGCAAGAATAAAGATGGCAAAATTTCAGATTTTGTCAAAATACAACTAAAGAGACGTCAAACTTTATGTATTTTCTTCAAGCAGGCGGGTACCCCCGGCATTTGCATTGATTGTTATACGCATCAATCTTTTACTGTGATTCTCTTTTTTCTTCAAAAATAAGGGTATTTTCTCATGAATATGGAAAACTTACGTATCATTCTATTGACAGAAGAAGTTAGAACGAGTACAAGGCGAGGTACAACACATGACACAGATGCAAGAGCCGTGAACATGGTGCCCGGAGCAGAGACATGGGATGCTTGGCCCAAGCAAGAGAAAAACACAGCTAAACTCGCCATCCTAAGAAGTAACCAAGGACGACCAACAACACGACAACCAACATTTCCAGATCCAGAACTGAGGACGCCGTGAGCAACTAAGACAACGCCTTCACGAAGGAGTACGGCGCCGAGACGCCGTCACCGTCCGATCCAGATAACCGGGCCTAGGGTTTCCCCTGATGCTTGAAGATAGGCCCGAATAACGGCCGTGAGAGTGTCTCCAAGAAGGGATGACACCCACGGGTGTCGTCGCTGGAAACATAGTATGCATGGATTTCGCCCTGGCTAGAGTCTGAGCAATCCCAAGCCGCCGGAGCACGACTCAGAGAAGAGGAACTCAGGCATAGGTCAGAACCACGACCACAGGAAGAGGAGCCACACCCGCCATGGAAGAGGCACCGGGCGATGCTGGACGCACAACCAATGGAGCGGCGGAGTTATAGACGGGGCACTGCGGTGGGCGGTTGGGGGGCGGGTGATGTGATGGTGACCGGAGGCCCGAGCTAGCCAAGATCTGGAGGGCAACACAGATTCAAGTCACCGGGACCGAAGCAACAAGGACGCCGAACTCGAAGCATTTCCATTAGTGCACTGAAGTCGAAGATGTGCCGGGATGGACAACCAACTAAGAGGTGCAGGCAACCAAACATGCCCCTAGAGATGCTACAATTGCCGAACGCTTGAGGCGGTAATACAACAGCTGGTCAAATTTTTTTTTGCGGGGAACAGCTGGTCAAACTAACTATGTTTATGCCAGTCGCTGATGTGGATGTGATATGGAAACCGAGTAACCGAGATGACCAATCTTCAGTGCATAAAATAAAGTGAAATTCGTGTAGAACTTGCCAAAACCAACCAATTAAATTTGCGAGTCTGGTGCAATGACCAATCGTCAGTGAACAGAGCTAAGTCCAAGTCATATGCAATATTCCAATAGCATCCATTGACTCGGTATCTGATACATCACATCGTGTTGAAATTAGTGTGTTGTTGTTCGTTTGTAGTTGCTGCTGAAGACCTAAACAAAGTTTAAATCATGTGAAGTATATAATTTTCCCAAGGTAAATCAATGTGTCGCACATGCATTTGTGTCCCATAGACGTAAACGTTTGTACCAGGAAATACTGGTCACCAAAATTAACAATGGATTCAGAATTCCGTCAAAATGCACCCTAGAGAGATTTTAAACTTTACATATTTTAGATTGCCAACAAACTGAACAGTACGGATATTTCTATAAAGAAACCGAATAATCCAATAAGGCAATATAACCCAACGAAGCAGCATCCACACAATTTTCCAGCTTCACCTCATGGTTTGTTATAGTGACAGGTTCCTGGACGAAGATAATCGCCTGCACATGGATCCAAGTGAAAAGAGTAGTAAGACAACTGGTCACATATATCTGAATTATGTTGATCAACCAACCTTGTGAAAATATTAAAAAGAATCTACGTTGATCTTCTCGGTAGTGAGGTAATAGTTTTTTTATCTCACAGTTGTCTGGAGAAGCTGAACAAAGAAAACAAGACCTTTTTGGAACTTACTTTTGAACTGAAGTAAGTTCAGTATATTATTTTATTTTTTCAAACTGGAAGGATATATTATATATTTAAGTATGTTCACGGCCAACTTTCCGGCAAACTCAGCTCAATTTAAATATGTTTTGTGCGCATCCATGAAATGGCTAATTGCTTCTATTTGATATGATGCCGTCTCAACTGAATTTTGGTCTTGATACGCCTAGAAAGGGCCAGGGTTTACATATACTACTTTTTTTTAAGGAAAAGGTAGATCATGATCTACCTTATGCATTCAAAACGGGGCAAAAACCCGGATGACAGTAGTCATATTACATGAAGGTGGTGTGGGCGCAGCACAGCAAGTGCAGCAGGCCACCACCAAGCCTAAACAGGAATGTGTGAAATCTGCGAGGTACATATACTACTTTGGCTGGTACAGATTTAAATCTGCAAGGCAGATCAGCTCACGGTTCAAAATCTCAAGTTCTGATACCCTCCTGGATGCTAGTTGAGAGAGTGGCTTTCTCGGCGAAAGGACTTTTTAATTACTCAAAGCATACATAGAGAGGACGCCTAGATGATGTAGCTTCACATTAGCAAGGTTAATAATATCTACTGAGGTGAGTGGACTGACCCTTGTAACTATGTAGCTACACAACGAAACATGGTTCTGTAACTCAATATCTACATTACAAAGAGTTGTAGAAAAGTCATGCACTTAAGAGGCTTGCTTACATGGAGGTCGAGCGAGAGCACCGATGAGTTGGACGAGCACTAGCAGCAGCAACACCGCGATAGAACATTGCTTCCTGCTTGTCGACATCTTCAAAATCAGAGCTCAAAAGAAGTATATGCTGAGGCACTCAATGAGGGATTCAAGGTGTCGGTCTTTGCTTAAATAGTAGCATCAGATTAACTTTTACACAGAAGTCCAATGATCATGGATGCCACGCCTCGTGGTCCTTTGTGGAGCCCTCGCTCCGGGCAATGTAGTCCGGCATTTATGGTTGATTTAGCCACATGGTCCTTTTGCGGAGGCGCTTTCTCCCTACACTGTAACCCCTAAGCGCCATCACCCTTCAAAGCATATACTTATGGTTTCATCACCGCACGGTGCCGGTGCTGTGGTGTACTCACCTCTCGTGATGACTCCGGCTACCCAAACAAACACATTCGTCTCTGACTCGGCAATCCATGCCGGCGTCCAGGAGTCACTTCGGAGCACGATTGGACAAGGGTGGATCAGTTCCACTTTAGCAGGCTATGGCCACAATCTTTGTATGTCGGCAAATAATCTCTTTAAAAGGTGGTTAGGAGCCTGGTCTTGTAATACTTTTGAGCAATATATTCACGTGCAAATACTCTCACTTTAATAACTTGACTGCATGCCTTTATTTACCTCGTAAAAATGTTCTTGGCCATAAAATCATTTGTATGATTTCTCTTTTCTAAAAAACGTATATATCAACTATCAAGTGAAACTATTTAGACCATTGGTCCGAACCATGAGCCAATAAAGTATTGTAGAAATAAATACTTATGGTTCTTGTTTGTTTGGGTCCTTGGATCAAGAAAACCAATTCATTGTTTGTTTCAGAAATAACCCCCGGGCATCCTCATATATTCTATCGTTGACGCTTCCAAAAAGCTGATCACAAAGACAGGGAGCACGCAGAAATGCTCTAATTGTTGAACGTTTTCATTGATGTGGATGTGGTTTGGAGACTGACGAAAGCGAATCAAGTAAAATCCAAATCCTACGCAATTTTCCAAAACCAACCGTTGAAATTCATGGGTGTGTGTAGTTGAGCTTGCGACACGAATGATCAAAATGACCAGTCGTCAATAAAGTCAAAGTCATGCGCATTTTTTTCAGAAGCATCCGTTGAATCAGTCTCTTACACACCACACTATGTTGAAATTTATGTGTTATTTGTGGCTGACGTAGAACAAGTCTAAATCATGTGCAGTTTTTCTAAGGTGAATCAGTCATTGTGTACACATGCCTGTTGTCCCGTACAAATATTGATGTAAATGTTTAGAGAAACAAAGCAAGCAGAACTAGTGTGTTGCTGCTGGTCTGTTGCAAGTCGTTGGTTGTGTCAGATATCTTTGTTTCTTCTTGTGCCTCTTCTTTATCTTTCTTGAGTAATTTTAACATGCTCCCTCTTATCTCCTCTTTTCACATGGGAGGTAAGAAGGTAAGAGTTAATCACATCACTACATAATCAAATCACTACTAGGAAAAGGCCTACTAATGGTGCACCGGTTTTGCCTACTAATGGCATACCACCGGTGCGCCATTAGTATCACGCCACTAAATTTTTTTACTAATGGCACATCACTGGTGCGCCATTAGTATCTGGTATTCTAATGGCGCACCAGGCAGTGCGCCATTAGTTTTGCCCACGGTGCGCCACTAGTGTCTGCTATACTAATGGCGCACCACATGGTAGTGCGCCATTAGTAACAATTTTTTTAATTTTTTTCTTAATCTCAAGTCACTATTTCACCTATGAGATATCCAACACATATATATATACAACAAGCATCCATATAACAATCATAGTCAACACACAAGTTCCATCATATATACATACATAGCCAACACACAAGTTCCATCATATATACATACATAGCCAACACATAGTTCCATCGTTACATATTACAAAAGTTTCACATTGTTCATCCAACACCGTTATCCATCAATTCACAAAAGTTTCACATTGATAAAAAATAAAAACACAAATGGAAAAGAAGCACTCCATCCATGCAAGCTTCCATGAATTAAATCAAATCTACAAAATGATAAACAAGAAGTTAGAAGAAGAAAAAGAAGAAGACTAGAAGAATACTAGAAGAAGAAGAACACTAGAAGAAGAATAAGAAGAATTTTGGAAAAGAAGAAGAATAAGAAGAAGACTATAAGCTTATTATGTAAACTTGATCATTTTGTGCTAACATAAGTTATTTTGAAGCTAACCTATAGGAAACTAAGCATATAAGCTCTAAGTTAGTATATTAGAGCCAACTTAGGTAAAATGAAGCTAACCTATGTCATTTTGGAAAAGAAGAAGAATAAGAAAAAGACTATAAGCTTATTATGTAAACTTGATCATTTTGTGCTAACATAAGTTATTTTGGAGCTAACCTATAGGAAACTAAGCATATAAGCTCTAAGTTAGTATATTAGAGCCAACTTAGGTAAAATGAAGCTAACCTATGTCATTTTGGAAAAGAAGAAGAATAAGAAAAAGACTATAAGCTTATTATGTAAACTTGA
>NC_041392.1:24797514-24800507 GCF_002162155.2 Triticum dicoccoides | reverse complement strand
ATTCCTGACAAAGTTCAGTTCTCATGCATTGTTCTTCTCCTTCTCCTTCCTCAGCCTGATGCGCCAAGAGCGGCGAGGCGGTGGAGGCAGTGGGATGTAGTCTTCTACCTCAATTCGCGTGGTCATGTCGCCCAGCTGTGGGATCGCCGGCGCCACCACCGGTGCGTGGTCATTGTCAGGCACCATGACCATCGCGAGGCCACCTTCAGGCACGACCATCGCTAGGTCATCCTCAGCCACCTCCATCTCTTGCCCATGGTCAGCCACCACCATCTCTTGCCCATGGTCAGCCACCACCATCTCTTGCCCTTGGTCAGCCACCACCAACGCTAGGTCATCCTCAGCCTGATGCCCATCGTCATCCTGCAGCTCCTCATCCCCACTCTGCTCCTCTTCTCCCGCATTCCAGTCCGGATCATCCTTCTTGTTGTCTATGCTGCTGCCAGAATCGCTGCTGCTTTCGCTACAGCCAGAATCGCTGCTGCTTTCGCTACAGCCATAGTCGCTGCTGCTTTGGCTGTAGCCAGTGTCGCTGCTGCTGCTCCCATTACCTGTCCAAATGCAACAATGACCGTTAACAATCGATGTGAGACAAAGCCAAATGTAGAGGAATAAGAAGAGGCAGAATGTACCGGCATCATCATCGTCAGCGTAGCGCATGCGATACATAGTCGCGTTGAACACCTTCATGATGAGCATGGTGGCGTCGTCGTCGTACCTGAAGAGAAGGAAGTACCCCAGCCGTAGGTCGTAGGCACGGTAGAACTTCTCCCACCCACGAGACAAGTACATGTGGCCCTCCTTGATCACCAATTCCACATCCCACTGCCTGCGAAACCCGCTGCCGGCCTGTCGCAGCTTCACATTATTTGGCGGATCTTCACCCATCAGCATGTTCATAAAACTGTCAGGCAGCCTCTGCAGTTTGGGACAATGAGTGATGTAGCAAACAACAGATATCATAATGAGATGGGTGAAGGGGAGATCTCTCGTTTTATATACCTGCGTCATGGATGATACTGAAGTCCCAAGTATGATAATGAAGAACTCGGAAGCATCCAACTCGTACTACGGTGTCGCAGAGCGGCGGTGGCTGCTTCCCGCCATCTCTGATAAGCAGCAGAAGAGACCAATTAGTACCCTTATAACAGATCATAAAACATGCATGATAACAGGCATTAGTCGCAAGTACCCCATATGTCCTATTTTTAGCAAAGTCATGCTAAAATTCACAAAAAATTTCAGCCTGGCCTTTGCTGAAAATAGGACATATGGAGTACCCGAATTTGCCGGAATGGAAGTTAATCGACATTCCGGCAAACTCAAGGGCCTCTCGGGGTACCTGCAAAATCATTATCCCCGCGTAATGAAGTCGCCAATGGGTTATTTCAGAAGATCACAAGTAGCATCATCACAAGTACAACATGATCACAAATACAGCAGCAGGGATATTTTTATGATACAAGAAGAAAGCAGCCACAACTACAGTAAAAACAAGCAACTACACACACAGGAGTTGTAAAATATCCCTGCTATTCTTTTTTACATAAACATGTAATTAGTCAAGACAACTTCTCTCATATTTTTAAACTTCCATTTATTTTAATCTACGGTAGAGACATGACATCATCACCCTCCAGAAAAAACCAACAAATATGGCATCAGAAACATATGTGCCACCTGTCAGAAAATATAGAAAAGAAAGCACATAGTTATAAAGATTAGTATTCGAGACTTTGTAGCGAGCTCTGGTTTCTCTTAATGGCAATTTGGGTGAACCTTTCCATGCAAAAAAAATTAAACTGTTATACAGATTTTGGACCCCATCATATGCTAAGCAGGTGTGATGGTTCAGGCTTAATATGAAGCAAGCAGTAGATGAGGTGCAAACAAACATTTTTTTAAACAAATTGTGGTGGGATATTTCAAGACATTGCGGTTCGAGTGCTTCAGAATGGCTGTGAGATGAGAACTACAAACAATCAGATCATCTTGACTATAGTACAGCATAAACTGAAGGATAAAAAGGGTGTTTGGATTCAGTTAACTGAATATGCTACTCTAGTTCCTGGAGTTGGTTACTTAATTCTGTCTATTCCCATTGGTCTGGCTGACCTTTGGGTAATAGCTACTTATACTTGTTGTTACATGTTACTGTTGTTATATATACTTACAACAACACTGCTAATGATACTAGCCCAAGTGCTTGTGGGTGTGGTGTCCTATTTGCAGAAAAATACCATGTGTAAGTGGAGTGCAGTGTTCTGCAGAAGCAGATGTTCAGTTGGGTGCTACCCTGTCTATTTCTTCTATGCTATCCTTATATTCTGCTTAAGAATAGATGCTACTTGTCTTGGCTATATTCTGCTTTCTTGCCTATTTTTCCATCCCTCTCTCTTCTATTAAACTAATAAGAACAGATGTTGCCTGATCTTATTGCCTATGATGCTGGTCTGAGGCCTCTCTAGGTTCTAAAGTTATTTTTGTGGCTCCAAGAACTCCTACAAATCCTGTGATGCATAACACAACCTTTCCGTGTGAATTTTTCTGTAACTGTACCTAACAGAAAAATTTACTTGAGAATCAACAACAATTTACAAGCCATGGCCATGGTCTCCACTCCCAAACCCTAACCCTATTACAAGCCATTTTCTGTAACTGTACCTAACTGTCACCTGCGTGGTGGTGCCCTGCACAGCGGTCGTCGAGCTCGCGCGGTGTGGTGAGCTCGCCGGAGATGGACGGGCCCTGCATAGCGGTCGAGATTCAGAGCAGAGGTTGAGGGCAAAAGCAAGAAGAAGAAGGAAGTGGAGGGGAGGGGCTCACCTGCAGTCGAGGGAGTACACGGCGCCGGCCTGGTTGAGCTGAGGTAGGGCAGAGCAGCGCGCGGACGGCGGCGTCGCGTGGCCTGGCTGAGCTGGCGGTCGTCGTCTCCTCCTGCTCGTCGTCCTCCTCCTGGTCCTCCTCCTCCGGCTCGGGGCGCGGGGGCACGG
>NC_041392.1:24796511-24797504 GCF_002162155.2 Triticum dicoccoides | reverse complement strand
CATGGGGGCGCGGGGGCGGGGGTCGGGGCGGCGGCGGCAGGGGACGGAGGGGACGGAGGGGGCGTGCAGGCACGGCGGCGGCGTATGGTTGGGGCGGAGGGGGAAAATTAGGTCGAGTGGGGAGGAAGGGAGGGAGGGGAATAGGTGGAGTGGGGGAAAACTTACTAATAGCGCACCCAGCAGCGGTGCGCCATTAGAATGTTTTTTTATTACAGTTCGAGCTCTCATGTTATATTCCACCTAAACCAATCTATATCAGAACCTGCCCTAAGTCCGATTGGTCAGCATGCAACACACGCACTAGAGGTCTTGGGTTCGATTCCCAGGCTTCCCAATTTTTTTTATGCATTTAAAATGCTATTTGATATTTATTTGTGTTTAAATATGTTCAAACTTGTTTAAATCATAACAGTAATATTTTTTTATAAAAACAGTAATAATTTTTTATAAAAATATGTTCAAATTTGTTATTTGAAAATATTTATGAATATGAAAAAGGTGGAGTGGAGGGTGCGGTGGGTCATCGGCGACGGTGGAGTGGGGAGGGTGCGGGCCGGGGGTCGGCGGCGGTGGCCGGTGGAGCGGGGGAGGATGCGGTTGATCGTCGGCGGCGGTGGAGCGGGGAGGGTGCGGTTGATCGTCGGCGGCGAGGGGGACGTCGATGTCCGATGAACACGGTTTTCGAAGACCCGGGATCTCTATCTAGCTGGCGATACGTTGTGTCATCCATGCACCTTACGCATCCAGAAAATCCGTGGACTAGCTGCCCCGCGAGATAACCGTAACCGAGATAGTCGTGTAGTAGTGCATTTAAAATGCTGTTTGATATTTATTTGTGTTTAAATATGTTCAAACTTGTTTAAATCATAACAGTAATATTTTTTTATAAAAACAGTAATATTTTTTTAAAAAATATGTTCAAATTTGTTATTTGAAAATATTTATGAATATGAAAAAGGTGGAGTGGAGGGTGCGGTGGGTCATCGGCGACGG
>NC_041392.1:24793582-24796253 GCF_002162155.2 Triticum dicoccoides | reverse complement strand
CGGCGACGGTGGAGTGGGGGAGGGTGCGGGCCGGGGGTCGGCGGCGGCGGCCGGTGGAGCGGGGGAGGGTGCGGTTGATCGTCGGCGGCGGGGGAGGGTGCGGTTGATCGTCGGCGGCGAGGGGGACGTCGATGTCCCATGAACACGGTTTTCGAAGATCCGGGATCTCTATCTAGCTGGCGATACGTTGTGTCATCCATGCACCTTACGCATCCAGAAAATCCGTGGACTACCTGACCCGCGAGATAACCGTAACCAAGATAGTCGTGTAGTAGTGGAATATATATATACATACTAATGGCGCACTGTGACACGGTGCGCCATTAATTGTTTTGCAAAAAAAAGAATAAAAAAAATCAGTACTGGCGCACTCCTTGTCCGGTGCGCCATTACTAGTTAGAACTAGTAATGGCGCACTTCGGTGGGATACGCCATTAGTATGTATGTAAAAATGAAAAAAAAAATTATCACTAGTGGCGCACCTTTTGTCTCCACACTAATGGCGCACCACCAACAGGTGCGCCATTAGTATATAGTAGTGGCCCACTACTTTCCTGATGCGCCATTAGTGTCAATCCTATCTATAGCCCTTTTCCTAGTAGTGAATCAATGGCTTAGATCTGTTATGTACTCTTACAACTCATGTGAAAAGGGGAGGTAAGAGGAACCATGCTAAAATTTTCCTTCTTTTTGACTGTCTAAGTCTCGACTAAGTCTTGATATTGTGTCATTGGAGAGCCAGGTGTAATTGGCATCATGTTGGTATTAATATATTACCCTTTTAGAAAAATCGAGACGGCTACATTGATGTCGGTTCCTAAGATGGGGTGTTTAGGACAATCTCCTGGTCGTCTCTTTAACAATTTGTCTCTCCCTCTCCCGATCGCCTCGCTCTAAGTCACTGCTATTTATTATTTAAGCACCTATTTTGCATTTCGCAGGTCTACAAATTTCTTGATCTGTTGAATTTGGCAACTGCCTTGAATAAAATTTAGTCTAAACCAAGTGCAGTTTTTGGGGAAGCAATTCTTGTATCTCTATATCAGGTTTTCGCCCGACTTTATATATAAATTAACAACCAGACAGAGTACACGGCTGAACGATACAAGGCACCTAGAAGGCATTTTGGAAGTCACTCGCTTGGAATCATTGATATATTACAAATTCTAGCTATAATTATGTCAAAATGCACCTAGAAGGATACATTACACTTTCTGATGACCCAACATTGATCACTTTTAGCTGCGCATCCTAGTTTTGATCTACTCCCAGCAAACTGGCAACATCGGTACAAGTTTTTCCAACTACATTCTACTTCTTGGGAAACTGAATAACATATATCATAATACTCTAATTAACTCTAAGAAGAAAGTATGCACACTTTTTTTTTCGAACTTCAGTTCATGGTTCATTTATGGCGACAGTTATCTGGACGAAGACAGTTGCCTGCAAATAGATCCAAAGAACAGAATAACATAGTGACATATATATTTGCGTATGTCAATCACCCTGCTTTTTTTTAAATCTGCACTGATCTCTTTAGTGGTGAGGTAAACTTCACTCCACCTGACATATTAAAATCTTAATACATATAATACATTTAACTATAGGCTATGAAACTGTTACCATATAATAGATTTTGTTTTAAGTTAAAATTTATAAACCGTGACCAAGTTTTTAGAGACTCGGCAAACTTCACAAAATATGACTTATGATAAAATCTGGAATATGCACTATAGTTTGAAATGAACAAGTTAAACTACATGACCCTTTTTGAAAAATGGGCAGGTTGTTTTGAGTACACAAAACTACGGTAAAGTTATGCGCTCAAGTGGTTTGCTTACAAACTATTGGAGTTAGGTGGGGGTGGGGACGCGGTGATGAGTTGGACGAGACCCGAATTGTTTCAATGAATTGCTATTTAGTCAGATTGTAACAATTGGATTCGAACGGAAAGACAGACTGTGGACGAAGGGGGCTGTTCATTAGCAGCAGCAACATAGCGATATAACAAGGCCCGCTGCTTGTGGTCGTCTTCTCAGTCACAAGAACTATATACTGAGGTACATGACAAAGCATTCAGAGCGTCCATAGATTTTCATGGCCCTGCCTTGTATAGTACCTTCAAAGTCAACATAACAATTGTATTACTTTTATGGATGATTTAGTGACGTGATCCTCTGCGGAGGCTCTTGCGTTGTTGACAATCCAGCCCAATTCTTGGCCAGTAAATAGTTTCAGAAAAAGTATAGATCAAGCCAAAATATTTGGACCACGGTCCAAAACCATTTATTTGTTTCTAGTTTCTAGGTATTAACAAAAGTCATGTATTATATCCACTATACCGCTTGGGACCAGGGCGCCTTCTCTCTAACCTCTTATTGCCCCGGGTGCTATGCTCTGACTATCTCGATTGCCTTGACATCCCCCGTTGTCTCCTTCTCGATACCCAACATCTATGCCCCGTCTAATCACACTTTTACGCAAGATTTCGTTGATGGTGGCACTCTCCGATACGATATCGGGTTCCTGGCTTGTGCTAGGGGATTTTAATCTTATCCGCTACCCCGAGGAAAAGAAGAACAATAACTTATGTGCTGGCCTTGCTATGCATTTCAACGCCATGATCGATGCTTTATCCTCGATCGAGTTGCCTCTATCTGATCGCATG
>NC_041392.1:24778926-24792919 GCF_002162155.2 Triticum dicoccoides | reverse complement strand
TGTTTGGTTGCACAACATGAAAAACACATGATTTTTTAGAAGGACTGATGTATGTCATGTTTATCATACAAACAAAGTAAAATTTCGGAGATTGAACTAAAAATGATTAGTTTTAGATAATTCATATGGTTACTATTCTTGCAATCCAAACATGAAAAGCTGAGTCTCTTGCATTGAGTGTGGCACAGTGTTGTACTGTTGTTATAATGATATCAATGCAAATGTTGTACTTCTAGGTTATCCCCTCGAGCGGGGGTTTTGTAGGGTACTTATGAGTTCCTATGTTTTGCTAGAATGTTGATTAATTTTCGTTCCGAAAATTTCGGGAGCTCGATATGTCCTATTTTTCTTTTCAAATTCGATGAATTTTTGAAAAATCGATGAACTTCTTTTCAAATTCGATGAATTATTTCAAGTTCAATTTTTTTTCAAAATCAGTGACCTTTTTTCAAATCTATGTTGGAAAAGTCAACGGTCAGATAGTTGACCGATAAATAGCTGACGTGGCGACGTTTGACCGAGCGAAGGAAGCTAGATTGCGATTGGGCGAAGCAACGAACGAGCGAACACGTTTGTTGTTCCGGCCCAAGAGGGGTTCTGCGTGAGCTCCTCCGGTTACTTGCCAGTTTTTACTGTATTTGTTTTTATGTTCCTTTTCCTTGAAGAAACATACATTTTTTAAAATGCAATCATTTTTCCAGATTTGCGATCATTTTCGTTATAAAATTAAACTTTTTTTAAAAAAGAGAACATTTTACCATTGCTAACATTTTTTTGGAAATGTGAACACTTTTTCGAATTTGGTAACATTTTTAACGTAATATTTGTTTCAAATTTGCAAACAATTTTTAAAACACAATCAAATTTGCAATCATTAACGTAATATTTGTTTCAAATTTGGAACATTTATTGAAAATGCAAACATGCTTTCAAATTTGTATTATTTTCAAAAGGAAAAACTTTTAAAATTTGTGAATATTTATCTAAATTTACAAAGAATTTATGAATATGTTCACATTTCTGAAAAAACTGAACAATTCTTAAATTTTGATTTAAATAACAAATAAACATGTAAAGAAAATAGAATAGTCGGTAAAATTATAGAAGGTTCCCAAAACCGGGTTGTAATACATTGCTTTGTAAAAAGGACCAGCCTTTTAACATCGCTCTGTCTAGTCATCTGTGTGGAAGAATTCCGAAATCACTAATTAGGGGTTACCCCTCGCAAAGGTCACTCCTAGTGGCTTGTGGAGGTGACGACATACTAGGCTATCAGAGAGAGATTTGGGTTCAATGGCGGTTGTTGTCAGTGATGAGAGTTGTCCTGGGCATCCTTCCTCTCCTTGGAGGCATTGGCAAAGAGTACTTCCCTCATCACTGGTCGTGCCCGGTTGGAGCCGAAGCAGTGGTGCTGGCTTTTGGTATGACCGGATTTTTACACGAGGTTTGGTGGGGTGATCTTGAGCAGGGTTGGGTGGAAGCTTTGTGGTCAATGGGGGTTGGTGTCAGTGATGACGGCTCCTCTGAGCAATTTTCCATGAAGACATCGTGCAAAATCACTATGGGGTAGAGGTTGTGTTAGGAGGTGGTGGTCTGTTTGGCAGCATGTGGGGTGGTGGTCTTTTTTCCTTGGCCATGATTTTCGGCCTAGTTTTAATTATAAACGGGACCACTATGTATTTTTTTTTCTTTTGCCTTTTTCTATCTTCATGAAATCTCTAGAGCTCCTGCCTTGCATTGTAAATAAAGTATCTAAAAAATTGCGCATTTCAGAAAATCACTCGTCTAGAATCATTGTGATTATATTGAAATATTCAAAATTTTAGCAACAGTTATGTCAAAATGCATGTAGAAGGCGACATTAAACTTTTCAATGAGCCAACAATATGATTACATAATCTTGGTGATCTTGAAGTTACTCCCAGAGAGCTGGCCAAACCTTCATTCCCAGTGGTACACTTTTTCCAACTTCGCTCATTTCTTGGGAAATCGAACAATCTATATGATGATTATGTACCTAACCCAACAAATCAAGCATGCACACGTTTTCCGTACTTCAGTTCACGGTTTATTTACGGCGACAATTGTCCCGACGAAGATAGTTGCCTGCACATAGATTGGAAAGAACAGATTAAGACAATGACATATATGTGTACTTCACCAGTTATCAACGTTGATCTCTTCAGCGGTGAGGTAAACTATACTCCACCTAACAAAAGATTTCAAATCTCAACATATATAATGCATTACACCATGCCAAATATAGTGCATATAGATTGTGTTCTTAGTCAAACTTTCTAAAGTTTGAGCAAGTTGGCTAGACCAAACTTTACAAGTTTGAGAAATTCTATATGCACCGTGTATTGAAATGAATGGGGTACTATTTAAATTTACTAAAAGAGTTTCATACCTAAAATAACAGATTTATAAATATGAATAGAAAATTACTACCAATACCCAAAACTTATTCATTTGTATTATTGGATCAGACAACTGTTTGGAGAAGCTATGACACAGGAACCTTTTTTTGGATCTTCCGTAAAAACTCAAGTTCCAACGGAAAGCTTCTACCTCATATGTTCATTTATCCCCACGAAAAAGATACCATATTCGATATTAAGTAGGTTTACGGCTGGCTTTTCAGCAAATTCGGCACAGTTCAAATATGTTCCTTGGGCACCATTGAAATGGCTAATGCCATATGTCTGATATGGTCCCATTTAGTTAGATTTTGATCTTGAGTACGCCTACATAGCCCTAGAGTTGAATTACACTCGGTCTAAACTTAGTTTTAACATATCATTGTAATTTCAGAATTACCCAATTGTAATTTCACAAATAACCTACAAATTATTCACGTCTACTACAATATGATTTAACCAGTACAGATCTACAACTTCTAGACAGATCAGCTCACAGTTCATAATGGCAAGCTTTGTATCCTCCTGAATGCAAGCTTGAGGATTAGTTATTTGGGTAAATATAAATGGAGTTTGATTGACTCAAAGTGTCACATTTACACAACATATTTTTTTTGCGTGTACACAACATATATAACCATTAGCTTGCAAAAAAAGACTATATACTCGATAAGGATTCACCTTTAATAATAGCTTGACAAAATAGCAAAGTACATAATATTTACCCAGGAGAGTCGACTGATGGTGAAACTATACACCACACAAAGTAAAATGGCTCGGTAATATTGATACATATCAACATTACACATGAGTGTATTAAAGTCATACAATTAAGATGCCTAAAATTCATGTACAACTTTTCAATCTAACTGCCTAAAATTTCCCTGCCCGGTAAACACAAAATTAGTAGAGATTGCCACAGGGATGATACGGACATGACCAGTCGTCACTGACAGAGTCACATGAAAATTTCCAAGAGCATCCGTTGAATTGGTTTACCTGACACAGCACGTCATGTTGAAATTAACGTGTTATCTTGTGGCTGAGGTTACTGGTGACGACTTGAACAGGAGTCTGAACCATGTGGTATTTTCCAAAGGTGAACCAACGCGTCACACATGCGTAGTGTGACTAGTGTCCCGTAGAAGTAAAGGTTTTAAAGATTCTCATAAAAAAGTAAATAAAGAAAAACTACCTCTTAGGATTCCTAAAAACTTACAACTTTTTTGACAAAACACTACAATCTCAGCTGTGTCGTGCACCTGACAGGCTTGCTTACATGCCGCCCGTTTTCTTTCTTCCGCAGAAAGAAAGAAAGAGGACCTTTGGCTAGGGTTTCTCATGCCTCCCACCGGGTCGCCGTCGGCAGTGGCAGACCCAGGAATTGTTGACGCCCCAGGCGAACAACTAATGGCTAAAAACTACCCAGAAAAAACTTCAATTTCAAGGCATACAAGAATCAATCTATGTTTTGCATAACTAATAAGAAACCAAACATGATATTCAATGGCAGCATTTGTTCCATAATGGGTCAACTAATAAAGCAAGACAAATCAAAAGACAATATGTGGCATAGATAAATGATACAGAAGATTGATACCAAATCAAATGATTGGTTGATCCGAGCCTCCCATGAGTACATCTTCAATAGCAGACATCGCTAAACCTTCAATCATCAATTTTGAAATGCGAATCAGTGCATAATATAGCGGGCAAAACTAATTAACAATAGATGCAAAATGTGAAAACTTACGTGTAGGACGAGTCAAAACACCTTTACGTGTGCGATAACCTTGAAATCGGGTTCGCCGTACTAAGATGGCATCTATAAACAATAGATGGCATCTATAAACAAAAACAGGGCATCAAGCCATCAAAACTGTACTAAGAAACAGAGAAAACAGTCAGGAGAGAAAGTGACTACCTCGCTGGACGCCGAGCTGCCTGCAGGCTGCAGCCTCGCACCACTCGCGCCCTAGCCGGGTTCGCCGCCTTGCGCCCTCGCCGCGTCGCCGGACACGACGAACAGGACAGCAGCCGTAGGCCGCAGGCCACAGCGGTGCAGCCGGGGGGAGGGGGTGGGCGCTGGAAGGGGGAGATCCGGGGGGTGCTGGAAAGGGAGATCCGGGGTGCACGGAGCTGGACCTCGACGATTGGTGGCGACCGGCGACGGCGGGCGCCGGGCGGCGACCGGCGATGGCTTAGGGTTCGTCAGGTACTCAGGTCGGGGGCAGAGCGCTGGCTGTGCCTGGTTGCGATGCGAGATGCTGCGGCCTGCGTGTGACTTGGCCTGGGCGGCAGGGCCAGTTGGCCTGGGCTTGGTACTGGGCTGCGCCCCAGGCCAAACTTTTTTTTTTGGAAATATAGGCCGACAATTTTTCCCACGGCCCAGGCAATGGCCTGGGCTGCCTGGGGCCCAAATCCGCCCATGGCCGTCGGTCTATCTCGTCTTCTGTGGTCTTAGGGCCATGAAGGCGTGGTGGATCCCGCCCTTGCCGGCGGGAGGGCTCCATTTTTTCATACTCTTTTGAGTTTTGTTAGGGTTTGTATCCTGCTCAGAGAGTCGAGGCGGCGGCGACTCTCTGCAGATGGAATAAGGTTCGTCCCGCCTTGTCCCCATCCCGGTGGTGTTTCTAGCTTCGTCGGAGGGCATGTGGAGGATTGTCTCTGGCGGATCTTGCGGGATTCGGTCGGCCTTTGTCTTCGGTGGATTCACGTGGATCTTGTCTTTGTTCGTCTATGTTCGTGTGTCTATAGGTTCCATTCTTCTGATCTATGCTTATCTTCATCGGAGGCGGATGTTTTTTCTGGTGCGCTCGTCTTATGGGGCCTTAGCACGACGACTTCCCGACTGTTTACTACAATAAGGTTTGCCCGACTCCGATGACGGAGGGACGAAGATGGCGGCGTGCCCTCGGCTCACTCCAGTCCTAGTAGTCGTCGCTAGGTGGTCTACGGACCTAGATGTATTTTTTACTTCTAGTGTTCTTTGTACTACCTTGAATGTATTTTTTACTTCTAGTGTTTTTATACTACCTTGAGAGTTGATGAATATATCAGAAGTTATTCTCCAAAAAAAAAGAGAGAGGCTTGCTTACATGCAGGTCGAGCGAGAGCACCGATGAGTTGGAGGAGTACTAGCAGCAGGAACACAGCGATAGAAGATTGCCTCCTGCTTGTCGACATCTTCAAAATCAGAGCTCAAAAGAAGTATGCTGAGGCACTCAATGAGGGATTCAAGGTGTCGGTCTTGGCTTATATAGTAGCATCAGATCAACTCTTACCCAGAAGTCAAACTATTATGGATGACTAAGCCACATGGTCCTTTGTGGAGCTCTCGCCCCCGACAATGTAGTCCGGCATTTGTGGATGACTTAGTCACATGGAGTCGGCACTCCATGCCGGCATCCAGGCGTCACTATTGGACTAGGGTGCGTCAATTGCCACGTTAACAGGCTATGTCCATAATCTCTGTATCTCGGCAAATAATCTCCTAAAAAGGTGGTTAGGAGCCTGGTCTCGTAATACTTCCGAGCAATATCTTCACGTGCAAATACTCTCACTTTGCTTCCTCCAAATACTTAACAGCATGCCGTCATTTGCCTCGTAAAAATGTTCTTGGCCAAAATCATTTCTATATTTCTCTTTTCTGGAAAACGTATATGTCGAGTCAAAATATTTAGACCATTGGCCTGAACCGTGGGCTGATAAATTATTGTAGAAATAAAATACTTATGGTTCTTGTTTGTTTAGGACACTGGATCAAGAAAACCAATTTACTGTTTGTTTCAGAAATAACCCCCTGGCCTCCTCATATATACTCTCGTCAACGCTTCCAAAAAGCTGACCACAAAGACACGGAGCACTGAGAGATGCTCTACTTGTTGAACGCGTCCATTGATGTGGATTTGGTTTGGAGACTGACCAAACAAGATGACCAAAGTGAATCAAGTAAAATCCAAACCCTACGCAATTTTCCAAAACCAACCGTTGAAATTCATGGGTGTGTGTAGTTGAGCCTGCGACACGAATGATTGAAATGACCAGTCATCAATAGAGTCAAAGTCATGCGCATTTTCTTTGAGAAGCATCCGTTGAATCAGTATCTCACACACCACACTATGTTCAAATTAATGTGTTATTTGTGGCAAAGTTGAACAAGTCTAAATCATGTGCAGTTTTTCTAAGGTGAATCAATCAGTGCGTACACATGCATGTTGTCCCGTACAAGTAGTGACGTAAATGTTTAGAGAAACAAAGCAAGCAGAACTATGTGCGTTGCTGCTGGTCTGTTGCAAGTCGTTGGTTCGGTCGGATATCGTTGTTTCTTCTTCTTCTGCCTCTTCTTTATCTTTTTGACTGTCTATGTCTCGACTAAGTCTTGATACTGTGTCATTGCAGAGCCAGGTGTAATTGGAATCGTGTTGGTATTAATACATTACCATTAAAAAAATCTGAGGCGGCTACATCGATGCCGGTTATAGAGGGAAGCAAGAGAAAAATGACACAAATTGACTTGGGCAGACCATCTACTGGGACATGGAGAAAAAAGGCGGATGAAGCATGGATGCCCTCCACAGCTGTGCGGTGAACCGTGGAGTTCACTAACGGTGATGCGATCTCGTCAAGGAACTTCTTTTCCATGTTTAGTGTTTATGCATATGACTCAGACTATAAGGAGTTACACTTTTCTAAACCGACTGAGACTTATGAAATTCTCAGTCGACTTAGAAGTATCAAAACCATTAAGCATATAAGTTCAGTGGAACTTTTCAAAACCAGTTGTTGCACTAATGTATGATATCAAGCATGTGTTGCAATCATGTGTGGCTCACAACATAGTCACATAAATATTGCCTCCTGCTCCAAGTCACTGCTATTTATTATTTAAGCACCAATTTTGCATTTCGCAGGTCTACAAATTTCTTGATCTGTTGAGTTTGGCAACTGACTTGAATAAAATTTAGTCTAAACCATGTGCAGTTTTGTGAAAGCATTTGTTGTATCTCTGAATCAGGCTTTCGCACGGCTTTATATATAAAGCAACAACCAGACAGAGTACACGGCTGAACGATACAAGGCAGCTAGATGGCATTTTCGAAATCACTCTCTTGGAATCATCTATATATTACAAATTCAAGCTGTAATTCTGTCAGAATGCACCTAGAAGGAAACGTTAAACTTTCCGATGACCCAACATTGATCACTTTTAGCTGGGCATCCTAGTTTTGAGCTTACTCCCAACAAACTGGTCAAAATGTTGTGTTACAAGTTTTCCAACTTCATTTTACTTCTTGGGAAACTGAATAACATATATCATAATACTCTAATTAACCCAAGGAAGCAAAAGTATGCACAGTTTTGTTTGAACTTCAGTTGACGGTTCATTTACGGCGACAGTTATCTGGACGAAGATAGTTGCCTGCAAATAGATCCAAAGAACAAAATAAGATAGTGACATATATATCTTCATATGTCGAGCAACCTGCTTTTTTTCTTAATCTGCACGGATCTCTTCAGTGGTGAGGTAAACTTCACTCCACCTGACATACTAAAATCTTAATAGATATAATACATTTAATTATAGACTATGAAACTGCTCTCATATACTCCCTCCGTCCCAAAATAAGTATCTCAACTATAGTACAACACTTTACTAAAGTTAATACAAAGTTGAAACACTTATTTTGGGACAGAGGGAGTAACAAATATTTTTTAAGTCAAAAAAATATAAACTTTGACCAAGTTTATAGAGACGCGGCAAACTTCACAAAATCTGACTTACGATAAAATCTAGAATATGCACTATAATTTGAAATGGAGAAGTTAAACCACATGACACACTTTGAAAAATGAGCAGGTTGTTTTAACTATAGTGAAGTCGTGCTCTCAAGACGTTTGCTTACAAACTATTGGAGGTTTCCAGTTTAAGTTGGGGTGCGGACAGTGTGCTGAGTTGGAGGAGACGCGAATGATTTCAATAAATTGCTATTTAGTCAGATTGGAACAATTGGATTCGAAAAAAAAAAAGACAGACTGTGAAAGAAGGGGGCTGCACACTAGCAGCAGTAACATGGCAATGTAACAAGGCCTACTGCTTGTGCTCGTCATCTCGGTCACAAGAACTATATACCGAGGCACTCAACAAATCATTCAAAGTGTCCATAGCTTTTCGTGGCCCTGGCTTGTATAGTACCTTCAGAGTCAACACTTAACACAATTGTATTACTTTAATGGATGATTTAGCCACGTGATCCTTTGCGGGTCTATTGCGCTCTTGACTCCGAAGCCCGTTCTTGGCCAGTAAACAGTTCCAGAAACAGTATATATTAAGTTAAAATATTTGGACCATGGCCCAAAACCGTTTATTTGTTTGTAGGTTCTAGGTATTAACAAAAATCATTTATTATAATCCCACTATCGTTCCAGTCTTTATGCCTGCAGGCGTATGTTCAAAGATGAGCTCTAGTGGTTGCTTCTCTGAGCCAAAAGGTTATCACATGACTCCATATGCCTGACTGGGTACAATGCTTCAGATAGGCAGTGCTTGATTTTTTTAGCATGTTGTTGCTCTGTTAATGTTCTATGTGTTGCACTTATTCCTAGACACTATTTTCCTTTTTTAGCCTTCCTAGCTTTATTTGTACATAAACTTTATTTGAAAATCTATAAAAAACACTGTGGGGAGAAATTCCTATAGTTTGGGGTCAAAAAACAAAAATAATTTCTTTGTTTTAGAAACAACTCCTTGGCCTCCTCCTCACATATTCTCTCAATGGTACTATAAAAGAGCTGTGATGCGAACCACAAGGAGATGACTGTTATGGAGATGCCCTACTTGTTAACTTAGCTCTTGGGGCGGTAGTACAGCATCTGGTCAAACTGAGGACAAGTATAGTTTATGTGAGTTGATGTGGACGTGGTCCGGAGACTGAGTAACCGAGATGACCAGTCCCAATGAATCAGCTAAAATTCAATTCATTACAACTTTCCAAAACCATCAGTTGAAATTTCCGAGTCCGATGGACGCAAATCTTTTGGTGTGTACAGTTGGATTGTGACAGAATCGATTGAAGTTGTCCGTTGTCAAAGGACTTGAATTTTCTAAACCTAGGTATATATCTGAACCCTATAACCATATACGGTCCACAAGTGCACTTTTCAAATTTACAAAAAAAAGCATGGTCGATAGATACAAGTATGTGCATATGAAATTTGAAACCTAAATATGACTGTATGCAACCAGTACAAAAATGGCAAGGGAACCAGGAAACGATGCAAGTTAGAGTAACTTGTACTGCTCATTGGTCACTTTACCGTATAACTACATTCATATCCGTCCTATATATCTCTCAAGGAAAGGTAGGCAATATCTATAATACTGTGAAAGTCTTGTACTTTTTTTTTTGCGTATTGTGCAATACCGCACAATCCATCGCTATCTTAACCATTTGGTGTGCTCTTGTTGGGGCACGTGAAAGTCTTGTACTTGAGAGGATTGCTTACATGCAGGTTGTTGGATGGTGATCACGGTGCCGAGTTGGAGTTGGATCACCAGTAACAGCAGTGCGATAGTACAAAATCTGCTTGTCAACATTTTCCCAGAGCCTGCCGTATGTAGTGCTTCTACGGAGGCACACGACAGGAACCAAACTAACACTGAATGGTGGAGGATTGGAGGTGCCGGTATCCTATATTGGTAGACCAAGGTTCTGACCTGGTTCAGGCTGGCCAGGTCAATACACCTCCTTTGGTTTACCTGCTAGCCAGCTCAAAAACGGCAAGGAAAAATCTGCTTCCAAGTTGCAACATTGTTTCTTTTTTCCTCACAATCGCAACACCCACATAAGACAAACAATACTTACATTCTAGTCTAAAAAGGTAGATTCCTTTCGATTGAAAGGGTGTTGCAAATACATATTACAGATTCAAAATGTGGTGCAAAATAGACATACTGCAGACATTCAAGTGCAAAGCATGTCCGGCTAAATTAAGTTTAGCATGAACCTTTTATTTTCATACTAATTTGAAAGTATATTTCACATATGTACACCATTTTTACCTAGTAAAACGCCCAGTACACCTGCCAGGAGGGAGTATTTCTTATTGTTTGAAAATGTCAACAAGATGCACGTGCATCTATAACTCGAAAATAAGAACACTTGACAATTTTCGCTTGGAGATTTAAAGAAAAAATAAGTAGAGAGGCGAGAAATACATTTAGGAGAGTAGAAGGTCGGCCAATCGTCTCATCTCTTCTTTGTGGTATGTAAACTCTCCATGTCTCACTTAGATACTCATGATCCCAATTGGTTGTTTCGACCAAGTATTTCAAATAATAGACCCCACATTTATTATGAGTGCTTAGTTCTAGTTAATAATGGGATGATAAGTAAGATATTTAATTATCTATATGTTGCTTTGTGTGAAGGGACGATATTTAGGGTATGAGATGCTTTCATCTTCTCTATTCATTATCTTCAAGCCACACACACAAATGACTAACATGTACTACCTCCGTCTTGGTTTATTAGTCCTCTTCGTATTTTGTGTCAAAATTTGACCATATATTTAAATGACAAAACGTTAACGTATGTCATAAAAAATTTATCGTTGGATTCCTATTTGAACATAGTTTCGAATGATATTATTTTCAGTGGAATGCATTAACATTTTGTTAATCAAATCCATGGTAAAAGTTAGACACAAAATACTAAGGGGACCAGTAAACCAGGAACACTTGGAGAGGCCTAGGTACTAATTCCCGTTAACAAAAAGTGACATCTTGGGCATGTTACTGTCTACATCAGTTTAAACGTCAGCACACATATATAATCTGTCTAGGTGTCTGTATGGCTAATGCATGTCCCAAGAAAGAAAAGGTCCAACTCAAAAAGGGAAACAGTGCTTTCCAACTCACCATGACTCAACGATGTCATCGATCACATCGTCCTTGTATTAATCCTATTTGCGATAGGGTCAAAGGCCATATATTAAAGTTTACCAACCGTTGCAATGCCATCCTTACAGAAAAAATAACACACATAGGTCTTTGGGGAAATCGACGATGTCTTCCTCCTGCACTCACCGGCATCGTATCGTGAGCGGAATTTCATGCCGCATCTGGAACTCTGAACTACTAGTGAAGCCAGGAAACGTTGTTAACACAACAGCTGGAAAGTGGTCGATCGGAAGACGCCAGCAACACTGATCTGAAACACAGATCGTCATCCTAAAGAAGATGGCGGCAAAGAGATCTAGGCTGCCACCCAAGCTCTGGCCAGGCAGATACGAGGACACATAACCTTGCAAGCTCCCCGACGATGCCGGAGTTGGCAAAGCATCAGAGAAGGAGCCTGAGAACCAAAATGCATAGCTACATCGTCCACTCTGCCAACTCCTTCGAACCACCACATAATACTAAGAGACAACCAGATCCTCCATTCCAGAAGAGCACCGATCAGACGATCCTCCGCCCTCCTCTCCATCAGAGATGAGGTGCACCAACAGAGTCAGTGAAACTATAATCTTGATCCTCATGGCTTCGGCGGTGAAACAACGATGTATTGGGTTTTTAAGGGAGGTTGCTAGCTTTTATTCCGGGCATGAGACAAGGCTTATTTGTATGTCCCAATTGTTCTGTGATTGGTTAGCTGACCTCACTTTGTCATGTCGTACACAAGAATATCTTCAATGTTTAATTAGGATCCACCACTTAATCAGCAGCGAAGATAACTTACTCAACATAGATTACGTGATAGCTTAATCGTTTGGCTCTTGTTTTATTAATACGTTTGTATATGTCCTAACGCCATAACAAGTTGGTGACTGATATGGACTCCTGGATATGCTTTAAATGTGAACACTCGAGGGAATATCACAAGAGCATCCGGTCAAACTTAATGTGTTCATTTCTGATGGTGTAGCTGAGGCAATCGCCAGTGGCATCAAAGTCCATGGGGACACTGTTGCTCGAAAAGGCCATGAGCAAAGTGCCATGAGCAATTTTCAAAGAGAGGCCATTGAATCAATTTTCGACGATATCATGATCTAGGTTTGGGGGACGTACGACGCGTGTGGCTCTTGAACCTTAGGCATGCGTTCAACTTTTCCAAATGTAGCTATTGAATGAAACAGTGTTGTGCAGTGACGCAAAACGTCTTATGGAAATGTTGTTAGGAAATACTATATCATGGTTCCGACTTACCCGACCAAAAGTCAAGTATTTACAGCAAGTCCAGCGGTTTGTGCGTGTACAATGAAATTGATATCGTCAAAAGATTACAAACTTCAGAATTCTCCAAATGCATTCATAGAGAGGTTAAACCTACTGGGCATGCCCTGGTTGTTTTTGATACATAATCGATATCATTCAATATAATGGTTGTAAACTTCTGGAGTGTGAAAATGCACCGATGGAGAGTATTAAGTTCCCACTTATCCAGGACCATGATTTATGGCACGCAAGCGCGGGGGCCTGGATGTCCCTAGTGCCTACTTTTTATTTTGGCTTCCGATTTTCAAAGTTTTATATCTTTTAAATGAAAATTCCAAATTAAGTTATGTTTTCATATGCGTGTTTCTCATGACATGCACTTTCAAATAAGATCCGTTTTGAACATATTTTGACGAGTATTAAATAATATGTTAAGTTTCATTGTTGAAACTTAGTATGAGCGACTGATAAAAACCAATTATTTTATGTCTACGACCGACATAAAAAACTGGCTGAAATTATATCTCTGAAACTGGTTGAAACTTGGCAGTTTTATATGCAAAAACCGTAAGTTTCATAGTTGAGACTTAAAACTTTTTGATGGCTTTTCTTTTTTAATATGCCCTCATACGGGATTGAACTACTGAGTGAATTGCGAAGCTAAACGAGTAGGCGACAGGACTTGACAGGTGAGTGCCCCCCTCCCCCTACGCTTTTCTGCACTTATCCATCGGTGAATGTATATATGCACACAGCTGCAAAGGTGGTGAAATTCTTGAAGCTGGTATTATTTATCCTATGTGTGATAGCAATTGGGTTAGTCTTGTCCAGTCTATTACCAGAATGGAGGGTTATGTAATGCCCCAGCCACAACCCTGGCTCCCGGACGTTATGCCCGGAGAGATCTAGACTGGCCTCACATATCAGTACTAGTCTTTCCACGCACCTTTCTCCTAACACTTGAGCACCCAGGATCAACTTTTCAGGTGGTCCCTCAATCCTTAAATTGGTCCAAGCAAGGCACACTTAACTTTTTGGTTCCGTGCGAATGGGCTTCAGGAAAAGAATGAATTCCTTGTCATTATGAGTCATCTATCATTCTATTAAGCAGGATGCTACAATGCACCGCTACTCAATGTAACCGACGCCCTCATTGGCCTAGCAAGAACATTCCATCTTAGCACACGTCTATGCGTCCCAGTGTTAGAATCTTCATGTGCACATGTCGTGTGCCACATGGGCCACACTCGCTATCTCCATGCCTAGCCCACTGACCCGCACATGCCTGTGTAGCCGCGAGGGTCGTATCAGGTAACATTTGTAATGGCCCAGCCGCAACCACGCCTGGAGGCATCTG
>NC_041392.1:24774437-24778457 GCF_002162155.2 Triticum dicoccoides | reverse complement strand
AAAAAATCAAAAGAAAATGATAAAAACTTCAAAAAATAAAATCCTTCGAGAGGTAGTTATATTACTACATCTACTAGTTAGGAAAATTTGAAAACTTAAATTTGGACATGTTTTGCAAAAAGTGTAGGGAAAATGTAAAACGGCTATAACTTTTGCATACGATGTCGGAAAAAACGTATAATATATCAAAAAATTCAGCATGAAAATCCGCATCCTACGGCCTGTTTGGAATTTTTTAGAATCCTCAAATTCCAAAAGGAAAAAAAGATATGGTCAAATTTCAGTTTTTTTAAAAAAATTGGTTAAATCTGGTCAAACTACTTATTCAAGAAGTATTAATGTTACTACATAATTATTCAAGAATATTAGTGTTACTAAATAATTATTTCAATTTTTTGAATTTTGGTCAAATCTGGTCAAACTATGGTCAAACTATGGTCAAACTTATTCAAGAAATATTAGTGTTACTAAATAATTACTATTTTTTAGAATAATAGTTTCAAATTCAAACAGCGAAATGTGTGACTTCATGCTCAAGCTAAACTCCTGAGGGTTAATAGGATTGGCATCTTACTATTGTCAGGAAAACAAGAAGTGCAGACTTGAAAACGAAGGAGAATAGAACCCGAAAGTTAAGCGTGCTCGGGCTGGAGTAGTGAAAGGGATGGATGACCGGTCGGGAAGTTAGATGATTTGGAATGAGTGATCCACACTTGAGCAGTTAAGAGAGGTGATTAGAGACTAAATCACCAAATAATTCAGAAAAATTAAAAATCGAAAAAAAAATCAAATTTTTTTTTCCAAAATTTTCAATTTTTTTTTTAAAAAAAACCTTTAGTACCGGTTGGTAACACCAACCGGTACTAAAGGTCCCCCATACCAGGGCGCGAGCTCACGGCACGTGGTGGCACTTTAGCGCCGGTTCGTGCCGAACCGGTACTAAAGAGGGGGGGGGGCTTTAGTGCCCACCAATTAGTGCCGGTTATGGAACCGGCACTAAAGGCCCTTACGAACCGGTTTTAAAGCTCCGTTTTCTACTAGTGATACCAACACTAGTCTTTCGTACACACTTTGTGCTCACTTGTGCACACCCAGGATCAACTTCTCAATCGGTCACCAAAAGGTTAACTATTGTTCTTAGTAAAAATTAGTGAGTTGGCCCCTTTAAGTACTATGATCGGATATACAATGTGAATTAACTATATAAAATTAAGTAACGCTGCTAGCTAGAAAGAGACAGCTTACATTTTCTTATAGATGTATGCCTTTTGTTTTATGTCATGCACCTTCTACCTTTCAAAATTCATGACAGCGATATTAACGGATTTATGTGAAAATATTGTTATATCATTTATTGATAGTTTTTCAGCCTATGAAACTTCATTCGATAGATGATACAATGTTAACAAATTTTGTAGTGCTGTGAAGATACAAGCCTTGCCGGAATTGAAAGAAGTGTAACTTCATGGTAAACAAAGGTATTGTTCTTGAACATAAAACTTTAGTTAGATGTATATGACTTGATAAAGTTGAGGGAGAAGCTATTATTCCATTAGTACCTATTTATGGATTTATTTTAGTACAGTTTCCGCCACAACGTGCAGGCATCATCCAGCTAACTCTGAAAAAATTGGGCATTTCGGAAAATCGCTCACAGGGAATCATTGTAATAATATTGAAAGATTACATATTCTAGTTATAATTTTATCAAAATGCATCTACAAAGAGACATCTCACTTTCTGATGACCCAACATTGATATTTTAGTTGCACATCCTTGTTTTGAGCTTACTCCCAGCAAACTAGCCGAACTTTTGATTCCTGGGGTACAATTTTTTTCAACTTCATTTCATTTCTTCAGAAACTGAATAACCTACCACACACAAACTTTTCGAACTTCATTTCATCGTTTATTTACGGCGACAATTACCTGGAAGAAGATAGGTGCCTACACATAGATCCAAAGAACATAATAAGACAGTGACATATATATGTTTGTGTATGTTGATCAACCTGTTTAAAAAAGGAATAAGTGAAATCTGCATTGATCTATTACTGTTGAGGTAAACTTTACTCCACCATTATAGATCTGTAATCATGGACTATGCAACTACTATCTATGGTCCAAAAAATAGTGCATATATAGATTATGTTTAAGTCATAATTTATAAAGTTTGACCAAGTTTATTGAGACTTGGTCAAACAATAGTTTTAAATGGAGGGGGTATTGGTTAACTTAACTAACAAATATTGATATAAAACACATTTAATAATGTGAATAGAAACTTACTATTGGACCGTTATTTGTAGAAGATAAATCACAACACTTTTTGAAAAAATGTGCTGATTGAGTACACAAAATTGTAGTGAAGTCATGCACCTAAGAGGTTTACTTACAAACTGTTGGAGATTTCCTATTTACGTGGGGCACAGTGATGAGTAGGAGGAACACTAGCAACTACAACATAGGGATAATCCCGTTAAGTATATTATATCTCCTCTTCCTATCAGATCAGTCTTTTGGGATAGTTGGTTGATAGGAATATCTAACATGGTATCCAGCCTGAGGTATTGGGCTCAAGTCTCAGTCTCTGCATTTTCTCCAATCATTTACCCATGCCCGATATTCAATATCCATGTCGGATGTTGGGGGGGGGGGGTGAAGGGGGATGTTAAGTATATTATATCTCCTCTTTCTATCAGAACGGTCTTTGGGATAGTTGGTTGAAAGGAATATCAAACAAAACCGAGGCCCGCTGCTTGTCAACATCTTCGCAGTCACAAGATCAACTATGTACCAAGGCACTCGGCAAAGGATCAAATTGCTGATAACTTTGTCACGGTCCCGACTTATATAATAGCTTTTGAGTCAACTTTTTAGCACAACTGTATGGGCTGTATGGATGATTTAGCTACATGGTCCTTTGTGGAGGCTCTTGCGCTCTCGAAACTGTAGCCCTAAGGTTCACAAGCCCTATTCTTGTGCAGTGAACTGTTTTGGACCACGGACGAATCGTAGTCTAGTTAAGTATCATAGATATAACAAAATGCTAACAAATTTCATCTGAATTCATTTGTTTTTAGGTCCTTTTTTATTAAAAAAAACATTTACTGTTTGTTTGAAACAACTCCTTGGCCTCCTCCTCACATATTCTCCCATGGAAGCTATCAAAAAGTTGGTTTGCAAACCACAAGGAGATGGCTGATATGGAGTATTTGAGATGCCCTGCTTGTTAAGCTACCTGATGGGGCGATAGTACTACATCTGGTCAAACCTAGGACAAGTATGTTTATGTGAGTTGACATGAATGTAATCTGGAGACTGAGTAATCGAGATAACCAGTCGTCAATGAATCAAATAACATTCAATTCATGTACAACTTTCCAAAACTAGGCGTTGAATTTTTTTCCGGTGAACACAAATGCGTTGGTGTGGATTTCAAAAGTAAAATGGAATGTGTTGAAGTAAAATGAAATGTGTCATCAAGGGACTGGTTTTCTGAACATAGGTCTATTTCTGAACCCTGTAACCATGCATATACGGTCAAAAAGTACACTTTTAAACCAAAAAAATGACGAAAGAAAGGTAGGCATGCTCATTGGTCACTTTGCCGTATATTACATGCATATCCATCCTATATATCTTTCGAAGAAAGGTAGGCAACATATATAATACGGTAAAAAAGACATGTACTTGAGAGGATTGCATACATGCAGGTTGTTCGAGGGTGAGCACGGTGCTGAGTTGGATCTGGATCACCAATGACAACAGTGCAATGGTCCAAAATCTGCTGGCTGAAATTTTCTCAGAGCTTGCCGTATGTAGTGCTTCAGCGGAGGCACACCACACAAACCAAACTACACTGAATGGAGGAGGATTGGAGGCGCACGTAGCTTATATAGGTAGACTATAGGTTCTGACCTGGTTCAGGCTGGCCAGGTCAATCCGCATCCTTTGGTTTACCTGCCAGCTAGCTCATAAACGGCAAGGGAAATCTGCTTGCAAGTTGCAATATTGTAC
>NC_041392.1:24758991-24774082 GCF_002162155.2 Triticum dicoccoides | reverse complement strand
AGAAAAAAAATAGGAGATTCCAACTGTCATGTTTACTTATTTATGCAATTGAAAGGGTGTTGCAAATCCGTACAATAGATTCAAAATGCGTGCAAAATGCCAACAACATACATGCATCTATAACTCGAAAACAAGAACACTTGACAATTTTTGCTTGGGAATCTACATAGGGAACAAGAGACGATAAATACAGTTAGGAGAGTAGAAGGTCAGCCCCTATGGTTGTCTCGTCTCTGCTTGGTGGTATGTAAACTCTCCATGTCTCACTAATATACTCACAATCTGAATTGGTTGTCTCGACCAAGTATTTCAAATAATAGACCCCACTTTTATTAAGATGGTTTAAGTTTAATTATAATGGTATGATAAGTAAGAGATTTAATTATCTATGTGCTGCTTTATGTAAACTGAAAATATCTTGCGTATGAGACGGTTTCATCTTCTCACTTCATTACCTTCAAGCCATATATGGACAAGAGACTAACATGTACTCCCTCCGTCACAAAATAAGTGTATCAACTTTGTACTAACACTTATTTTGAGATGGAGGGAGTATGTGTAGCTAAGAGATGGTGACAAGTAGGAGCATTGGGAGAGGCTGAGGTACTCCTTCCCGTTAACGAAAAGTGACATCTTGGGCATGTTACTGTCAATGTCAGTTTAAAAATCAACATGCTCGCTCAGCTAGATGATATGGACACACATCTTACTATCTGTCTAGGAGTCCGTATGGATAATGTCTGACAGAAGAAAGAAAAATTCCAACTCAAAAGGGCAACAGTACTTTCCAACTCATCATGGGTCGATGATGTCATTGACCGCATAATACTTCGTATTAAGTCTATCTGCGAAAAGGCCAAAGGCCATAGACTAAAGTTGACCAACCGTTAAAACGATATCCTTACAGCAAATAAAATAAATAAGGGTTTTTATCATTTATGCCACTAGTTGTGTCCTAATAAATAATTGCACTTAGGTTTTTGGGGATATCGACGCCGTCTTCCCCCCTGCACTCACCGACGTCGTGTCGTGAGCGAAATTTGATGCCGCTTCTGGACCTCTAGCTAGCGAAGCAAGGGATACGTTGTTAACACAGTAGCTGGAACATCATTGGTCGGAATTAGAAGACACCAACGACGGCAATCTAAAACACAGATCGTCGTTCTGGAGGAGGAGACAAAGAGATCTGAACGACCACCCTAGATCGGGCCAGAGAGCTACGGCGAAAGCTAACCTCGCAAGCTCCCGGACGATGCCAAAGTTGGCCAAACATCGTTGGTCGGAGCCGGAGCCGGAGTACCAAAACACAAAGCTACGTCGTCCACTCTGCCAACACCTTCAGACCACCTACATAACATGAAGACACAACCAGATCCTCCATTCCAGAAGAGCAGCGATCAGATGATCCTCCGCCCTCCTGTGGGTCGAGGACGAGGTGCACAAGGAGTTAGGGGAACCATATTCTTGATCCACACGACATCGGCCTGGAACAAAACTGTATACAAATAGACCCTACTACAGTTCTGGATCCCCACCCCCCTTCACTGTCGAAGCGGCAACAGAGTTGGAGGGGACACATGGTCTCGCCAGTGGTAGGGGGTGAAACGTTGATGTCCAGATTTTTTTATGAAGGTGGCTAGGCCTTTTTGCGGGTATGAGACTGGGCTTATGGTTTGTCCAAATTGTTTTGTGGTTGGTCAGCTGACCTCACTGTGTCATTGTCCTACACAACAATATCTTCAAAATTTAATTAGGATCTACCACTTAATCAATAGAGAAGATAACTTAGTCAATGTAGATTACGTGATAACTTAATCCTTTGCCTCTTGTTTTATTAATATGTTTGTATATGTTCTAACGCTATAACAAGTTGGTGGTTGATATGGATTCCTGGATATGCTTTAAATGTTAACACTCGAGCGAATATCACAAGAGCATCAGGTCAAACTAAATGTGTTCATTCATGACGGTGTGGCTGAGGCAATCGCCATTGCCATCAAAGTCCAAGTTAGTGCATTATATTTTTGACACGCAACGTACGTCACGTATAACTAAATATGTTCTTCTGTGCGGCTGAGGTCGACGGGGACACTGTTGCTCGAAAATGCCACAAGCAAAGTCCACGCCATGTGCAATTTTCAAAGAGCGATCGTTGAATCATTATGTCATGTAGAAACAACTGAATTTGGTCAAGGTTGGGAGCCGTACGGCACATGTGGCTCCTAAATAAAACCTTGGGCATGTGTGCTACTTTTCCAAACATAGCCACCGAATGAAACAGTGTTGTGCAGTGACGCAAAACGTCTTACGGAAATGTTGTTAGGAAATATATCGGGGTTCCGACTTACCCGGCCAAATGTATTTGGAGCAAGTACAATGGAATTGATATCGGTGAAAGATTACAAACTTCAGAAAAAAAAATCTCCAAATGCACTCATGGAGAGGTTAAACCAATTGGGCTTGCTCTTTTTCTTTTGACACAGAATCGACGTGATTTAATGATTGCAAACTTCTGGATTGTCAAAATTCACCGATGGAGAGGATTAAGTTTCCACTTATCCATCCGTGCATGTATATGCACACGCCTGCAAAGGTCCTCTTGTTCGTTGCCCCTTGATGTGGCCAAGAGCTGTGTCGGTCTAACCCCATGGTCATACTTGCTTCTTGGATGTTATCTCTAATTTCTTCGGTGTGAAGGAACTCTGTATAATTATGTGTGTGACTGAGACAGGAGGCGACTAATGCAACCGCGCTGCAGGCCGGCCGATTCAAACAAAAATCAGTCAAAGTCAGCTAGTGCAACTTGTCAAAAGCTGATGCTGCACTAATATGTATTATACTAACTCACAGAATCATACGCACCACATGTCCTTTCTCAAGTTCGTTGCTCTCACTCCTCTTCAGTACATCTAACTAGGCATGGTCCCTCTATATATGAACAAGCTACCATGAACCAAGTGTTCATTCAGCACACAAGCAAAAAAATGCCTCGTCTAGCCACACATAAGCTGCTTTTGCGGCTTGTTTTCACCATGATTCCTTTCCTAATCCTTCTTCCCTGCATGCACTCCACTGATCTGGATGCACTTCTCTGCCTCAAGTCCCAGCTCTCTGACTCCTCGCGAGCGCTAGCTTCTTGGAGCAATGCGTCTCTCACGCCCTGCGGTTGGCAAGGAGTGAGATGCAGCACGCTTAACGCGTCTCGCGTGGTTTCATTAGACCTCGGGTCGCTAAACCTCACCGGTCAAATATTTCCCTGCGTTGCACAACTTGATTTCCTTGACAGAATCCACATGCCAAATAACCATCTCACTGGCCACATCTCTGCCGACATCGGGCGGTTGACCCAGCTCACATACCTCAACCTTAGCATGAACTCCCTGGTTGGTTCCATCCCTGATGCCATATCTTCCTGCTCTCAACTCGAGACCATAAGCCTGGAGAGCAACTCCCTTGAAGGTGAGATCCCTCAAGCTCTCGCTGAGTGTTTGCTTCTCCAGCAAATTGTTCTCAGCAACAACAATCTTCAGGGAAGCATCCCATCCAGGTTCGGTTTGCTTTCCAACCTTTCTATGCTATTGCTCACTAGCAACATGCTCACTGGAAACATTCCAGAGTTTTTGGGGAGTAGCAGTTCTCTCACGTCAGTCAATCTAAGAAATAACAGCCTCGGTGGAGGAATCCCTCCTGCCCTGTTCAATAGCACAACCATTTCCTACATAGATATGTCACATAATAACCTTTCAGGATCTATCCCACCTTTCCTTCAAACCTCTACATCACTGCAATACCTCTCACTAACTAAAAACTACCTCTCTGGGGGCATTCCTTCTTCAATTGGAAACATGTCTTCCCTATCTTCCCTTCAACTTGCTCAAAACAACTTCCAAGGAAGCATTCCAGAGAGCTTAGGTAAGATTTCAGGTTTGCAGGTACTAAACTTGAAAGATAACAATTTTTCGGGCATCGTCTCACAAGCAATTTACGCAAACACTTCCCTTACTTATCTTAGCCTTAGTCTCAACCAACTTGTTAGAATTCCTGTGGACATTGGCTACACTCTTCCAAACATCACTGAGTTGATACTAGGAGGAAACCAACTCGATGGCCCAATTCCTGCTTCATTGGGCAATGCATCAAACCTCCAAAATTTAGACCTTCGTCAAAATTCACTCACTGGCATTATTCCTCCATTGGGACACTTGAGCAAGCTGAAAATTCTAGACGTGGGCACAAACATGCTTAAATCTGGAGATTGGGCTTTCTTGTCTTCTCTAACAAATTGTACTAAACTAAAGATGTTGTGTTTGGATTTTAATGGCCTTGGGGGGTCAATGCCTACTTCTTTTGGTGATCTTTCAAACACCTTAGAGGTGCTTCTCCTATCTGAAAACCAACTGATTGGTGAAATACCTTCGGAGATAGGAAAACTCAAAGGCCTAACTGCTCTTGTAATGCAAATTAATTCACTCTCAGGGTGCATTCCTGATACCCTTGGAAATCTTCTAAATATGTCACTACTAAGCTTATCCCACAACAAACTTTCCGGAGATATCCCACAATCGATTGGGAAACTAGAGCGACTCACTGAACTTTATCTCATGGAAAATAATTTGACCGGTCAAATACCTCCTAGTTTGGAAGGTTGTAAAAATTTGCTGCTGCTGAACCTTTCTTCCAATAAGTTATTTGGAAGCATCCCGTCAGAACTCTTTTCCATTTCAACACTTTCTAAAGGTTTGGATCTTTCCTATAACCAACTCAGTGGGAACATACCTACTCGGATAGGTAGTTTGATGAATTTGAATTCACTTAGTATATCCAACAACCAATTATCAGGTGAGATTCCTTCCACACTCGGCCAATGCCTTCTTTTGGAATCTCTCTCTTTGGAGGCAAATTTGTTGCGGGGAAAAATTCCAAAGTCTCTTGGGACTTTAAGAGGAATCAATATGTTGGATCTATCTCAAAACAACTTGTCTGGTGAAATACCAGATTTTTTGGAGTCATTTACCTCCTTATTTATTCTCAACTTATCCTTCAATGACTTTGAGGGAGTAGTCCCTAAAGGCGGTGTTTTCGCCAATTCAAGTGCAGTGTTCGTCCAAGGAAACAAAAAATTGTGTGCAAGTTCTCCAATGCAACAAGTGCCACTTTGCACCACCTTAGCTTCCAGAAGGAAGAACACTGCACATGTCGTAACTATACTGGTTCCACTTACTACTATTGTTGTAATTGCCCTGGCATGCCTTGTATTCATTCTTCTAAAGAATAAAGGTACTAAAACTGAGGGGCACGTTACCCAGTTTTTCAGGGAGCATAATAGATACTCATACATGGATTTATATAAAGCAACAGATGGTTTTTGTGCATCCAGTATTCTTGGTTCAGGAAGCTTTGGAGTGGTATACAAAGGCAATTCAGAATTTCAATCCATTGCCATTAAGGTATTCAAGCTTGACCAACTTGGAGCATCAAAGAGTTTCTTCGCTGAGTGTGATGCACTAAGAAACATTCGCCACCGGAATTTGATTAGAGTGATTAGTCTATGCTCAACCACTGATCCAAGAGGAAATGAGTTCAAAGCACTTATTCTTGAGTACATGTAACATGGTAACCTAGAAAGTTGGCTGTACCCAGAAGAAAACAAAGCCAACCCAAAAATACCATTGGGTTTGGGCTCAAGGATAACGATAGCTATGGACATAGCTGCTGCATTAGATTATCTCCATAATCGATGTAGTCCTCCATTGGTTCATTGTGATTTGAAACCACGCAATGTCCTTCTTGGTGAAGAAATGGTTGCATGTCTTAGTGACTTTGGACTCGCAAAATTTCTTCATGGAGACTCTTCAACGGGGGTTAATAAGTCATCAAATATTGCTGGACCGAGAGGATCAATTGGATATATTGCACCTGGTAAGCACATGCATCATTTATATCATTGATATATTATAGATACATACATGCAAAGTTAGTGACATGTAAATCATCTGGAATGTTTATCATCCCTCTCAATTAAGTGAATATTTCTTAAGAAACTTTTTTGTAATATTGCAGAATATGGCATGGGGTACAAGATCTCAACAGAGGGTGATATATATAGCTACGGAATTATTCTTTTAGAGATGATCACAGGAAAGCATCCAACAGATGCTATGTTTAAGGATGGTATGAACCTTCACAACTTTGTGGAAACAACACTTTCACGGGAAATTGGTGAAATCTTAGAACCAAGTTTTATCACATATGATGGAGAAGGAGGAGAAAATCTTCTAATGGCTGAAACAAAATGGTGTCTCACTCAACTAGCAAAACTTGGCCTAAAGTGCTCCGAGATATCTGCCAAGAGTCGGCCGACAACAGAAGATGTTTATGCGGAAATCATCAGCATCAAAGAAAATTTCACAGCATTGCAGTATAGACAAAATAAATCAACATCATTCTTGTAACTCACCTCTAGCTATTTCAGTTAGAAGTAGCATGGTCATATACTTTTGGAAAGAAATAAGTATTATGTTTGAATGCATATATATACGATGAGCATAAGGAATTACAAAGAGATTAACTTGAATTGACTATTAACTGAGAACATATGTGATTCAATAATAGTGTGACATGGATCTACCTTATCTACCGTATATGTTTTTGTTCTCACAACCGCTCCTTTGGATCAAAGAGAACTAAGATGCCACCCTATTCACCATGTGAAATGTAGTTTAAAGCAAGGTGTATTACTATTACACCTTCATTTCTTAATAGCTATTCCAGGTAATGTTTGGCACTGTGATGGATTAGCTTGCTAAATGCAGTAGCGACAGAGGGATCACACATTTGTGCATGACTCTGTGGAGGGGAAGAGCGGTCCTGCTAGATCAACGCCCATTTCGTTTGTCCTATTAACGGCCAATCTCTACCATCTAAAAAAGATACAAAGTTCCCTATTTCACCCGCCTCCTTCCAACCCTCACACATACATTCTCTTCTTCTGTTTGATTTCTTTTTCCTTCCACATGTAGTTTTTACCACTGGTTTTCGTTGAAAACCACACGCATTTTATTGGTTTACCAAATGAAATCATGGCTTCTTTGGTAAGTCAATAGGTGTTGATCTTGGCAATTCAATTGGCATCAAGTGTCCATTTTTTGGTATCTAATCACGGTGATTGCGTACAAAATATTTATATTCCCATTGCAACGTGCGTCCAATTAGCTTGTTTTACCTAAAGAAGTCAATAGTGATTGGACCCTTTTTCCAGTGATTAAATACTAACATAGGCTCTGGTGATGAACTCAAATGTTTTGAACACAAGGTACATAGGCTGAAATTCAACATTACAGGGCCGAGTGCATGACCGCACATGCATCAAGAAGCCGAGAGGTCATGTTCCGTGTGTAAGGTGTTGGAAAGCGATCATACACACACCTTGCATGTAGTGCGACGACCCAACTAGTGGTTTCACTCTTTTTTCAATTTGGACAGTTTTCATCACCATAGTGGGGCAGGATAGGCTGGGCCGGACAGTTTTGAGACTTATCTTTCAAAACCAGCGGCTGACAAGATATTAAAAATATTCTTTTGAGTTTTAAAAAATGTCCATGAAATTAACATTGTTGGTGAATTAAAAATGTTCATAAATTTAGGAAATATTTTAGAATTTTGAAAATATACATGAGTTTTTGAAAACAATATTTCCATCATTTAAAAAATAATGAAAGTGTTGAAAAATGCTTTTGAAATATACATTGGATTTTATTAACTAAAATATTCATAATTAGTTTAAAATTTCATCAATTATTAAAAGATAACATTAATAGGAAATATAATATTAAAATAAAAGGCAAAACAAATTAACAATTAAGGAAGAAAAACGGAAAAGGCAATAGAAAGAAAAATGGTGGAAATGAAGAAATTAAAACCACATGTAGGGCAGCTACATTGGGCCGGCCCAAAGAGCGCTGGGGGTGGGGGTGGGGTGGGGGGGTAGTGTGCGAGTTTAGACGTAAGGCAAAGAAGTCCGTAGGCATGAGACCTCATACTCGGCGCCTTTAGTGCTAGTTAAACAAGCTGGTGCTCATCCTGGGTCGTCCCAACAACACATGAAGGTTGCCATCCCTCGTTCGGTCAATCGGTTGGTTCTTACCAAGTTAACCAGCTGACCATCGAAATTTGAAAAATCATAAATCTGAAATGGTTCATATTTCTTTTTACAAAAAAATGAATGTGGAATTTTTTATTTTTCAGAAAAGTTCACAACTTGTGAAAAAGTCATATATTTGAAACAATTCATGAAATTCTAAAAAGTTCAAGATTTTGAAAAATATGTTCACTAATTTGAATTTTTTATGCATTTTGAAAAATATTCCTTAATTTTTAAAAATTTAGTGGACTTCATGCATTTTAAAAATATTCTCGCAATTTGAAATTTAATTCTCAATTGGAAAAATGTTCTCATATTTGAGGAATCCTCATAAAAAAACTGGAGACGTAAAAATAAAACGGCCAGAATAAAAAGACGAAGAAACAGAAAAATAAATAAGAAAACGGACCACACAAACACATAGAAGAAACAGCAAAAAACACACAAAAAAAGACAGCTGGATGCAACCCAACACCGGAGGTCTTACATGGGTTCGCTCATAGAAACGTGCGTGAAAGCCCTGTAATATTTGTCAAACTAACCAGCACGTAAGGCGCTGAATAGGGGAGCAACTAGTTAACGAGCGCTTCTTCGGGAGCCTCGCAACGATCAGTGCCACTTGGCGCGTTCTCAGCCATTCGCCACGTGTCGCGCTCTGGACGCTCCCTTTGGATTTTGTTTTTTTTTTATTTTTCCGCACGCGTTTTCGGCTTTCTTAAACGGGTTTTTTCCGGGTTTTTTCAACGTTTTGGTTTTCCCCCGGTCTTTCTTAGCTTTTCGATAAAAAAAATTCGAAAAAAAATATTCTTGTCGCAAAAAAATGTGTTTTTTTTTCCTTTCGTGAAAGTCATGGTTTTTCTACCGCGAGAGACACGGTTGTGCTTTAGCAAGAGTCACGGCCGTGCCTCTCGGAAAGGGAAAAACAAAACACGCTTTTTGTTTTTTTTTTCATTCGTGAGAGTCACGGTTTTGCTTCCGCGAAAAGGCACGGTTGTGCTTACGCGAAAGTCACGGCCATGCCTCTCGGAAAGGGAAAAAATACGCGTTTTCTGTTTTTTTTTCTTTCGCGGGAGTCACGGTTTTGCTTTCGCGAGCGTGCCTCTCGGAAACGAAAAAAATGCGTTTTCTATTTTTTTTTCCTTACACGAGAGTCACGGTTTTGCTTCCACGAGAAGCACGGTTGTGATTTTACGAGAGGCACGGGCATGCCTCTTTTGGAAAGGGAAAAATCGTGCTCCCGGTTTGTTTTTTCGCCCGGTTTTTTTCGTCCGGTTTTTTTCGTGAAAAAAAAGTTCGTCAAAACATATCAACATGGGATCTAGTTTTGAAGATCTCGACGCGAGGAATTCAACCGTGAAAACGGTTTGAGATTTGGACGCACGGTTTAAAAGATAAAACGTTTTAAATAAACGGATCTACGAAAAAAGGGAAAACTCCTAGGTTGCGACAAGTGACGCGCTGCATGTGCGCCATTTGTTGCGACCTGGGAAAGTGGAGTGTTCTTTGCAACGAGTACTCCTTAATTAATGATTTCGGCTGAATAGGAAATCACCGCAGGCGTCACACATTTTCTTTTGAGAAGAACTCGCCATGCTTTTTATTCCAACGCAATGTTCATAGGTACAACTGTTGGGTCATGAGAAGTTCCCAACCACACATGTCTACCTAATTGCAGGTTACAAGAGAACTTGGCGAGCTTATGAGCCTCAAAGTTATAGTTTCTATGCTCATGAATGAAATTACAAAACTAAAAACCACTCTTACGCCCTATTATTTCATGTACTATAGTAGCATGGGGTCCTCCCGTCCCCTTGTTGATGTCGTCAATCCACTAGTAGAAAACAGGGCTATGGTCCAGGCCGGCTCAGCCCATTAGTCCCGGTTCAGTGTAGAACCGGGACCAATGTGGGCATTGGTCCCGGTTCGTGAGCCCAGGGGGCCGGCCGGGCCACGTGGGCCATTGGTCCCGGTTCGTCTAGACCTTTTGGTCCCGGTTGGTGGGACGAACCGGGACCAATGGGCCTCGCTCTTGGCCCACCACCATTGGTCCCGGTTGGTGGCTTGAACCGGGACCAAAGGCTCCCCTTTAGTCTCGGTTCATGCCACCAACCGGGACCAATGAGGTGCCTATATATACCCCCTCGCGCAAGAGCAGAGCACAGTGCTTTGTTTTTTCTGGCCGAGGGGGAGAGGGCTTTGTGGTGCTCTAGCTCACCTCCTATGCACATGAGGTGTTCGATGGAATGCCCGAGCCACACTACTTAAGCTTTCTCCTCTCGAAGCTCGACCTCCAAGCTTCATTTTCCTCGAGATTTGTCTAGATTTAGCGGTCCGTCACGCCCCGTCCCCGTCTTCACCGCCGTCGATCACCCGCGCCGATCTCATCACCGACACCACCGTGGTGAGCCTCTTGTTCTTATCTTTTTTCTGAAAGGAAAAATATTCTTACTTGTATGTTTAGATAGATACTTGTATCATTTTCTTACATTTATTATTGCATCTTATATAGTGCGATGGTTTTGGTATCTGCCCCCGTTGGCCCTCGTCCTGTCTATGATTCGGATTTGGTATGTATATTATCTTTATAACTATTGGTTCATTTATTGTTTATGAAAATTATGCCGACCAACATGACATAGATTTTATTTATTTAGGATGTATGTGAATCGGAAATGCCAACTGACCCTATTGTCGAGAGGTTAAATTTAGTTGAAGAAGAAAACAATTTGTTGAAGGAAAAAATAAAAAAAATTGAGGAGGAGAAAATGATATTGGAGTTGCATGTTGCGGATGTCGTCGATGATCACAAGATCAAGATGGATGCAATGCGCTTGAAAATTAGAAAGATTAGAAAATATGCCATTCATACCGAGGCTTGGTATCATTATGCCGTTGGATCAATTGTTACCTTGGTTGCGATTATGATCGCATTTGTTTTCGCATTGAAATGTTTTACATAGTTTCAATGTATCGTTTAATTAATTAGATGCTCTGGAGAGCTATATGTTGTTAGATGAGAACTATGTATGCACTTTGGGTTTAATGTGATGATGAACTTCTATTAATTTGGACACTTAATTATATATAATGCACACAGATGAACCGGCAATGGATGTACGGTGACAGACACACCCGCAGATGATGCATTTATTGTTTTGGTATGTACACATATTAATTAAGTCTTTGTTCCTTTTTCTAGCCCTCCGAATCGAGCACAACTTCGGTAAAGAGACGAGGCCCGAAGAAAAAGTTGAGCTCGGATGAAAAGTTTGAGATCATAGCAATCGCGCCCAACGGCCAACCTATTGAACCCCTCCGGACAAAGAGCGCATTTGTTGCTCAGTGCGGGGTTCTGGTTAGGGACAAGATCCCGATAAGCATCCAACAATGGTTTAAGCCGGCTACAGAAGACCCTGAGGTGTCTTATGTCAATGATATGCAGAAAAATGATCTTTGGACTGAGCTGAAGTCAAATTTCACCCTACCGCCTGAGGATAATCCAGAGAACCCAGTTAAAGAGAAATTAATCAAGTCTTTTACTCTGAAGAGGATGGCAGAACTATTCAGGAGGTGGAAGAAAGAGCTGAATAAGTTTGTCGAAAATAATGAGACACCAGAATTCAAGGGCAGATATGAGAAGATCAGAGATCACTGGCCCGCATTTGTGGCCCACAAGACATCAGAAAAGAGTAAGAAGATGTCGGCGACAAACAAGCAAAATGCTGCGAAGAAGATGCTTCACCATCGCACGGGGTCAGGTGGCTACCTCGTAGCCCGGCCTAAGTGGTCCAAGACTGAGAATGATCTGGTTCATAAAGGGATCGAACCAGAGACAATTAACTGGCCAGACCGTTGCCGGACTTGGTTCTTCGGGGCTGGCGGAACACTGGACCCTGTAACATGGAAGTGCATTTGGACGAACGATCAAATGGACATACTAGTCAGTAAGCTTAAGCAGTATATCAAAGCAGCGCAGGAAGGGACGTTCTTTCCAGACAGAGAGAACGACGAGCTCACAATGGCCCTCGGGTATCCTGAGCACCCTGGACGGACACGAGGCACGCCAGGCTCCATTCCGTGGAAGGTTGGGTTTCCGAACGCAGGCGGTTACAAATCCCATGAGAGGAGGAAAAAAGTGCAGCAGACCCAAATACAGACGCTGCAAGCAAGGGTAGACGCGATAGAGGAACGAGAAGCAAATTGCAGCAAACTTACTGCCGAAGCCTCCCCCGAAGCTACCCCGCCATCTCAGTGCAGAAGCAGTGTGGCTTCCACCGAGCTGCTTCAGCCGGAGCATGCCTTGACGGCTCCTGCCAGCTATCCCGTGGATGCTATAACGGAGTCTCAAAATTGCCACCTTATGACGCAATGGATGAATTTGAAGGTCAAGGCGGCTGTTGGCTCTGTTTATCCTACTAAACCCGGCGCAACTTTTCACTGCCGGCCGATTCCAGAAGGATATGCTAGGGTGATGGTGGATGAGATAACTGAGGGATTTGAGGACCTCCAGCTTGACCACCCTACCGGTGAAGGGGAGACAAGGCTGGGGTCTGCTCTGAAGACTCTATGCCTATGGCGGAAGGAGCTCATCAACCTTCCGAACTGGACGCCACCGCCTCCTCCTCCTCCTCCGGCGAGTCAGGGCACTCCGCCTCCACCGCCTCCTCCTCCGACGAGTGACGATCAGGGCCCTCGGCCGGCTCCTTCTCTGGCGCGTGGCGGCACTCCGCCTCCTTCTCCGCCTGCGCCGACGCGCCCGAGCAGCCAGCCTCCTCCTTCTCCGGCGCGTCGTAGTCCTTCTCCTCCTGTGACGCCCCCGATTCAATCGTACACTAATCATGCACGCAAATGTGTACGATCAAGAACAGGGACTCACGGGAAGATATCACAACACAACTCTACAAATAAAATAAGTCATACAAGCATCATAATACAAGCCAGGGGCCTCGAGGGCTCGAATACAAGTGCTCGATCATAGACGAGTCAGCGGAAGCAACAAAATCTGGGTACAGACATAAGTTAAACAAGTTTGCCTTAAGAAGGCTAGCACAAACTGGGATACAGATCGAAAGAGGCGCAGGCCTCCTGCCTGGGATCCTCCTAACTACTCCAGGTCGTCGTCAGCGGGCAGCACGTAGTAGTAGGCACCTCCGGTGTAGTAGGGGTCGTCGTCGACGGTGGCGTCTGGCTCCTGGACTCCAGCATCTGGTTGCGACAACCAGGAAGAGAGGAAGGGGAAAAAAGGGGGGAGAAAGCAACCGTGAGTACTCATCCAAAGTACTCGCAAGCAAGGAACTACACTACATATGCATGGGTATGTGTGTAAGGAGGCCATATCGGTGGACTGAACTGCAGAATGCCAGAATAAGAGGGGGATAGCTAGTCCTGTCGACGACTACGCTTCTGGCAACCTCCGTCTTGCAGCATGTAGAAGAGAGTAGATTGAAGTCCTCCAAGTAGCATCTCCAAGTAACAACTCCAAGTAACATCTCATAGCGTAATCCTACCCGGCGATCCCCTCCTCATATCCCTGAGGTAGAGCGACCACCGGTTGTATCTGGCACTTGGAAGGGTGTGTTTTATTAAGTATCCGGTTCTAGTTGTCATAAGGTCAAGGTACAACTCCAAGTCGTCCTGTTACCGAAGATCACGGCTATTCGAATAGATTAAACTTCCCTGCAGGGGTGCACCACATAGCCCAACACGCTCGATCCCATTTGGCCGGACACACTTTCCTGGGTCATGCCCGGCCTCGGAAGATCAACACGTCGCAGCCCCACCTAGGCAAAACAGAGAGGCCAGCACGCCGGTCTAAACCTAAGCGCACAGGGGTCTGGGCCCATCGCCCATAGCACACCTGCACGTTGCGTACGCGGCCGAAAGCAGAACTAGCCCCCTTAATACAAGAGCAGGCTTACGTTCCAATCCGGCGCGCGCCGCTCCGTCGCTGACGTCTGAAGTGCTTCGGCTGATACCACGACGTCGGGATACCCATAACTACTCCCACGTAGATGGTTAGTGCGTATAGGCTCGTAGCCAGACTCAGATCAAATACCAAGATCTCGTTAAGCGTGTTAAGTATCCGCGAACGCCGAACAGGGCCAGGCCCACCTGTCTCCTAGGTGGTCTCAACCTGCCCTGTCGCTCCGCCACAAAAGATCCACACAGAGGGCCGTCGGGACAAAGGTCCTTTCAGCCCCCAATCCGTGAATCACTCGCGGGTACTCTTCGAGCTGACCCGACTCTAGTCACCATCTGTATAGTATGTATGTATGTATAGTATATACCCGTGATCACCTCCCAGGTGATCACGGCCCGATAGTATAGCAAGGCAGACTGACAAGAATGTAGGGCCAATGATGATAAACTAGCATCCTATACTAAGCATATAGGATTGCAGGTAAGGTATCAACAGATGTAGCGACAATGTCAGGCTATGCATCAGAATAGGATTAACGGAAAGCAGTAACATGCTACACTACTCTAATGCAAGCAGTATAGAGAAGAGTAGGCGATATCTTGTGATCAAGGGGGGGGCTTGCCTGGTTGCTCTGGCAAGAGAGAGGGGTCGTCAACTCCGTAGTCGAACTGGGCAGCAGCAGCGTCGGTCTCGTAGTCTACCGGAGAGAAGAGGGGGAAGAAACAATGAATACCACGTAAACAGATGCATATCGATGCATGACATGTCAAGAAGCGATGCTAGGCGTGCCCTAACGTGGTATAAGGTGGTACTGGTCAAGGGGGAATCATCCGGGAAAGTATTCCCGGTGTTTCGTGTTTTCGGGCAGAGGAGCCGGAGGGGGAAAGTTGCGGGTTCGATAGGTTAGGGGGGTGTGGTGGACGAACGGACTGCGTATCCGGGTTCGCCACGTCGTTCTGAGCAACTTTCATGTTGAAAATATTTTAATCCGAGTTACGGATTAAAAGATATGATTTTTAAAAGATTTTAAT
>NC_041392.1:24751752-24758542 GCF_002162155.2 Triticum dicoccoides | reverse complement strand
AGGGGTTAAGTGGGGGCGCCGGTTGGGCCGGGGGAAGGGCTGGCCCAGATGGGCCAGGGGAGGTTCCCTCCCTCTTTTCTTCTTCCTTTCTTTTCTTTTATTATTTTCCTTTTCTGCTTTCTGTTTTAGTTTAATTAAAATGCCAAAACATTTTACAAAAATTTGTGCACCCCACCATAATTAGGTTTGCTATTTTAGACAACCCCCGAACAATTTAGTTTTCGTTTCTGAAAACTTTTATTGTTTGTTTTCGTTTTAAATTTGAAATTCGAACTAGGTTCCGAACTAACACGAGTTTATCCACAGTAACCGAGGTGACGTGGCACCATTAGCGGGGATTACTGTAGCAAGATCATCCGGGCGTTACAAATCTCCTCCACTACAAGAAATCTCGTCCCGAGATTTTAGGAGGTAGAAGGAAACAGTGCGGGGTATTCATCACGCAGGCGATCCTCGCGTTCCCAGGTGGCTTCGTCTTCAGAGTGATTCGACCACTGGACCTTGAGGAACTTGATCGCCTTCTGGCGTGTGCGGCGTTCAACTTGGTCGAGAATGCGGACCGGATGCTCTTTATAGGAGAGGTCCTGTTGCAATTCGAGCACTTCATGATCCACAGCTCGGATTGGGTCCTTGAAGCAACGGCGGAGTTGTGACACATGGAACACATCGTGAACCTGAGAAAGGTTCGACGGAAGCTCCAGTTGATATGCCACTTTTCCACGCCTCTCCAGAATAGTGAATGGGCCAATATAGCGAGGAGCTAGCTTGCCCTTGATCCCGAAGCGGTGAGCACCCTTCATTGGTGTAACGCGAAGATAGGCCTTTTCGCCAGGTTGATAGACCATGTCTTTATGATGATGGTCATAATTACTCTTTTGGCGGGACTGAGCAGTCTTGAGATTCTCGCGAATAATGCGGACTTGATCTTCGGCATGTTGGATAATATCCGGACCAAAGAGTGGACGTTCCCCAGTTTCTGACCAGTTCAGAGGGGTTCGGCACTTTCGTCCATATAACACTTCGAAGGGGGCCATCTTCAGACTAGCTTGATAGCTATTATTATAAGAGAACTCAGCATACGGAAGAGATTCCTCCCATTTCTTGCCGAAGGAAATAACACAAGCTCGAAGCATGTCTTCGAGAACTTGGTTGACACGTTCAACTTGCCCTTGTGACTGAGGATGAAAAGCAGTGCTGAAAGACAGATGAGTGCCCATAGCTTCTTGGAAACTTGCCCAGAATCTTGAAGTGAATAAACTGCCACGGTCTGAACTGATAACCAGCGGAATACCGTGAAGCGATACGATTCTGGACATGTAGAGAGTTGCAAGCTGACTAGCAGTGATCGTTTCTTTGACAGCCAGAAAATGTGCAACTTTAGAAAGTCGGTCAATGACGACAAGAATAGCATCATTGCCTTTCTGCGATTTGGGGAATCCAGTAACGAAGTCCATCTCGACATGGTCCCATTTCCATTCAGGAATAGATATAGGTTGCAGAGTTCCAGCAGGCCTTTGATGTTCTGCTTTGATACGACGGCAAACGTCACATTCAGCAACATAACGAGCAATGTCTTGCTTCATGTTAGACCACCAGAATCTCTGACGAATGTCTTGATACATCTTCGTACTACCAGGATGGATACATAGAGGCGTATCATGAGCTTCTTTCATAACCTCCTGAGTCATATTCAGGTTTTCCTTCTTACACGGCACCACTAGGCGGCCTTTGAAGTACAAGGCGCCATCATCAGCAATAGTGAAGGATGAGGGACTTCCTTCTTTGAGGTCTTGCTTAATCTTGTAGACTTCAGAGTCAAATCCCTGCATTGTCTTTATGGTGCCCACGAGATCGGGTTCAACAGCCAGGGTATAGAGAGAGCCCTGGGAAACAACACGGAGATTCATCTTGCGGAACTCCGGAGGAGGGGGGGCGAGTGCACCTGGAGGAACAATATGGAGGTTTAGCTTTCTGAATTCTTCAAAAAGTGAAGGCTGAACTTTGTGAACCTGGAGGTGGTTGCAGTAAGACTTGCGGCTCAAGGCATCAGCCATTACATTAGCCTTGCCTGGGGTATAGGAAATACCCAAATCAAAGTCTGCAACAGTCTCCATCCATCTCTGCTGACGGAGGTTCAGGTCTGGCTGAGTAAACAGATACTTCAGACTTTGATGGTCGGTGAAGATCTCGCAACGATTACCGAGAAGGTAATGTCGCCACTGTTTCAGTGAATGGATAACAGCAGCAAGCTCGAGGTCGTGAACTGGGTAGTTCTCTTCGTGAGGGCGCAATTGCCGAGAGGCATAAGCAACCACTTTGCGCTCTTGCATTAGGACACAGCCTAGTCCTTGACGGGAAGCATCGCAGTAAATGACGAAGTCCTTCTTAGTATCAGGAGGAGCTAGTACTGGGGCAGAAGTCAACTTGTCCTTGAGTGCCTGGAAACTTTCCTGACATTTATCTGTCCATTGGAACTTGACGCCCTTATGCAATAGGTTAGTCAGAGGCCTGGCAATCTTGGAGAAGTTCTCGACGAATCGACGGCAGTAGCTGGCGAGACCGAGAAAACTTCTGACTTGCTTAACGTTCTTCGGAGGAGTCCAATCAAGAATAGCCTGAACTCGTTCAGGGTTGACGGCAATACCATCCTTAGAGATGACATGCCCGAGATAGGTTACTTCGGGAAGCCAGAATTCACATTTGGAGAACTTGGCATAAAGTTGATGCTCTCGTAGCTTTTCCAGCACGAGGCGAAGATGTTCAGCATGTTCCTCTTCGTTCTTGGAAAATACCAGAATATCATCCAGATAAACCACGACGAACTTGTCGAGGTAATCCATGAATATATAGTTCATCAGGCGAGAGAAGGTGGCTGGAGCATTGGTTAAGCCGAAAGACATGACGGTGTACTCGTATGAACCATAACGTGTCACAAAGGCGGTCTTGGGGATATCTTCCTCACGAACACGGATCTGATGGTAACCCAACCTCAAGTCGAGTTTAGAGAACACTGATGATCCAGCCAATTGATCATACAGATCATTGATCCGAGGAAGAGGATACTTGTTCTGAATGGTAGCTTGATTTATAGGACGGTAGTCTTGGACCAATCGGTTTGTCCCATCTTTCTTCTTGACAAAGAGAGAAGGTGCTCCCCAAGGAGAGCAACTTGGGCGAATGAAACCACTTCGAAGAGAATTATCGATTTCCTCCTTAAGCTCAAGGAGTTCATGCGGCGGCATCTTGTAGGGTCGCTTGGCTATAGGAGTGGTGCCTGGTTTCAAGTCGATGACGAATTCGACAGCTCTAGCAGGGGGAATCCCTGGGAGTTCTTCAGGAAAGACGTCTAGGAATTCACGCACGACGGGAATGTTTTCAATGCCCTTGAGTGGTGTAACGTTCAATGCGTTTAAGGCATAAAGCCTGGCCTCGGCATTCCGAACCAGATGAGCATCATAGCTAATTATTTCATCAGAAGGGTGTAGCAGATGGACGGTCTTAGTGGCGCAAACGATAGAAGCAGTATGCGCCTTTAACCAATCCATTCCCAGAATGAGGTCAATGTTAGACGACTTCAGTATAATGGGCGAGGCACGAAACTCCAACCCTTCGATTTCCACTGGGACGTCAATGCCAACCATGGAGGTCTGACATTGTCCCGCGGGGGTTTTTACCACTACCGAAGTGTTCATCTGCTCAAATTTAACATCGTGCTTGTGTGCAAAATCTTCTGACATGAATGAATGCGATGCACCTGTATCAAATAAAACGGATGCTGGTACTGAATTTACGAGGAGTGTACCCATCACAGTAGCAGGCTGGTCTTGAGCTTCATTCAGATCAATGTGGTTGGCATGAACACGGCCATAAGACTTGGCATTGTTGTTGCGGGCCTGGTTGTTTCCACGGCCAGCGGCTGGAAGGGCCAGTTGATTCTGATTCTGAATGCAATCCCTAGCACGGTGACCTGGTTGACCACACTTGTAGCACATGCCATTATTGGGAGTGGGAACAGGAGCTTGGGGTGGCGGAGCTGGAAGCCTTGGCAGCCTAGTTGGAGCAGTCGGCAGACGAGGTGCAGCAAAAGACTGCCTTGGGGCAGGTGCAGTTGGACGGTACATGCTGTTCGGGATCCATATCTTACGCTTCTGCGAGGGCGGGCCCGAAGATGAGCCCGTGTCACGGTTGCGCCTTTGAGAGCTATGGTGTTCTTGAAGACCAGTCTCAACATTGATGGCCTTATTCACCAAGGTGGCGAAATCAGCAAAGTCGTGCACTAGAAGTGTGAGCTTGATGTCAGCTTGAAGGCCTTCACGGAACTTCTCCTGTCTGCGAGCATCAGTTGCAATGTCTTCTTCAGCATAGCGGGATAAGTCCAGAAACTCCCGCTGATAAGCTTCAACAGTCTTGTTGCCTTGGGTGAGGTTGCGAAACTCACGCTTCTTCCTGTCCATGATTCCCTGAGGAATGAAGCGGGCACGGAAGGCAGCCTGAAAGTCTGGCCAGGAGATGATTGTCCCAACTGGCAGAGTACGCCTATGGCTGTCCCACCATTGAGCTGCGGGCCCCTTCAGGAAGAAGGAAGCAAAAGTGACATAGCTGGCAGGGGCTACATCAGCAGACTCCATCTGCTCGGTCTGCTCCGTCTGCTCGGTCGGCGTCTAGCAGTACAACCAGAGGCGGGAGGACATACAGATTCGGTCCTTCTCTGAAGACTCCAGAGAAGTTACCATATGAGAGGACCCTGGAGGAGAACGCTGAGATCGCGCGAGAAGAAGTGAGGAACTTCTTTGAAGGGGTGAAAGCAAAGAAACATCCACCTCCGGAGGAGAAGGTAGATCGGGTGAAAGTGAAGCGCACTCTGGCTGCCCTGACAAAACCACCGAAGTCTGATCCGCCGAAAGGAAACTATGACCGCATTATTGGAAAGGAATTTGCCGAAGCGGAGCGGTCGGGAAGTACTATCAGTGATCAAAGGCTGAAAGAACGACGAGCTGGGAAACAAATTGCCCAGCTCGGCAAACAAGCGAAGCAATCGTGCCCCCCGCTCAAGGTGCCTAGCCACAACGTCGATAATGATCCGAGGATGGTGCCCGGTTATAGCAATCTTGCAGATTACTTGCCCGACGAAGTACATTATGAACTCATGGAGGTGCAGATACAAAGATACGAGTACGGGAAGCCTCTCGTCAAAGATGAAAGATCTCTATCAACGATGATGCGAAGATTGCATGATTGGTACTTGAAAATCTGCAGAGACTCTGGGGGAGGAGTACTTTGTATGTGAAAGTTAAAAAGGAGCATGACCTCGTTGGAATTGATCTGTTGCCTGTTCCATTTGAGGAGTTCTATCAGTTTTTCAATCAATTGGCCCTCGATAAAACAACGGTCGCCTGCTACTGTCTGTAAGTAGTACTACTTCTATCATTAAGTTTCTCTATATAGCTTAGCTCTTTCATTGCATGTATTTATAATCATCCTCACTATATTATGCAGATTGAAGATCGCCGAATTGAAGAAAAGACAAGTCGGTGATATTGGGTTCATTAACACATATCTCATAGATGCAACTCAGATTAAACTTCATGCCGCAGCTACCGACGCCAATTTGCTACGATCGTTCGTAATAAATCAAAACAAAGATATAATACTCTTTCCTTACAACTTCAGGTGAGTGTTACTGTCTTGTGCGTATTCGGTTTCCCTTATATATTAGTCAAGGTTATAGTAATGTAATTCATGAGTTATGCATGTGTGTGCAGTTTCCACTATATTCTCCTAGAGATTAAGCTTGAGCAGGGAGTAGTAACCGTCTTGAACTCTAAACGAAAAGATCCCAAGGAGTATGCGGACATGACTGAAGTCCTCAAGAAGTAAGTTAAATCGATCATTATCCACCATATCAACAACTTTGTTCATTTCCTGATATCAAGTAATTGTTTTCTTTGTCCGGCAGAGTTTGGAGAAAATTCACCAAAACAGTTCCGGGACTGCCGAAGGAGTTGGAATTTAGACACCCGAAAGTAAGTACTATAGTAGCATGTTCCGCGCATCTCCTAGTGATTCAAGCGCTAGTTTCATCAATACCATTTAGCATTCTTGCTTATCAGTTTGATTGACCTCTATTTCTTGTAAAGTGGTTGTGGCAGGAACAAGGGAATGATTTCTGTGGATACTACATCTGCGAGTCCATCCGCCACACGACCTGTGAGCGGGGCGGGTACTCTAACGAACAATATGAAGTACGTAAATAACAACATTCACAATTTTATTTTATTACCATCATTTGTGTTGAGTTTCATTCATTTATATATATATATATATATATATATGTATGTATGTATGTATTGACCCCCTTCTTCAAATTAGATGTTTCGGAAGCGGGATGAACTCCTAGCACCAGCTCGCATGCGAGCAATTCAAGAGGAATTGGCGGCATTCTTTCTTGACCACGTGATCCCTGAAGACGGAGAATTCTATGTGGACCCTGAGTCCGTATGATTATATTTGTAAGAGATAATTATTGTATATATGTAGCCGGTAGTGTCAGATAGATATACGAGAACTTGTTGTTCGACCAATCTCTCGGAGAAGGAGATGTGGTCGATATCACTTCTCTCTGTATATATGCATATATGTTCATGACGATCTTCTGTTTCCTTCGTTTGCTTACTAGCTAGCTAGCGTGTCTAGTCCTCTCTATATACGTATGTATAGTACGTAGCGTCGACCAAGCACAGACATAACAGAGGACACTTCTCTCTATTAATTATAACTAGCTAACACAATA
>NC_041392.1:24734192-24751323 GCF_002162155.2 Triticum dicoccoides | reverse complement strand
AAACCCCAGCCACAGAAGTGTTGACGCGTGGATGCCTATTGGTCCCGGTTGGTGCCACTAACCGGGACCAAAGGGTCTCCTGACTGGGCTCTGCGCACTACCCACATGGAGGGCCTTTAGTCCCGGTTCTGGATTGAACCGGGACTAAAGGGGGGAGGTATTGGTACCGACACTTTAGTCCCGGTTCCGGAACCGGGACTAAAGGCCCTTACGAACCGGGACTATAGGCCCTTTTTCTACCAGTGATCACTCCCTGACTGTCACACGCCACCGTGATCTTATGCAGATTAAGATCCTCTGCAAGTGATAGAGCTTCCCTGCAGGCGAATGTCTCGAGCATCACTGGGTTGACCCTTGTTTAGAGCTGGCTCTAACGGTTTCAGCCGATTATTTTTGCCGTCATTAGCATTCCACTAGGATTAGGCAATGAAAACCTAGTTTTTATTTCGATTTTTGGTTTGTACTTTTTTCTGATTTTTATATTCTTATTTATATCCTGTATTTATTTTTTTATTTTTTATTTCGGTTTTACAGATTTTTAAACTTTTTTCTTGATTTGTTACAAAAGAATTTACTTTTTCTTCTGCTTATTTCCTTCCATTTCCCCTTTTCATTTTTATACACATTGAACTTTATTCGTACATGATGAACATTTTTTTCAATATATGTCCAACGTTTTTTAATACATGTTGAACATTTTTCTTGAATGCACACTGAACTTTAGTTTTCAGTAAATGTACGCTGATAAAACAAATTTCAGTGTACTACAACAACGCCACCAAAGTTTTCAGTCTCAAACAATTTGGGGTGGGCTAGATTTGAATATTTTTTCAAATACGAGTTTATAGTACATTCCAAATATTTTAAAAAATATAGTGAATATTTTTTAAAATACTTGCTGGACGTTTTAGATATATAATTTCATTTTTTTTATTTTTTATTTTCGTGTTTTCAGTGAGAAACTTAAACCCCAAAAAAGAAGCTATACGAATGGACTAAAAAAAATCGATAGGCCGGTTTAGCTAAGCCCATCGGGCAATCTTAACCCATAAGTTATCTTAGGTTAATTCTTGTGCAAGTTATTTTAGGTTAATTCTTTTGCAAGTTATCTAGGTTATAAATATAGGCTGTAAGACTTTTTTTGAAATTAAGCAATAAGAAGATTATCTCTATTGTCCGGCTCCCAGAGGAGCCGGAACCCTAGCCGCCCCCTGCCTCTTGCGCTGCCGCCACCATCCTCCTCTCCCGCGACGGCGCCCAGCCGCCGGCGCGGCCGCTCATCGCCACGCACAGCCCCCTCCTTCCCCTACTGCCTACGGCCAAGACCGGGCAGAACCCTAGCTCCTAACACCCTGGTATCAGGTACCCGGGTTTCGACCATGTCTTCACAGCCTCCAAACCCGCCACCACCGCAGCCGCCGCTGCCCAACGCCTCCCCCACCGCCGCTGCCACCAATTCAACCAACGCCGCCGCTGCGCCGCCGGGCACCACGGCCTCCCTATCGGCGCCAATCTCCCCTGCAACCGGCACCACGCCGGGCCAGGGCCAGCCACAAACCCCCCTCCAGCAACCACCGCCGTCGCCTCCCCCAGCGTCGCCGCAGTTCACCCTGGAGGCCATGGCCGGCGTGCTCAACGACCTGGTCATCACGGTCCAGGGCATCCGCCTCTACTTGGCGGGCCCGTACGGGCCGCCTTCACCGCTTCATCCGGCCGCGTCCGCGGGCCAGCAGGCGCTGCCATGGTACTCAGTACCGTCGGCCACCACCGGCGGCTACCCGGCGCTTTCCCTACCGGCGGCTTCGACGCCACCTTGGCCGCAATGGCCGACGCCGTTCGCGGCGCCAACCGCGCCGCCCTCCACCATCCAGGGACCGCAGTGGCCGACCTGGGCCGTGGCATCCCTCACCGCGCCGCAACGGTGCAGGTTCCACCACCGCCCCCGCCCAACCCTAACCTGGGCCGGTCCTCGCCGAGCGGCCTTCCGATCCAGGAGGTCCGTTTCCCTTCGTCACCGTCGCCACTTCCTGGCTGGCTCCACGGGCCGCCGTCAGCTTCCACGGAGGCCCGGCCGCCGTCAGGGTTCCAGCCCGAGGCGTCGGGAGCCACAGGGGACTACGCCGGCCCTTCCACCCTGGACCGAGCTCCATCATCAGCCCTCCGTACCGCCGAGGCAGTGGGCCAGGGCGGGCCACACCAGCAGCCGCCCCAGTTCGCAAAGATCGACTTCGCCACGTACGACGATTCGGACGACCCGATTAACTGGCTCAACCAGTGTGACCAGTTCTTCCGTGGACAGCGCATGCCCGTGTCGGAGCGCACTTGGCTGGCTTCCTACCATCTCCGCGGGGCCGCCCAGACATGGTACTACGCCCTCGAGCAGGACGAGGGCGGCATGCCACCGTGGGATCGCTTCCGCGAGCTATGTCTTCTTCGATTCGGACCACCGGTACGCGGGAGCCGCTTGGCCGAGTTGGGCCGCCTACTGTTCACCTCCACGGTGCAGGATTTCGCCGACCGCTTCCCGGCACTAGCATGCCACGCGCCTGGTGTGACGGCCTTACAGCGGGTGGAGCTCTACGTCGGCGGCCTTCCCGACCACATCCGCGTGGACGTCGAGATGAAGGGGCCACAAGACCTTCAGACGGCCATGTACTATGCCCGCGCGTTCGAGCGCCGCGCGGTGGCCATCCAGCAGGAATCACCGTCCCGGACCGCCGGGTTGCTACCCGGGCCGGATTCCGCGCAGGGTCGGCCTGCGCAGGCTTCTGCGACACCCCTCATCGCGACCGTGGCGCGGCAGTTCCGCCGGCTCACATCAGCCGAACTGCTCGAGCGTCGTCGCCAAGGGTTATGCTTCAACTGCGACGAGCCCTACACGCCCGGCCATGCCTGCCCACGACTCTTCTACCTGGAGGTTGCAGACTACATTCCGGAGGACACCGTCGCCGCTGACCTGGCCGCCCCAGCTGTCGAGAAGGTGTTTGACGCTGGTTGATCGCCTCCAGGAGTTCCGCAAGCGCTTCCCCACCTTACAGCTCGAGGACGAGTTGTTTGTGCAGGCGGGAAGAAGTGTTATGGCCGGTTTAGCTAGGCCCACCGGGCAATCTTAGCCCACAAGTTATCTTAGGTTAATTCTTCTGCAAGTTATCTAGGTTATAAATATAGGCTGTAAGACTCTTTTTGGAATTAAGCAATAAGAAGATTATCTCTATTGCCCGGCTCCCAGAGGAGCCGGAACCCTAGCCGCCCCCTGCCTCTTGCGCTGCCGCCGCCATCCTCCTCTCCCGCGACAGCGCCCAGCCGCGCGGCGGCTGGGCTGCTCATCGCCACGCCCAGCCCCCTCCTTCCCCTACTGCCTACGGCCAAGACCGGGTAGAACCCTAGCTCCTAACATACAAGAACCCTCCATGGCTACAGGAACGTATGGTAGAATGGAAGCTCCTCACCAGAGGGGGAGCGTACGTCCAGTCATAGTATATATAGGCACGTATATACAGGTAAAGGATAGCAACAAATCCACGCTGTGTCCGGTTCAGAGTGACAAACCAAAACTACCAAATGTGTCAAAGATGCTCTAATATTATGAGACGGAGGGAGTAGATTATACGTACTATATTGATTGCTACGCATCACAACGACGACATGCATATGTCCTTCTCAATGATACTCCCCTAGTGCACCGCGTAGTACTCTCGATAGATCATCTTATTGCGGTCGGCTCGAAATCCCGCGCACCTGGCCAGTGAAATGACGAAATTGTATCAGGATCAATGGCATTGCAAGTGGAGACAAAATAAAACTGAAGTGCAGAAAGAATATCACTATCTACTGATCTATACCAACGTGTGGCAGTTTGCTACGAACGGAGCATTGATGCTTGGTGGTGAGTGATGACAACAACTATACTTTCAGTTGATAGGATACATGCAGAACGAACTGATAAATTCTATTACCTCTGTTCCACAATATATGGCGTACATTTTGATAGGCTTTAGCCTACCAAAATATATTTTTAACGGAAGTAGTACTACTTGAGTGCTTGAACATTACTTTCAACATCTTCTACCAGTTTGTTGGTACAAAAGCACTCCATGTTCGGATAAAATACTTTTAAGGGAAAGCATGATTACACGAGTAATTAATCAATGCTAGTTACCTATCCTGCGTTACTCCCGCCACTGCCACCATGTTGCTGGGCTCAGGATTCACCCTCCACAGCGCCGCTGCAGCGCGGATGTAGACGTGGCCACATGGGCTTGACACGGGATAATGCACAAGAGAGCCGCGTCGACGAGAAGGTCAGAGATCTCCCGAAGATATACCCACAAGTTAAGAACGAAAGAGATGGTTCGCATCAACGTCGCCCCGATGAAAAGCCAAAGAAGGGCCAATGGCAGCGGCGACAGGATGGTCTCAGAGAATAGAACTGTTATAGTGACCATGAGTATATTTTACAACACAAAAGTTTCTAATAACTCTTGCAAGAATAGAACTATTGTAGTGAGTACTTTGTGAACCTTGAAAATCAATCCTATCCATCAGAATATGAAAATCTCTCATGTTTCAGATCAACAGGACAAAGTGTGTGGTGGCAATGTAGTATATGTTGGAATTTTGCTAGTAGGCCTTTGACCCAAAGCCCAACTAAAATTCTGAAATTCTCTTGGCCCATTCATGCACACATGTGAGTGGAGTGAGTGAGGCTAAAATTTAGTCTCACCCCGAAAGTTGAGAGAGAGTTGCACCTCTTTATAAGGTGAGCTCTTCTACCACTTGTATGAGCATGAGAAGAGGAGACCTACACGCGCGCTTCTCCTCCTCGCCTCGTCACGACGCGACGCGTTCAGAAACGGGTTGCGGGATTGAGCCGAGGACAGAGCTATGCACGTTGTCTATGTTTTTGCTGCTCGGGAAAAATTAATGAGTCATTAATTAATAATTAACGGACGCGTTAATTACTGAACCGTTTCTGATTCTTCTGGATCGTGACGACTCGAACGTGGGGTTTACTCCCACGACCTACCCGGCCCGCACTATATAGTCAGGCAGACGTCTACCCTAGCCGCCGCCGCTTCGTATGGTTTCTCACCACCGTTCCAGATCATTGCACCGCCAAGCAAGTCTTCTCCATCCCTCCTTTCGGCGTGCACCGGGAGAAGGGACAGCAGGCCTCCGGAACCCCGCCTTTCGTGATCCTGTACGTGAGAGGGGCGATCAGGTTTTTGGGGAGCGCACTCGCGCGACTGCTGGCAGCGACGACTTCGCGAACGACGACTTCTTCCCTGACCTCGGCAACCTCATCCTCGACGATATGGGCGACAACGTCAACGCCGGCAGTGCTGCTCCCGCTGCACCGTATGTGATTCTATTCTTCCTGTTCGAGATCGTGGTAGAATTCATGTTTCTAGTATGTGCCCTAGATGTGATTTGTTCATCTGCTATGCTAGTTCGCACGATTAGTTTAATCTCTGCTACTGTAGTCATGATTTATCTTCTAATTATTCGAATTAAATCTCGCAGTAACTTGCTCATATTTCCAACAATCCAAAAACCTGATTATAGGCAATTTACTCCGAGTGGTTTTGCTGCGCATCTGAAGCTGCCTGCCTTTGAGGGGGCGCAATATAAGAGGTGGCGCACGAGAGCAGTCTACTGGTTTCAGACCATGGGCTGCTATGATGCCACCAAGGGCAAGCCTGAGGGCGATCTTAATCTAGCACGGCTGGAAGCTTTCGAGAAGATCGATACCCTCTTTAAAGGCGCTCTTCTGAGTGTTCTTGATGACTCCATTATGGATTCGTATATGTCATTTGACAACGGCAAGGACATGTGGGTTGCGCTCGAGGACAAGTTCGGTGCCTCGGACGCCGGCAGCGAGTTGTACGTCATGGAGCAATTCTATGACTACAAGATGACTGATGAGCGCCTGTTGTACAACAGGCTCATGAGATATAGTCGCTCGCAAAAGAACTTGAGTACTTCAAGTGTGTGTTGCCGGACAAATTTGTTGCCGGAGGCATCATTTCCAAGCTTCCACCTTCGTGGAACAATTTTGCTACTTCCCTGAAACACAAGAGACAGGAGTTTTCCGTTGCGGGTCTCATTGGTACTCTTGATGTTGAAGAGAAGGCGAGAGCAAAGAACACACGTGCTCGAGTTGCTGAGGGAGGTTCTAGTGCCCACATGGTACAGAAGAAGAACTCCCAGCCCAACAAGTTCAAAAACAATAAGAACAAAACTCAGGGCAAAGGCAAGTTTGATACAAAGAACAAGCCATCACATTCTACCAACTTCAAGAAGAATTCTCATAAGAAGGGGAAGGGACTTTGCCATGTCTGCGGTGATCCTAATCACTGGGCTCCGAAGTGTCCTAACCGCTTTGAGGAGCACGAACATGAGAAGAGCGGCAAGTCCGCTAATGTTGTCATCGGTGATATTGATATGAAGGAATCGGGGTACGGTATTTTTCCTACCATCCTTTCAGTATTTCAGTCCCCTGATTGGTTAATTGACACCGGTGCCAATGTACATGTTTGTGCTGACGCCTCCATGTTTTCTTCTTACCAGGCAACAGGGACTTCACCCGTGCTGATGGGGAACGGGTCACATGCCATCATTCGAGGTGTTGGTACGGTCGATCTGAAGTTTACTTCGGGGAAGACTGTGCATATGAAGAACGTTCATCATGTGCCGTCCATAAATAAAAATCTCGTTAGCGGTTCCCGTTTATGTCGAGATGGTTTTCAGTTGGTTTTCGAATCCAATAAAGTTGTAATCTCTAAGTATGGACAATTTGTTGGAAAAGGCGATGAAAGCAGAGGCTTGTTCCGCCTGTCTTTGTCAGATATTTGCACTAAAGTTATTAATAATGTTTGCCACAACAATGAATCTGATATTTGGCATTCACGACTTTGTCACATTAACTTTGGTTGCATGACGCGGCTAGCCAATATGAATTTAATTCTGAAAATCTCTACTGTCAAAGGCTCTAAGTGCCAAGTATGTGTGCAAGCTAAGCAACCTCGCAAGTCCCATAAGACTGCAGAGGCAAGAGACTTGGCGCCACTAGAGCTTATACATTCTGATGTTTGTCAGATGAATGGCGTGTTGACAAAAGATGAAAAGAGATACTTCATGACGTCGATTGATGACTCCACTAGATATTGTTATGTGTATCTCTTGAAATCAAAAGATGAGGCTTTAACTTTTTTCAAAAACTATAAAGCTGAGGCAAAGAACCAACTTGATCGAAAAATTAAACAGCTTAGGTCCGATCGTGGTGGAGAGTATTTTTCCAATGAATTTGATCTGTTTTGTGAGGAACATGGTATAATCCATGAGAGGGCGCCTCCCTACTCACCTCAGTCAAATGGGGTAGACGAAAGAAAGAACCAAACTCTAACTGATATGGTTAACACCATGCTAGACACATCGGGTCTTTCCAAGGAATGGTGGGGGGAGGCGCTAATGACTGCGTGTCATGTCCTAAACCGAGTTCCCACAAAGCATAAGACCATGACTCCATTTGAGGAATGGGAAAGGAAAAGATCGAAACTCTCTTACCTACGTACTTGGGGTCATTTGGCGAAAGTCAATATACCAATTCCCAAGAAGCGCAAGCTTGGACCAAAAACCGTGGATTGTGTTCTTCTGGGCTATGCTTTTCATAGTATCGGCTATAGATTTTTGATAATAAAATCTGAGGTATCCGACATGCATGTTGGTACGATTATGGAGTCGAATGATGCAACTTTCTTTGAGGACATATTTCCTATGAAGGATATGTCGAGTTCATCAAATCAGGAGATACCTACTCCATCTAGTGAGGAATTCACTGTAATTCCTGAACCCACCATTGCGATGGAAAATGTTGAGAATCCTGTTGAGGGTGACAATGGAACTCCTGTGAGGAGTAAGAGATAGAGGACTGCAAAGTCCTTTGGTGATGATTTCATTGTATACGTCATGGATGACACACCCAGGACTATTTCAGAAGCCTATGCATCTCCTGATGCTAACTACTGGAAGGAAGCTGTATGTAGCGAGATGGATTCCATCTTAGCTAACGGTACCTGTGTAACACCCCGGACACATCCGTCGATGGTCGTTACTCCTGGCGGGATCTAGACTGGCCCCACAGATCAATACTAGTCTTTTCTGCGCACTTTGTCCTCACTCATGCGCACCCGGGAGCAACTTCCCGGTCGGTCACCCATCCTAACACTACTCGAAGCTGAGCACGCTTAACTTTGGAGTTCTGTCCGAATGGACTACCGGAAAAGAAGGAATTCCTTATTGATATGAGTAGTCTATCATCCCTAATAAGCCAGGCCATCACATACACCCCCACTCAGAGGAACCGACGTCCTCGTCGGGCCACAGGAACGTTCCCTCTTGGCACATACGTCTGTGCTTCCAGTCCAGTACATGTGCCATGCTGTGTGCCACGACGGGTCACAAATGTCATGAACAACATGACTACGCACCTGTCCGCAACCATCCGTGTAACCGTGAGGGTCGGCTCTGATACCAACTTGTAACGCCCCAGACACCCGCCGATGGTCGTTACTCCTAGCGGGATCTAGACTGGCCCCACAGATCAATACTAGTCTTTTCTGCGCACTTTGTCCTCACTCATGCGCACCCGGGAGCAACTTCCCGATCGTCACCCCTCCTAACACTACTCCAAGCTGAGCACGCTTAACTTTGGAGTTCTGTCCAAATGGACTACCGGAAAAGAAGGAATTCCTTATTGATATGAGTAGTCTATCATCCCTAATAAGCCAGGCCATTACAACCTGGGAGACCACTGACCGTCCTTATGGGTGCAAACCTGTAGGATGTAAGTGGGTGTTCAAGAAGAAGCTTAGACCTGATGGTACGATTGAAAAATACAAGGCACGACTTGTGGCCAAGGGTTATACCCAGAAAGAAGGTGAAGACTTCTTTGGTACTTACTCACCCGTGGCTAGACTGACCACAATCTACTATCACTGGCTGCCTCACATGATTTTCTCGTTCATCAAATGGACGTTAAGACAGCTTTCCTCAATGGAGAGTTGAAGGAGGAAATTTACATGGATCAGCTAGATGGTTTAGTAGTACCTGGTCAGGAAGGAAAGGTGTGCAAGTTATTAAAGTCTTTATATGGCCTTAAAAAAGCTCCTAAGAAGTGGCATGAGAAGTTCGAAAGAACATTAACCGATGCCGGCTTTGTAGTAAACGATGGTGACAAGTGCGTGTACTATCGCTATGGTGGGGGCGAAGGAGTTATTCTTTGTATGTATGTCGACGACATACTGATCTTTGGAACCAAAGTTGATTTAATCAAGGAGGTTAAGGATTTCTTATCTCGCTATTTTGAGATGAAGGATCTAGGAGTAGCTGATGTTATCTTAAACATCAAGCTGTTGAGAGATGAGAATGGTGGGATCACACTGCTTTAGTCTCACTATGTGGAAAAGGTCTTGAGTCGTTTTGGGTATAGCGACTGCACGCCTTCTCCAACTCCATATGATGCTAGTGTGTTGCTTTGAAAGAACCGACAGATTGCTAGGGATCAACTGAGGTATTCTCAGATTATTGGCTCGCTTATATATTTGGCGAGTGCCACGAGGCCTGACATCTCTTTTGCTGTGAGCAAGCTGAGTCGGTTTGTGTCAAAACTGGGAGATGGTCATTGGCATGCGCTTGAGAGAGTTATGCGCTATTTGAAAGGCACCGCGAGTTATGGGATTCACTACACCGGGTATCCAAGGGTACTGGAGGGTTATAGTGACTCAAACTGGATATCTGATGCTGATGAGATTAAGGCCACAAGTGGTTATGTTTTCACACTTGGTGGTGGCACTGTTTCCTGGAAGTCTTGCAAGCAGACCATCTTAACGAGGTCAACTATGGAAGCAGAACTCACAACATTAGACACTGCCACTGTTGAAGCAGAGTGGCTTCGTGACTCTTGATGGACTTACCTATGGTTGAAAAACCAATACCCCCTATCCTGATGAACTATGATAATCAAACTATGATCGTCAAGATAAACAGTTCAAAGGACAATATGAAGTCCTCAAGGCATGTGAAGAGGAGACTGAAATCTGTCAGAAAATTGAGGAACTCCGGAGTTATTACGTTGGATTATATCCAAACGTCGAAAAATTTGGCAGATCCCTTCACAAAGGGTCTATCACGTAATGTGATAGATAATGCATCGATGGAGATGGGTCTGAGACCCACCGCATGAGTTGTCCATAGTGGTAACCCACTCTATGTGATCGGAGATCCCGTGAAGTAGAACAAGCTGTTGGTCAGCTGGGAGGAGAGTATCCCTATATTACCTATCCCACTCCATGAAGATGCAATACTCTCCTGATCTGCATGGCAGGTTGATACTTATCTTAATGTGTTCCAAGTGGCTTATTCGGGTAAGCAGAGATGTTGTCCTGTAGAACATCTTCTAAGGAACACAGCTATATGAATTTGACTGTTAACTTCGCAGTCTGTGAGAATTGGGTGTTCTCTAATAAATTCATGAAAAGGCCCTGGAGTATGACGTATACGCTCTACCCGCGGGGAAGCCTTGCGGCAGCCCAATATCGGTCAAGAATTTGTGTGAAATTAGTCTCGCAGAAAACTTGTAGTTCAAGGCATAGTCCATTATTCAAGTTGTGATCTAGTGTAGCATAAATCTCTAAGTGGAAGTTCAACTTCACAGTCTCCACTAAGCACCGGTATATAAACAATGTTTTGGAACTAAATGATGAGATATGCCAATGAGACTTTGTGGGGGATTGTTGAAATTTTGCTAGTAGGCCTTTGGCCCAAAGCCCAACTAAAATTCTAAAATTCACTTGGCCCATTCATGCACACATGTGAGTGGAGTGAGTGAGGCTAAAGTTTAGTCTCACTCCGGTAGTTGAGAGAGAGTTGCACCTCTTTATAAGGTGAGCTCTTCTACCACTTGTATGGGCATGAGAAGAGGAGACGTACACGCGCGCTCCTACTCCTCGCCACGCCACGCCTCGCCTCGCCTCGTCACGACGCGCCGCGCCGCGCCGCGGGTTGCGGGATTGAGCCGAGGACAGAGCTATGCACGTTGTCTATGTTTTTGCTGCTCGGGAAAAATTAATGAGTCATTAATTAATAATTAACGGACGCGTTAATTACTAAACTGTTTCTGATTCTTCTAGATGGTGACGACTCGAACGTGGGGTTTACTCCCACGATCTACCCGGCCCGCACTATATAGTCAGGCAGACGTCTACCCTGGCCGCTGCCGCTTTGTATGGTTTCTCACCACCGTTCCAGATCATTGCGCCGCCAAGCAAGTCTTCTCCATCCCTCCTTTCGGCGTGCACCGGGAGAAGGGACAGCAAGCCTCCGGAACCCCGCCTCTCGTGATCCTGTACGTGAGAGGGGCAATCAGGTTTTTGGGGAGCGCACTCGCGCGACTGCTGGTAGCGACGACTTCGCGAACGACGACTTCTTCCCCGACCTCGGCAACCTCATCCTCGACGACATGGGCGACAACGTCAACGCCGGCGGTGCTGCTCCCGCTGCACCGTATGTGATTCTATCCTTCCTGTTCGAGATCGTGGTAGAATTCATGTTTCTAGTATGTGCCCTAAATGTGATATGTTCATCTGCTATGCTAGTTCGCATGATTAGTTTAATCTCTGCTACTGTAGTCATGATTTATCTTCTAATTATTCGAATTAAATCTCGTAGTAACTTGCTCATATTTCCAACAGTATATAGCCTTTGTTCTTGCTTATGCAATGTAGTATAGATTTTCTCATATTTTCCTGATAGGACAAGTGCGTGGATCGGCCTAGACGCTCCTGCCTTGATTTCTTTTTCTAGTTCGTGACGACGACGATGGACTTATGAGCAAAAGAGAGAGAACGAGTTAGTGATGTGGGGATCGTTTGTTGTGCCACTACATGATTAGCTTGAGTTTCAGTTCAAGGCAATAATGGGTAAAAATGGAAGTACACGGTAATGACAGAAACCAAAGGAAGTTGCATGCAATGTAAGGATAGCTTTTTGTGATTAAGCATTGAACCTATAGAGACATCCAAACATGGCCACGAAGAGTTTATTTATCTTTAGTGGAACAAGATGTCAACATCTTGACCAGATTTATAAATGTTGCACTAAGACATAGTTTCCCCTTGTTAAAAACATTTCGGGAGTGCAAGTTCATAATTAAGACGCGAACAGACAGGACCCCAGCAGCTTGTACGGTGCAGTGCTAATTCAATGTTGACGAACTCCGAGCTGTGAAATGGTCTTGGTCTGGCAAACATAATCAAAATTTAAAACAGGAATTTCTCATGTTTCTACTAAGAAAATAAGAATCCAACTATATATGTCATTCTTATGCATTTTACAATTTCTAATCATGTATTCTTATGTACTTATCATGTTTTGAATGTGCAGTAGTGCAAATGTGTGGAATTAAACCAGTACTAGATTTGTTTTTCTTCTTGTAAAGTCGTTGTTAGCTTCTGATTTTCTGAGGTGGTCGATGATTGAGAAATCGTATTTGGTGCACTAGAGTTGGTTGTCGAGTTGCATTGCGGAGTGAGGGATTCATGAATGAAAAAGACAAAAAACACATTGTTGTCCAATCTCTCACTTTTGTCCCATTTTGGGATACCCTCCTAGTAGAGACTCTGGTAAGGTTTTCGGTTTTTCGGCAAAAGCGTAGTGCACTACAGAAAAAAATAAGAGTAGTATAAGGTGGCCATTGAGAATAGATCTTGAATTATATGGACATCAAAAGGAAGGAGAGAAATGAGTGCAGCGTTGCAGAGGCCGGGCTCCATTGAGCCCGTTTTGCCAAAAAAAATATATACTTAAAAGATTCAAAATATATCAATTTTTTATACAAATACATATGCATGTTCGTCAAGTAGGTAAAAAGTTTCATCATGTAATTCAGTTATTTGCGTGCTACACTAAAAAGATAAATATCTGACCAAAAAACAACAAAGATAAAGCCTATCTTAATCTGTGTATTTATCTTTTTCGTATACACTACATGAGAACATATATGTTCATGAAATTTCATACGTGCATAATACAAATACACATGTATGTATATAATTTTTTTCAGAATTTTTCAATATGTGGAAATAGTATTTTCGCTGAAAAAAATAAAGACCTATGTGGAGCTCGGTCTCTGCAATGCTTTTTCGGGAGAGAAATGGTCATTCATGTATCTAGTAATGTTTCATAGTGACCATGACCAATTTAGTTAGGTTTTAAAACACAAAAGTTTCTCCTAACTCTTGCAAGAATAGAACTGTTGAAGTGAGTACTTTGCGAATTTTCAAAATCAACCCTATCTATCAGAATCTAAAATATTCTCATAATTCAAACCAACGGGACAATGCAAAGTGCCTGGTACCAATGTAGTATATCGCTTATGTTCTTGCTGACGCAATGTACTACAGATTTTTCTCATATTTTCAAACAGGACAAAGTGTGTGGGTTCGCCTAGAGATTCTTACCTTGATTTCTCTTTCTAGTACAATACGTGATGACGATGATTGACTTTTGAGAAAAAAGGACATAAATTTTTTTTTAGAGGAAAAAAATGGTATGTCCCTTTTCCAGAAAAAGGGACATAATTAATTAGTGATGTGAGGATCACTTGTCGTGCCACTATGTGATTAGCTTGAGTGTCAGTTCTAGGCAATAAGGTGCAAAAATGGAAGTACAAGGAACAACTCATGATGGAATCAAGAAAAAGTTGGAGTACACGGCTAGCTTTTTGATTAAGCTTTGAATTTATGGAGACACCCAAACGTGGCCATGATGAGTGTATTTAACTTTGATGGAACGAGATGTCAACATCTTGACCAGATCTAGAAATGCTACACTAAGACGTAGTTTCCCCTCGTTAAAAACATGCCAAGAATGCAAATTTACAATTACGATGGAAACATACAAGCCCCCCAGAATCTTGTGTAGTGTAATGCTAATTAACCAAGTGGTCAACTTGGTAAGCTATCAACAAAAATATCGCAGTAATGCTAATTAAATATTGGTAGTACTAGTATTAACATTTTGTAATAGTAGTCTGGTTTGTGGAAAGTAGGGACGTGCCCTAGTCCCATTTGAAGAAAAAGGTGGCTGAAGTGACACGAGGGAACTAAATATTAGAACCAGGATTAGAATGGCGACATGATGTGTCGTGATGGTATTGCTGCACTTTGGTCACATGTACTACATATGGTCATATTCTCTTTCACAATCATTATCTCCACCATCTACTACTATGGCTATATCATTTATTACCCTGCTTCCACTTTACTTATCTCTCTTAGAGCATGCCCAACATTTTTCTATATTGCTGTATATGGTCATATTGTATCACGGAGACATATCATTTTGAGCGGAAGAGCAACCTCCATCAGATTTGCTATATGGATTGCTATCATAGTGATTAGTCAAAATTGTTGAACAGAGGTGCTACATTTCAAAGTTTTTGGCTGATTTGTTGTCTCTATCGCCCTCCAGCTTTTCCCCTCCAACAAACACCACCTTCTTGCACTCCCCTCCTGGGACCACATGGAGAAGATCGACCCCGTGTGTGACCACATGGAGGAAATGTATACCATACATGTTACCTACCGGCGAATAATTATCTGTTCCTGGTTGCTTCGAGATTTGGATTGCACACCCTCAGCTAAATGAGTTCAGCTTAATTTATTTTCAGTGTGTTCTCCATTTAATTTTTTTTGCTGTAAGAACATGGCGTTCTCTTGAATGGGAATCGGTCTGCAGTGAGGGAGCGAAACCGAGCGAAGAGCGAGGTGGGCTGCGGACCACTGCATGTTGTAGCACCAATTTGCCGCTAAGAGCGCTAAATAGGAGCACACCATCACCTCAGAAAAGTTGTATCTCGCCTTCTGTGAGAGACGACCACCAGTCGCCTGCAACATTCATCCTGATGAGCCGGTGCAGCAACATTGTCCGTGTTTGGTTTTCGGAATTTTCTATATACATTGGACATCCGTTTTGGGAAGGTACTGACAAGTTTTTTATTTCTATTTTTCTATGTTTTTGTTGGTTATATTAAGGTTTTTTTCTTTTATCATATTTTCCTTGATAATTTTTCTAATTTTAAATTTTTTCATATTCATGAGCTTTTTTGATCCTCCGGGTTTCAGTGTACAAATATTTTAGTACATGTCATAAACATTTTTAAGAATGTTTGAATTTTTTTAAGTGCTATGAACATATTTTTAAACGACACAACTAATTTTTATATGTTACAGATGACTTCAAAAAATCGTGTGGGCAAACTTTTACATTTCATGAAAAAAAATCAGGTTTCTTTAGCATAATTTTTAACGGGTGAAGTTTTCTTTCTATGTCATGAACAAATATCTTAAGTGGTACATATTTTTTTCCAAATTACACAAACAATTGCTTTCATTTTCATGAACATATTTTTAAATGTGTGAACATTTTTCCCAATGTGACGAACAAGCAAATTAGCCCTAGACAAACCAGCAAGTAACAATCACGGATAAAGCAGGAGACCAGTGAAATGCTATGGTATTTTACATACTACAGAATAGAAGTTGTTCATATTTTATAGGCACGTACACGTAAATGACAGCAACACATACATGCTGTTTTAGATCGATATAGGTGCGGTTCAGAGTGTCCAGCCAAATTACCATATTGCTTCAGACACTGCATCAGCGCTGAACTAGCATTAACTGAAGCAAGTTTGATACTAGGAGTACTAGATGCTACACATCACAGGACATGCATGTCCGTCTCTTTATTCAGAACAGCAACAAAGCTAGAAGGAAGCAGAAGCGCTCCTGCAGTACAGTACTACGTAGTACTCTCCATCATCCTGCGCACCTGAAACTGTGTCAAGATCAGTGGCGTTTCAAGTTGAGACAAGAAACAACTGAAGTGCAAACATTTGAAGATCAAGCAGAAAAATTATTACATACTACAGAATAGAAGCTGTTTCATATTTTATAGGTACTGTTTTATCGATCCCTACCAACGTGTGGCGGTTCAGTAGGAGAGTAGCATTGGTGGTTGGTGATGAGTGATGACTGAGGACAACAACTATACTTTCAGTTGATAGCAAACATGACTGTGCGGAACCAAGTGATAAATTCTACTACTACATGACTTGAACATTACTTGCATCGTCTTCAACCAATTTGTTGCTACAAAACAACTCGATGTTCAGATAAAGTAGTTTTTGAGGAAGCCTGATAGCAAACCAATTAAAGCTGGTTACCTGAGCAAGTGGGCGTTACTCTGCAGCCACCATGTTGCTGGGCTTGGGGTTCATCCACTGCGCCAGTGCAGCGCGGACATAGACGAGGGCTTCACACAGGAAGATGAAGAAGAGAGCCACGTGGCCCAGAAGATCGCAAGGATATCCATACTTGTAAAAAGCGAAATTGATGGTTCCTATGATCGTCGACAGAAGCAAAAGCAACAGAAGAACCATGGAAAAGTCAACATCCTTGACGCTGATGCTCTTTCCGTCCGCGGCCTATCACATTTGAGGATCATCCTCATCATCATGTGAAGCAGAACCATGGAACAGAGAAGAGTGGGCGACGAGTACATACCTTGGTGCTGCTGCCGGCAGCTCGGACGAAGAAGAGCACGATCGCCGGCGGCAAGAGAAGCGGGACGAGTATGGCTAGATAGTACGGTATCTTCGGCAGGACGTGGGCCACGGCGCAGCCCCAGCCGTGGGCGCAGGCCTGGTCCACGGCAAAGGCGAGGAGGGCGGCCACGCCGAGCGCGTAGAAGGTTACCTTAGTAGCCAGCTCCGAGAGCTCTTCTTCATGAGTCATCGCCATTTGGGTGTGGAGTGAAGTGCTCTGCTCGGTGAGTCGGTGTGCCTTCTAGCTCGTGCTATGGCCTGGGGCCTTGGGGGCTTTTATAGTGAGCTCCAAGCTGCGGCGACGGAATTTCTCATGATCTTTCTAAATAATCCAAATATTCCATGTGTCCTCCTTATGCATTTTACAGCCATTACTGATCTTATATTCTTATCTAGGACTATAACAAGTTTCTCATCATGTTTGAATGGCCGGCAGTCCAAGTGTCTGGAATTAAACCATCATCG
>NC_041392.1:24707194-24733729 GCF_002162155.2 Triticum dicoccoides | reverse complement strand
GATGGACGAATCATTGGGTGCTATATACAGCCTATATATAGGTGGTTGTTGTCGAGTACTAGCATTGTGGAGTGAGAAAGGCAAGGATGCATTGTTGTCTAATCACTTGTTTATGCCATTTTGGGAAACCCTCCTAGTAGATACGTTTGGAAGGATTACCTTTTTCAGCGATAGTGTGGTGCACTATAGAAAAAGCAGAGTCGTAAAAGGTGGACTTTGAGAATAGAGTCTGAATTATATGTACATCTTAATTGACGTAGGAAAGAAATTCTCATTGCAAGTACCGGTAATGTTTCATAGTGAACATGAACGATTTAATTACATTTTAAAACAAAAAGGTTCTCCTAACTATCCAGGAATAGCACTGTTTGAGTGAGTACTTGTGAATCTTCAAAACAAATGCTATCCATGGGAATCTGTTATTATGATATTGCAAATCAACGGGCGAACTGTGTTGTAGCAGTGTAGCATAGCTTCTGTTCTTGCTTAGTTTTTCTCATATTTTCCAAATAGGACAAAGTGTATGGATTGGCCTAGAGGTTCTTGCCTTCAATTATCTTTCTAGTGCATGATGATGATGATTGACTTATGACCAAAAGGGAAAGGGTTAGTTAGTGATGTGTAGTTCACTTGTCATGCCACTCTCAATTAGCTTGGGTTTCAGTTCTAGGCAATAAGGTGTAAAAATGGAAGTGCATGCTACAATTAGTGATGGAAACATAAGAAAGTTGCAGTGAGTGTATAGCTTTGTAAATAAGCTTTGAACATGTGGAGACACCTAAACGTGGCCATGATGAGTTTATTTATCTTTAATGGAACAAGATGTTAACATGTTGACAAGATTTAATTTATTTTTTGAAAGATCCAGCATCGCTGGCATTTCATTGATGATAGCAGAAAGCAGTGGAAAACAACAAGGTGGTGAAGGTCCTAGGACCAGATCCGAAGATCAAAGAAAGAGAAAAAGGAAAAGAAAAAAAAACTACAGCCCTAATAGCCGCAGCTCAACACTCCAACCAATCCATACTAGGCAACGCAGCTCCGATTTCGACGACGAACTACTAAGGAAGCTAGGCAGGGGTGGCGTCATGGAGGATCACCGAACGAGCCATCTGTTACGCGTCATCGTATACCACCGGCCCCCACTGTGGCTTCGACTTCACAACAACAGGCAGTCGAGGCACACCCACGGACATGCCGGAGAAGAAGAGCCGACGACCACGACCAAGACCACGCCTCCTATGTTGCTCACCGTCATCATCGTTGCCACAGAAACCATCGTGCGCGTCCAGTTGTTGGAAGCACCAAAGGGATCAAAGTCTTCAAGACGGTGCCCTAAAGAGGGGAACGACGTTGAAGACGATGCCATCGCCCGACCCTGCAGCAGGATCTAGGTTTTCACCCGAAAGACTTGATCCGGGAGATCTGGCTGTGTGATTCCCGACGACGTCTCCAAGGAGGATAGCGACTCCCACAGACGCCGTCGCCGCCGGCCGGCCAGCACCGACCAAGCTTTCACCCGGGGCAGCCACTCCCACGCAGCAGGTCGAGATCGACCGTACCTCCACTGAACCGCGCACCCCCACACAGCAAGCGCGCCATCCCTGTGCCGGGCCACCACCATGCCTCCCCGACGGCGGGCCTGCAGAGACCATATTGGGTCCTACACCCCGCATCCAACCGCGGTCGGAGCCTCTCTGCTCCAGCACCGCCCGCACTCGCCCGCTGCGCAGCCTCGGACCTCCTCCACTACGCACTGCAACCCCGCGCGTAGCCTTCGGCCTGGACGGGCCCAGATCTGGTCGGCCGTCCGCAACCTCGCGCCTCGCCTCACCAACGCCATCCCCAACATGCTCGCCGGATCCGCGGCCGCCCGCTACATCCCTGGCCACCAGCCAGCCGGATCTGCAAATTCCCGCCACACCACAGCCAAGGGCGCTCGCCGCGGCAGCGAGCCACCCGCGCCCGCCCGGCCACACAAGGCCCTGGTAGCACCGCACCTCCCCCCCGCCTCAAGCACCGGCGACTGCGCCAGATCGCCGCAGCCCCGCGCCGTCTCCTTGCGCCCGCCCGCCCGCTCAATGGCCCGCGTAGCACCACGGCTCTTGTCCGCCTCATCCACCGGCGACGGCGCCAGATCCGCGCAGCCCCGCGCCCGCCAATGGCGCCGGAACCTCGCAAGCTCGCCCCACTCGCGCACCTCGCCGTGCCGAGCTCCCGTCCCCGCCAGATCGAGCCGCCCGCGCCGCTCGAGCCTGAGCAAAAGGGACCAACAGCCCCGCCGCCGCTGATGCTGCACGGGCTTTGCCCGGCTGCGCACACCGGCGGCGGCGAGGGGAGCAGGTGTGGTGGGTGGGCTCCCGGCGGTGGCTAGATTTTCCTCTCCCGAGCCGCCCGCGGGAGCGGCGCGCACGCGAGAGAGAGAGAGAGAGCGGGTTCGGGAAAGTCCAAGATTTAATTAGAAATGCTACACTAAGACGCAATTTCCCCTTGTCAAAAGTAGGAATGCAAATTCGTGATTAAGATGCAACCATACAAGATACCCAGAAACTTGTGTGGTGCAATGCTAACTAAATTATGCTAGTAGTAGTATTAATTTTTGTAATAGTAGTAGCCTGGTTTGTTGAAAGTAGGGGAGTGCCTAACCTTCAATCCCATTTTAAGAAGGTGAATAAATTTAAAGTGACACAAGGTAACTAAAGTTCAGGACTTGAATTAGAACGGTGATATCATGTTGGGATGGCGCTAATGCATTTTAGTCAAATGTATTATTTTACGCACTCTATATTGCATATTCTCTTTTAAAACCATTATAGCCATCATCAACTACCATGGCTTAAAGTGACACGAGGGACCTAAAGATTAAAACTAGAATTAATGGTTGGTAGTCCAAATGTGTCGAATTACACTAGTGTCGGCTTTCATTTTTTTAAAGTAGCTTTAGATTTTATTGACATGATGATGAACAAGTCATTCAATGCTATAACCGAGGTTCTTGTCGAGTACTAGCATTGTGGAGTGAAAAAGACAAGGACGCAACATTGTGTAATCACTTGTCTGTGCCATTATGGGACACCCTCCTAGTAGAGAATTTGGATTCGTTCTGATTTTTCAGCGATAGTGTGGTGCACTACAGAAAAAAAGCAGAGTCGTAAAAGGTGGTCATTGAGAATAGAGTCTGAATTATATATATGGAAATCTTCATTAACGAAGGAAAGAAATTTTCATTACAGGTACCGGTAATGTTTCATAGTGACCATGAATGATTTAATTACATTTTAAAACACAATTTTTTTTCTCGTATCTCTTCCGAGAATAGCACTGTTTGATTAAGTACTTTATGAATCATCAAAACTAAGGGAAGGGCGTTTTGGCTCTTGGGAGCATTTGCTCCCGGATGAACAGTACCGCCAAAAAGTGGACTAGAATTTTTTTGTGGATGTTTGTGTTAGTGTTGCAAGCATGCTTGACAATCTTAATGTGAAATGGAGCAGTAGTGTTTCGTCGGTGAAATAAATAAATTTGGGATGACATTTTGGGGTAACATTTGCTGTTCAAAATTGTTTTTTTTTTGCACATGCCAAAATTTTTAACCTTTTTGCCTAAAGCTTTGCAGGTAGCATTTGGATGTGACTGTAAATACATAAAATTTAGTTAGGATTTTTTTTGACATATCAAAAGTTATTTTTCACGCGCAGGAGCACGTGCTCCCGGGAGCCAAATTGGATTTCCGCAAAACTAATCCTATCCATCGGAATGTATGTTATTATGATATTTCAAATCAACGGGACAAAGTGTGTTGTAGCAGTGGAGCATACAGCTTCTGTTCTTGCTTAGTTTTTCTCATATTTTCAAGATAGGACAAAGTGCATGGATTGGCCTAGAGGTTCTTGCCTTTCATTTATCTTTCTAGTGTGTGACAACAATGATTTACATATGACCGAGAGGGACTAGATTAATTAGTGATGTGTGGTTCACTTGTCGTGCCACTATGTGATTAGCTTGTGTTTCAGTTCTAGGCAATCTCTACTCTTATAAAAAACGAGTTGGTGATGATGGTGTGCCTGCCGTCTTGCAAGATAGACCGTTTGATCTATATCTAACGGATAGAAAGCAAACTATGGCAATTTTGTAAAAAGATACCCGCACCTCTCTTCACATTTGCAGATAAGGCCTTCTCTTGTTGATCCTTATCTCCCACAACCTCATTGTTGAGCAATTAAAAAAGGAAACCTCTGGAACAATCTAGCATGATGGCCGCTTGGGTTTTTACACTCCTCCTCACCCTATCTCTTCTCTTTCTCGAGATATCATTAGTTTTTACACATGGGATTACTCCCGCATGGGTCAATCACAACATGTGTTTTATAAAAAAGATGCATCTTGACGTTCCGTGTAATGCACGGGCATCTTGCTAGTAAGGTGTAAAAATAGAAGTGCACAGTACAATTAGTGATAGAAAAGGAAGAAAGTTCCAGTGAGTGTATAACTTTGTAAATAAGATTAGAACATGTGGAGATACCCAAAAGTGGCCATGACGAGTGTATTTATCTTTCATGGAACAAGATATTAACATATTGAGCGGATTTTGAAATATTACTCTAAGATGTAGCTTCCCCTTGTTAAAAACATGCCAGGAATGCAAATTCATGATTAAGACGCAACCATGCAAGACACCCAGAAACTAGTGCGGTGCGGTGCTAATTAAATGTGCTACTTGTAGTAGTATCAACTTTTGTAATTGTAGTAGCCTAGTTTGTGGAAAATAGTTCCTTGCCTAGTCATCAATCCCTTTCGAAGAAGAAGGTGAGTAAAGTGAGACGATGGAACAAAAGATTAGAACTAGAATCAGAATGGTGACATGATGTCATGATGGCGCTGATGCATTTTGGTCATAGGTATTATTTTACGCACTATATATATATATATATATATATATATATATATATATATATATATATATATATATATATTGTCGTATTCTCTTTCAAAACCATTATATCCATCATCGACTACCATGGCTATCATTTATTACCCAATCCCATTTGGAGAAGGACGTACCTAGCCGTCAATCCCATTTGAAGAAGAAGGTGACTAATGTGACACGTGGGACCTAATGATTAGAACTAGAATTAATGGCCAGTAGTTCAAATGTGTAGAATTACGGCTTTCCTTTTTTTGAAAAATAGATTTAGATTTTGCTGACATGATGATGAAAAATCATTTGGTGCTATAACCTATAGGTGGATGTTGTCGAGTAGTATTGTGGAGTGAAAAGGACAAGGGTGCATTGTTGACTAATCACTTGTTTGTGCCATTTTAGTACACCCTCCTAATAGATACTTTGGGAAAGTTTCGGTTTTACGCCGATTGTGTGGTGCACTATAGAAAACACACTCACAAAAGATGGCCATTATATGGACCTCTTAATTAACAAAGGAAAGAAATTGTCATTAGAGGTATCGGTAATGTTTAATAGTGACGATGAACGATTTAATTACAGTTTAAAACACAAAAGTTTCTCCTAACTCTTATGAGAGTAGAACTTTTCGTGTGAGTACTTTGTGAATCTTCAAAACTAACCATATCCATCGGAACTAAGTTTTTCTGATATTTCAAATCAATGGGACAAAGTGTGTGGTAGCAGTGTAGTACATAGCTTCCCTTCTTGCTTAGACTTTCTCCAATTTTTAAAATAGGACAAAGTGTGTGGATCGGCCTAGAGGTTCTTGCCTTGATTTATCTTTCTAGTGCTTGATGGCGATGATTGGCTTATGAGCAAAACGGACATGATTAATTAGTCATGTGGGGATCACTTGTCATGCCACTATGTGATTAGCTTGAATTTCGGTTGGAAGTACAAGGTAAAATTAATGACAGAAACAAAATAATGTTGCAGTGAATGGATAGATTTGTGATGAAGCTTTGAACCCGTGGAGACACCCAAACCTGGCCATGACGAGTGTATTTATGTTTTGTGGAACAAGATGTTATGCTGACCGGATTTAGAAATGCTGCACGAAGACCTAGTTTCTCCTTGTTAAAAGCATGCGAGAATTGAAAGTTCATGATTGAGACGCAATCATACAAGACACCCAGAAACTTGTGTGGTGCAATGCTAATTAAATGTTGTTAGTAATAACTTTTGTAATAGTAGTTGTCTAGTTTGTGGAAAATAGGGACGTGTCTAGCCATCAATCCCATTTGAAGAAGGTCACTAAAGTGACACAAGGGTCCTGAAAATTAGAATTAGAATTAGTATGGTGATACGATGTCGTGATGGCCCTGCTGCACTTTCGTCACATGTATTGTTTTCACGCACTATATGTGTCCATATTGCCTTTCACAACCATTGACTTCACCAACTACTACCATGGATATCATTTATTACGCAACTAACTGCTACTTGACTTATCTCATGCACAACATCTTTGCTATATATAGATTGTAAAATGGAAATATATAATTTTTCAATGAAAAACAGAATCCAACATGTAACTTTGCTATATCGATTGCTATGTATGGGCATCAAAATTGCGGAGCAGCCATGCTATTTTTCAAAGATTTGGCCGCTCTTGCATCTTCTAACCCCTCTTTTTTTATCCGTCAAGCTGATGCCACTTACTCGCACTTCCCTCATGTACCACACACGCAGACGATTGCCCCATGTGTTCCAACGTGAAAGTCATTTATAACATGAATGGTATCTACTGGCAAGATATTGTCCTATAAAATTTATGGTGTAGTATTAAGTTGATCTGGTAGTTAATATTGTGCGGTTGAGAGCTTACCACAAAGGCAACTTGGTACTTTTCTATTAGGCTAATGTTTTGGCTAGTGTAGACCTTTCCCCCTTTCTGATGCCTGGGAGAGCTCGATAAATTCAGTGCCTTCGCTGAATCTAGAATGAAAAATAAGCCTGATAAATGCCTGCCTGATCAACACACTCTCGGCTCTTTCTATACCATCAATAGATACTATAGCTGCTCCATCAGCAATCGACCACCGGTGCTATATCTTACTTACTACAAGATGCAGTGCTGTCTCATCGTTGCGCCTTGCTGTGTCACTGCTATAGTGGGTCGGCCCAATAGAGTGGCATTACGAAGGTTCAATAGACCGACATTGGGCGCCTTGAAATCCTTTCACATAGGTTTTTTTTGTTTTACTCTATTTTTTACGTTTTCTGTGAGTTTTCTCTACTGGTTTTCATCGGTTTCCTGTCAGTTTTCTTGAGGTTTGTTTCTATTTCTTTCCTTTTTCATTTCATTCCTTTTCTCATTTTTCGTTCAAGATTTTATTTGAATATATGTTGAACCTTTTTACACGTTGAACATTCTTCTAATTAACGTTAAACATGTTTCAAATACATGTTGACCGTTTATAAAATGCACATAGAACATAATTTAATACACATTGAATATTTTTAAACACACGTTTCAATATTTTCAAAAAATGTTGTCATTTAACAAAAATGCAAACAACGTTTATGTCTTGTGATATTTTTTAAATGGCACCAATATTTTCTCGTATGTCGCGAACAGTTTTCTAAAACTATGTGAACTATTTTTACATTTGAAATACATTTTTAACTCTCATGAAACATATTTTATAAATATGCATACACTTTATAAATGTCATGAACAACTTTTTAAATGGTACAAACATTAATTACATGAAAAAATTACATTTTGATGAACATTTTTTTAAAAATGTACTGAACATTTAAAAAAATTCATGAGCATCTTTTTGAATTGTACGAATATTCTACAGAAAACCCACGAATCATTTTTTACCCTTCAAGAATATGTTTTAGATGTGTGGTGATAGTTTTGAAAACTTTATGTCATAATTTTTATATAATACGAAAAATAACAAAATTAAATTTTAAAGAAAAAAGGGAAAACAAATATAACAAATGAACTAGACTAGACAAGGGAACAAACGAACAAAACGAAGCATATGAAGGAAGACTGCTGGACCGGCCCATTCTTGGGCCCCTTGAGGCGAGGCACATGTGTGCGAGACATATACGCGCCCTGAGGTAGTTGCCATTCGGCTGCCGCAGTTGCCAGGCCATGTGCAGCGCGACGTCTTCCTTCTCAGAAGGCGATGCGTGAAACCCACAACCACCAGGAACCAATTTTAGCTTTGGTCATAAATAAAAAAGAAAAAAAAGCACCAATTTGAGCTGCTTTCCCATTACTGCAATTTATAATCGAGGACAAGTTATAGGCGGTAAAAATGCTATGATTGCATACATCGATAGTTATCTCTACTCCTAATGGAGCAGTTGGTAGTCTCGCTTCCAGGTTTTTTTTGTCCCACCTCCCATGGTTTTTTTGGTACCTCGTCCCACCTCACACTGAGCCGTCATGAATCAAAAAACCGCGTACCGAAGCCCCCACCCGCCCCACGCACTCCAGGGCCTAACCTCCGATCGCACCCAAGACAATCCAGCGAAAAAAACCTACGAAAATTAACCAGCGAAAAAACCTAATGGAGGAGTTGGTAGTCCGGTACGGTTTATTTTCAACACTTTCATAATGACAAAATATCACGGATCTAACTTTCCTACCTTAGCCAAATCAACGAATCTCTCTCATTAATGCAATTTTCTTTAGCAAACAAATAATAGATTCTTTCCTACCTTAGCCAAATCAACGGATCTCTCCCATTAATGCAATTTGCTTTAGCAAACAAATAATTGATTCTTTCCTACCTTAGCCAAATCAACGGATCTCTCTCATTAATGCAATTTGCTTTAGGAAATAAATAATAGATTATTTCCTACCTTAGCCAAATCAACGGATCTCTCTCATTAATGCAATTTGCTTTAGCAAACAAACAATAGATTCTTTCCTACCTTAGACAAATCAACGGATCTCTCTCATTAATGCAATTTGCTTTAGGAAACAAATAATAGATTTTTAGGAAACAAATAATCTCTAATCTCTAATCTCTATCTCTGATCTCTAATTCTCTAGTAATAATAATAATAATAATAATAATAATAATAATAATAATAATAATAATAATAATAATAATAATAATAATAATAATGCCTAAAAGAAACGCAGCGTTCCGTTTCCCATCTTACTTCGTCGAGCCTCCCTCCCGTGCGCTGTTGGTTTTCCCTGCGTACGTTCCACCCCAAACGTGATTCGTTCTTCTTAATTACGTGGTCCCACCCCCATGCGATCCGGCGAAAGAACCAGCAAAACCGTCGTACCCACGCACGCAAGCAACGAAAAATCCATGCAAGCCGTGTCTCCTCCTCCATGTTCAAACCCTAGCCGCCCCTTCCCAGTTGAAGCCGCTAGCGAGTAGCGCGTAGCACAGCCACCAGTGCGGCCCTTCCGCGGTCCCCCTTGACCTCGCAATGAAACAGCTCATCGGCATCGACGACGAGCCGGTGCGTCCGGTGTTGATTCCTGTGGATGCGTCAAGCAGGACAGGGGCGGTGGATCCGGGACATAGCCATGAAGTCTGCTTCGATGCGCGCCCAATATTGTCTCAAGTGCATGGGTCGATCCTGGACGGCGGGCGATGGATCAAGGACGTATATAGCAGCTTTCACCTACGCAAACGACTGACTACTCAACCTCCTCTCGGCGGTGGCAGCGGCCAGGTCTGGTTAGCTACCATTTATCTTTAATACATGCCATGAAAGGCGATCAAGAGGAGCAATCATAAGCAGCGATGTGTTCCAGGGCTACGAGCGCCAGTACTGCGACTCTGCGTCTGTGAGGTCTTCGCCAAGATCGCCACCCTCTCTTCCTGTGCCTATTTCTATTCGCTGTTGTTGCTTTTGTCTTACATGGTGAGATCTAAGCAGACAAGATGAAGCAGAGGCTCTCTGAGATTCAGTCCGATGTGCAGGATATTGAATCGCTGGTAAATACTAGATTGTGTTTTATGATTTGATCACCCATTCCGCTTCCTTACATACTGCCTTTGGGACACTATAAGAACTAGGCATGTGATTTTGGCAGGTGGAGGCCTTATTTTGGATGTAGGTGAATGTGTGATTTCTGAAAGCTCTGTATATTAACTTCATGATCTACTCTTGATTTCCTTCTTGGGGACTAGATTTGAAGATTTGTCAGCTACACCATCTAAAAATCAGGCTGCTGATCCGGGTACATTGCTACTCGGCCTTGCGTTCAATTGAAGTTTTCTGAGATCAACTCTTCTGAAACTTCAAAACGAGTAGTCCTCGTATTTTGAGGTTGCTACTTGCACATTGTTCATCTATTTGTCAATTTTGTTCCATTATTTTGCACTCTATCTGCCAATTTGATTGCATGGTATAGGGTGCGATGGTGGCGTGGGCGCCGCACGGGGTAGGAGCAGTGCCCTGCACAGGCCAGCCCATGCCGGGAGCTAGCATCGCGCCAACGCCTCCATGAACGCCGCCATGACGCGTTGCATGGTGTCGCTATCGGGTGTGGCCCCCAACATCGCGATGTGTGCTCAAGCATGTCGTTTGTGGCTTCAAGCCGCCTGGTGGCCACCATGGCATCGTGGCTAAACAAGAGGTTGGTGATGAAGAGCATGCGCTCGTCCAGACGGATATGGCAGAGCATCCACGGCAATGTGGACGCGGCTGCAGCCGTGGCCGGATGGAAAAGCCTTAGGTCCTGGTAGATTATCTACCGATGGCATAATCCTCCAGAGCTACAATAGCCAGAAAGATGCCTTGCCGTGGGGAAGCCTCGCTGCTGGAAGCGCCATCGGTGATCTGATTTGAAGAGATCCAACAAGAGGTCAATGGAATTCTCATCTCCAATATGTTCGCATTCTAACATGTCCTTGTTGATTCAGCTGTTACATTGTGTCATAGTTCACTTGTTTTTCACCTTTTTCGTACTACTATGCACTCGAATGTCCATGTTTGCTAATTTGCAGATTGAATTGTTCTGATAAAATATGCTAATATATGTCACTTCTTTCTGAAAGGTATTCGGAACTCTTAACTGCATTGCTCCGGTGATAACTTTTTCTTATTGTTGCCATTTTGTGTTCCAGTCAAGATTTTCTTCTTTCACAGACATTAGAAGTCTAGAACTGGGATAAAAATAAATAAAGTTTGGAATAAGCTAGAATATTAATAATCTCCAATATCTGCTCCACATGTGTGGAATCAATCATCCAGATATATATACTCGGATTGATGCAGCCATGCCCAATAAGAATCTTCATGTAAATAAATCGAAGGATTCTCTACTGATGAATAGGGAGTTGCACCAGACATCATATGGTCTTTTCATTTTCGTGGTAAGACTGGACTGACCTCAAGACTTAAGTATCTCGGAACCATACTTTTCCTGCGTAGTTTTCAACATGCTATTACATGGTCTATTAAGTGCGTGTGAAGATTCTTGAATTTTCCCTGACATTATGGAACCTTTGTGCCGAAACAATTAAATATGTTAATCTATAATGATAGCAATGAAGACATGCAGTTCTGTTATTAGTACAGTGCAGATGGTCATGTGGCCCTTATGGCCTATCTTCAGTATTGTGGTTAACATTGACAGGATTAATGTAATCTTCGAAACGACATGTTCCATTTTCCCTATGCATTTTTTTGTTCAGATGCCCTACTACTGTTTTATTGATTGCAGGCAATCTATTTTGTATGGTATGATTTTGTTTGTTGGAGAGATACTAGCTGCCCCTTTTCCACCTGTCAGTAAGTTTTGTAGCAGACTTCTTAATTGATATTATAGACGTTCTTAGGTAGACGTGGTATTTTCAGTTAGACTGATTTCTTGTATTTTATCCACTGTTATAGGAGTTTGTTACCTTTGTTTTTTTGATCGAAAATTAAAATGTGCATGCATTGTCAAAGTTTGTGAAGTAGAATTAATAACCTTCTGGTTATTGATCAATATATATACTACCTCCGTTTCAGTTTACAAGTCCTACGCGTATACCTAGGTTACCAATTTTATCACCTTAATATAAATTATATAACATAAAAATTATACGGTTTCAAAATAGAACATCTGAATTTTATATTGTTATATTTTTTATAATATATGACTTGTATTAGGTTGGTCAAATTGACGACCTAGGGGCACGTGCACGCCCTGTAAACTGAGAGAGAGGTAGTATCTTGGATGTCCCATAGCAACGCAAGGGCATTCAACTATCCTTGAAAAAAAAGAACTGTCAAACCGCTCAAGAACCTGCCAGGTCAAGCCTCTCCCTCCGCTGTTTGGCACTGCCTACCCCCTCTCCCCCGAATACCGCGACAGGGAAGATCCGATCCATCGAGAGAGACTGATGCTGTCGACCATTGATGTCGCATGGGAGATCTGCGACAGTGGAAACATGCTCCCCTTCGTGCCAACGGCGCCTCGAGGTCACTAGCACGGGTGACCCAGCGATTCGCCGCTGCCATCCCGAGCTACTTTGCCAACGTCGTGGGTGTGGGCTAATGGCCTTCCAGGTACTCGACCACCGGGCTTATCGAATTGGGCCGCCACGGTGCTGCTGGCCGCCGCCGGTCTCACTATAGGTGCATCATGTGCCGTCGGCCATGCCGGCATCGCCGCCTACGTTTCCCAAATCAGTTACCCGTACGGTCCATGCATACCCGGAGACGTTGGTGCGTTCACACTTCTCATGGATCTTTGTATTAGCCTGATAGTGTTGGGATCTCGAAATTTTGTTGTAGGTGAAGAAGGGATTCCTATCTCGAAATTCTGCTGTAGGTGAAGCGCCTCTTGTAGGCCATGGAGATGACCAGGGATGCATTGGGAGGCGGGCGACGTAAAGCGCTGGAAAGGAGTATTGTATTATGTACGGTCCTCCTTCGCTTTTTGGAAGGTTGTATAGTCGTTTTGATACATAAGATATAATTTCAGGTTCTACATACATATTGGTTTGAGATGTTTTCATTTTTTATCATTTCAATGAACAATGCAATCTGGATTTGTTTTATCATGCCAAGTTGAGGCATTCTGTATGGGCTGGTTGGAGGAATATTATTTTTTGACGCACTATGTGTGAACATGTTGAAGGGACATGACCATCAACGAGCTTGTGGCAGAAGTTTGAATGTGAGTAGCTCCTATCTTTTGTGTACTTATTGTCAGTCTATCAATCAAAGGATAGAATGATTACACGTGCAGTTATTTTGGTGTGAGCTTTGACAAGGGATGCCGATTGTTATGTTGAAGAGGCTAAAATCTTCCTCGGTAAGTGATGTGCATTATGCATCTAATAAAAAAAGAGGATTTAGGGAGTTGATTGTGCCCATGAGAGGTGGTCCTGATATTAGGCATGCTATAACATGTCATATTTAACGCGTAATGTTCTTTACCAACCAAATGTTCACGTTTTAGATTATAAAGAATGATGACCTCAAAGACAAAGAGCTTCAGGAACTGGGTTCTGAAACTTTTGGTTAGTCTGAGTAATGAAATGTGACCCTACTGAAAGTTCTACCTCATTTCAGTTCTTCTCTTTTCCATTTAATTATCTATTTCATTCCAAGCTAACTGTCTTACATACCTATATCTTCCAATGCAAGACTACACGAGGACTATGGTCTATGGGATATCAAGGTCCTTCAAATAATCTGCACCAGTTCTTCTGGAGAATAATGTGTATGCATGGTCTACAATGGAGTTTACAAGATAGATTCACTTACTCAAAGATTCAGCCTAACATTTTCCATAAGGATTATGTATGTTATACCAACTCTCAGTAATCTCTACTACTAATGTCTTAGTTGGTAGTCTCGCCTCACTCCACCTCATCCCACCACTCCTATCTTTCGCCCACCTTTGACATCATCACATCACAACATTGTGCTGGCCCATTAACGTGTATGTGAACGCAATCCTCCCATCGCCTGCCCTCCTCATGATAATCCCGACTTCCTTGCACTGCAGTCCTCTTCTCCCTGATCTCCTCTACCAACGTGTCTTCCTTGCGATCCTCCCGACGTGTCCTCGCGTCGCCGTCCTCTTCTTCCCAAACTCCTCTACCAGGGGGACTCCTCTATGACCCAGGCGGAGCGAACATTGTACGCAGGTTTTTTTGGCTTTCACCGGATCGTTCTCTACCCCTCCTCCATGACTCCCTCGCCATCGATTTTTTTCGACGTCTAAATGCAATCCCTCCGTGGGGAAGTATGGTGTGAAGGAGAGAGGCCGCGATGGCGAAGCTGAGGTGGGCGTCATCCCGTTTTAAAGGAGAGGGCTCCAGCGAGAAATGTCTCACTACGGCGAAAACCGAGCGGAAGGGGAGGGTCCGACAGGAAAACATAAGGGTGTGTCATGGGGTGGAGTTTTTATGTTGGGTATGCGTGTTGGAGATAACAGGGTTCATAGTTTAGACATTTTTCTCTCCAATTTGGTCTGGATTTGTGGGAGCATGGACTGTCGCATTGTTACATTTTTCATACAGTGTATCATAAAGTATATCATACATATAGTGAAAACAAATCCCCTTTATTATATACAGTATAGCCCTCCAATATGGCCATGTTTATGCTACACTAGATCGCGGGAACCTGCCGTCGACCTTGAGGTTGGTGTATGAGAGAGAAATAAGCTTCAATATCAATATTTTGTCTAATTCATTTATATACAGTATAACCTGTAGCAATGCACGGGCGTTTTACTAGTACTGGATAGACTAATAGTGTCGCAGTAAAAAACAAAAGGATATATATTTTGTGAGCAAAAAAGAAAAGGATATATTACTACACATCAGACGACAGGCATGTCCTGATGGTCCATCTCTTTATTCCGAACAGCAAGCAGAAGCGCTCCTGGTCCTGCAGAAGTGACCATGACCGATTTATTTAGGTTTTAAAACACAGAAGTTTCTCATAACTCTTGCAAGAATAGAACTGTTTGAGTGAGTACTTTGTGAATTTTCAAAATCAACCCTATCAATTGGAATTTAGAATATTCTCATAATTCAAATCAACGTGACAAAGTGTGTGGTACCAATGTAGTATATAACTCATGTTCTTGCTTATGCAATGTAGTACATATTTTCTCATATTTTTCAAACAGGACAAAGGGTGTGGGTCAGCCTAGAGGTTCTTAACTTGATTTCTCTTTCTAGTACGGTACGTGATGACGATGATTGACTTATGAGCAAAAAGGACAAAATTAATTAGTGATGTGGGGATCACTTGTCATGCTACTGTGTGATTAGCTTGAATTTCAGTTCTAGGCAACAAGGTGTAAAAATGGAAGTACAAGGAACTACTACTGATGGAAACAAAAAAAGTTGCAGTATATGGCTAGCTTTTTTATTAAGCCTTGAACCTGCAGAGACACCCAAACGTGGCCATGACGAGTGTATTTATCTTTAGTGGAATGAGATGTCAACATCTACACTAAGACGTAGTTTCCCCTTATTAAAAACATGAGAGGAATGCAAGTTCACAATTATGACGAAAATATATATACAAGTCTCCCAGAAACTTAGGTAGTGCAATGCTAATTAAATATTGTTAGTGCTAGTATTAACTTTTTGTAATTGTAGCCTGGTTTGTGGAAAATAGGGGCATGCCTATCCATCAGTCCCATTTTAAGAATAAGGTGACTAAAGTGACACAAGGGAACTAGAGAACTTGAATTAGAATGGTGATATGATGTGTTGTGTGGTAGCGTTTCTGCAGTTTGGTCACATGTACTGTATATGGTCATATTCTCTTTCACAACCATTATCTCCACCATCTACTACTATGGCTATATCATACATTACCATGTCGCCACTTTTCTTATCTCTCTTAAATCATGCCCAACATTTTTCTATATGGCTATATATAGGCCCAGTTCTTTTTAGCTTTTGATTCACTAGAATCAATTTTTGGGAAATTTCCCATAAAATCAGCTTCTCTCAGAATCAGCCAGAATATGAGCATGAATGCGTAAACATATAGATTTTAACGGAAGAGCAACCTCCAGCAGATTTGCTATCGCAGTGATTACTCAAAGTTTTTGGCTGTTTTCCCCTCCAACCAACACCGCCTTCTTGCACTCCCCTCCTACGCCCACATGGAGAAGATCGACCCCGTGTGTTACTGCATGGAAGTAATTTATACCATACACGAAAAATTAGGCGTTCTAGGTTTCTTCAAGATTCGGATTGCATGCCCTCGGCTAAGTGAGTTCAATTTAATTTATTTTCACTGTGTACTCCATTTAGTTTGTTTTAAGAACATGGCGTTCTGTTGAATGGGTATCGATCGGCAGTGAGGGAGCGAAGCCAAGCGAAGCGCAGCCCAGTGCGCGTAGTAGCGCCAATTTGCCGCTAAGAGCATCTCCAGCCACGCGTTCAAGAAGGTCCCTCACGCGATTTTTCGGTCGTCGGTGTTAAAAAATCGGCCCAGTCGTGTCTCCAAGGGCCCAGTTTTCGCCGGCTCGGGCCGAAATTAACGCGGGCGGACCCAACCCGAACCCGGCGCGCTGGGGGTCGCTCGGGGGCGCCGGGCGAATCGTTTTTGGCGCGAAGAGCCGCGGGCCAGCCGCGTCAGCGACTCGACTCTTTTCTCGTCGCTTCGTCGTCCTGATCGCCTCCGTTTCCTGCGGCGAATCAATGCCAAAGCTGCGCGCGCTGCCACGCCGGTCAGCCTCCATTGATGCCTCACGGGCGGCGCAGTGAAGGCCGGGCGACGCGCGTCCCCTCGTCCGCCACGCCACCACGCCACGCGTAACGCGCCGGCCAAGCCTACCACGCGGCGACTCCGCCTATATAAGCCGACCACCAGCGCGCCGGAGACACGCACAGATACTCCACCGCCGACGCGCCCATTTCTTCCCCCTTCCTCCTCTCGCCGTCTGCAGTTCAGAAGAATGGCTGAGCGCTTCCCAGGCGACGGCGAATGGCTTCGGGCGCCGCCATCTTCACGAGGACGAGGCTCGCCTCCTTTTCGAGGTCGAGTACCCGGTCCCGCCGGACATGCGGGTGCCCGGGGTTTCGAGGATCAGCGCCGGCGGCGTGCCGGTGCCACCACCACCCACCGGGGCGGCGCGGCGTGCGGAGATCGCACGTATCCGCGCGTCCCTGCCGTGGGCGGCGAGGGAGGGGCCACGCTACGTCCCTGACAGCCCGCTCTGGGAGCCCTACGTCCGCCGCCGTCATGCCGAGCAACTCGAGGCCACCAACGGCGTCGTGCCCTCCGGCAGACTCAACTCCTAGGGCCGGCGCCGGTGGTGGGGCGTACCCGGCCGCACGTTGGAGGCCGTCCTCGAGTACATCGAGGACGGCAACACGCCGCGCCTCGAGTACCCCGCTCCCCCGTCCTTCTCACGCCGCCGTGGGAGCTCCTGGACGCCGAGGCGCATGGAGCGGCCTGGGGCATCCTCCTCCTCGTCCGGCCGCTCGTCGGGCTCTCCCTGCCTCTGCCCCGTCAAGCCGGAGCCCCAGGACACGCCTATCAGCGCGCGCACCGGCAGCTCCGGCGTTCGCATCGGCGACTCCACCCCCTCCCCCCCTACGGCCGCTTCATCCTCGTCGAGCCCAAGCCGGAGCCCGGCCTCCCCGCGAAGTACGAGGAGATAGCCCGGCGCGGCTTCTCAGACGAGGACGCCCTGCAGTGGGCGCGGGACGACTACCTCCGCAACGAGATGGTCCGGTAGCGCCGGGCCCTGGAGGAGATCGCCGCCCGCAAGCGTGGGCGCGAGGACGAGCACGGCATCGTGATCCTCGACAGCGACGATGACGAGGACGCCCCCGGACCGTCCAACCCGTCGCGCCAACCGGGGAAGGGATGCAGCAGGGACGACGGCGGCGGAGGCGGGGACGCCGACACCGACGACGGCGGCGGCGACTACACGCGGTTCTACCGCCTCCTCGGCATGTAGAACTGCAAAGGCGGGCGGCGGGGAGCGGCGAGGTAGACGGCGAGGAGCGGCGATGGAGACGGCGGGGGCAGCCCATAGTAGTTTTTTTTTGGTAAAATATGTTTTGATTTGAACGAACTCGCCGATATTTGCGTTAAATTTGAGCCGTGTTTGCGCTGTATTTAACTTTTTAAAAAAACGTGGGCGCCGCGACTGGGGGGCATCACGCCCCCAATACGCGATTTAGCGCCGGTGCGCCTTCAGGAGGCGACTTTTAGCCCCTCCTAGGTGGCCAACGGCTGGAGATGCTCTAAGGGTGCTTAAAATGAGTGCACCATCACTTCAGAAAAGTTGTATCTCGCCTTCTGTGAGAAAGGATCAGTCCCCTAAAGTGTTCGTCCTGCTGAGCCAGTGCAACAACGTTCTCCGTGTTTGGTTTTCTAAAGCTTCTAGATACATTGGATAGCCGTTTTAGGAAGGTTCCGACAAGTTTTTTCTTTTCTATATTTTCTATGTTTTATTGGTCTTCTTTGGTTTTTATCTTTTATCTTCTTACTTTAATTTTAAATTGTTTATATTTTATTTTTAATTATCTTTCAAAATCGTCAATTTTTTTGATTCATCGGGTTACAGTGTACAAATATTTTATTACATGTCATGAATTATTTTTGAAAATTTGGACTAATTTGTTTGTACATTCATTAACACTTTTTAAGAATGCGTTAATTTTTTTTTGAAGTGCTATGAGGGAGAGCGCCGCCGTCAAGAGCTCCTCCAGCAGGCGCGCGATCTCGGAGGACTCCATCGGTTCCTCCTCCTCCTCCTCCTCCTCAGTTCGATCGGTGGAAATGCTGCCAAATGCTTAGCGACGAATCACTCGGGAGGTAATTGATTTCATTATAATTCGGGGGGCGAAGCAACCTAAAGCTATCTTAACATTGTCGCCCTCGTAGAAACATCACACGTTTTGTTTTTTTGAGACATCAGATGACTGAAAAAAGAGTTGAAATTTAAGCCCTGCCTGGCCAGCCCGGCCCAAACCCATTGTGCTTCGGACCTCAACCAACTGCACTAGCCCAACCCAACTTTAAAACAATACATGGATGTTATATTTTTTAAGTTATATGAAAAAAGGTCAAAAGAATTTTAATGTGGCAACACTTTTAAAATTACATGAATAAAAAAAATTAATGCATGAACACCTTTTGCAATTATATGACCAGTTTTCAAGGTACGACCAAAAAGTTACACAAACATTTTTCTAAAATTAGTTAAGATTTTTAAGAACTTGACTTCAAAGATTGTTAGAAAATTATATTATTTTATAGAATTTGTTTAAAAAATAAAATTGATGTACCTATTAATAGGTGTCAGCCCATTAGAAGGTCTTCTTCATGTAGAGCCGGCCCTTTGGAGCTAGAGTGTGAGGAGAGGCTGAGTTAGGAAGATGAGGCATGCGAGACTCTGCAGATTTAGGTAAAAAGAAACAGTTTTAGGAAGAAAAAACTAGATTGAAAAAGGAAGCTCATCTGATTCACATTGAATATCGAGAGTAAAGGGATTTGGTATTCAACCTAGTTTTGTGCAGATCCGACCTAAAGGAATATGTAGGCGAAGGAGCAGCGTAGTTATGTGTCCTCCTCACTTCTTACCTCCTCGATAGATATACGGGATCCTGGGAACTTGCAAGGCCTTAGAACGAACAAGAAGACAAGAGACAACTCCGTTGCAGCCGGGCACATACATGATGTTAAATAATGAAAGTCATTTCATCTATCCCTTGTACAAACACAATAGGTTGCAAAGGGACACATCAACCATTGCCTTACCGAATTACTTACACATGATGACCGGATCACAAGATGAACTCATTGAAGAAGACATAAAGAGGAATGCTTTGTAAGAATTATGAAGCGTTCCTACTCCTGGTGGCCTAGCGCCTGGTGGGCTGGCCCAGATGTGCATCCTAGCGGCCTGCTTGTTCGTACGCTCGCCGCGTATCGGAGGTCTGGTCGTGGACAACGTACTTTCAAAAATACCATCATGCCCTTTATTATGAAGGGGTATGGCATAATCACAGCCGTTGATGTGGTTAGGGGGGTGTACCGAAGCGAAAGTGACATGAGGGAACTAGAGACTAGAACTTGAATTATAATGGTGATATGATGTGTCGTGGCAACGTTGCTGTAGTTTGGTCACATGTACTATATATGGTCATATTCTTTTTTACAACCATTATCTCCACCATCTACTACTATGGCTATATCATTTATTACCATGTCGCCACTTTTTTTATCTCTCTTAAATCATGCCCAACATTTTGCTATATGGCTATATATAGGCCCAGTTCTTTTGGGAAACTTCCCACAGAATCAGCTTCTTCAGAATCAGCCAGAATATGAGCATGAATACGGAAACATAAAATTTTGAACGGAAGAGCAACCTCCAGCAGATTTGCTATCACAGCGATTAGTCAAAATGCTGAACAAACATGCTACATTTCAAAGTTTTTGGGGGCTTTTCCCCTTCAACCAACACCGCCTTCTTGCACTCCCCTCCTATGCCCACATGGAGAAGATCGACCACGTGTGTTACCGCAGGGAAGTAATTTATACCATACACGAACAATCAAACGTTCTAGGTTGCTTTGAGATTCGGATTGCATGCCCCCAGCTAAATGAGTTCAACTTAATTTATTTTCGGTCTGTACTCCATTTAGTTTGTTTTAAGAACATGGCATTCTCTTGAATGGGAATCGATCGGCAGTGAGGGAGCGAAGCTGAGCGAAGCGCAGCCCAGTGCACGTTGTAGCGCCAATTTGCCGCTAAGGGTGCTTAATATGAGTGCACCATCACTTCAAAAAAGTTGTATCTCGCCTTCTGTGAGAAAGGACTTGTCGCCTACAGTGTTTGTCCTCCTAAGCCGGTGCAACAACGTTCTCCGTGTTTGGTTTTTCTGAAGCTTCTACATACATTGGCCGTTTTGGGAAGGTTCCGACAAGTTTTTTCTTTTCTATTTTTTCTATGTTTTATTGGTTTCCTTTAGTTTTTATCTTTTATCTTCTTACTTTAATTTTAAATTGTTTATATTATTATTTTTCTTATTTTTCAAAATCATCAAAAAAATATTCATCAGGTTACAGTGTATAAATATTTTATTACATGTCATGAATTATTTTTGAAAATCTGGACTAATTTGTTTGTACATTCATTAACACGTTTTAAGAACGTGTGAATTTTTATTGAAGTGCTATGAACATTTTTTTAAATGATACAAATAATTTTTATATGTTAAAAACATGTTTAAAAAATTGCACGAACAAATGTTTACATTTCATGAACATTTTGTAGATGGCTTTAGCATATTTTTTAACGGGTGAACATTTCTTTAAATGTCGTGAACAATTTCTTAAGTGGTACATATATTTTTCCAAATTACCGGATCAGTTACTAACATTTTCATGAACATATTTTTAAATGTGTGACCATTTTTTAGATGTCACGATCAGGCAAATTAGCCTAGAAAAATGCAGCAAGTAACAATCATGGATAAAGCAGGAGGCCAGTGAAATGCTATGGTATTTTACATACTCCTACTACAGAGTAGAATTGAAGCTCTTCATCAGAGCTTACGTCCAGCCATATTTATAGGGAACACATCCATGCTGTGTTAGATCGATAGGTGCGGTTGAGAGTGACCAGCCAAACTACCATATTGCTCCAGACACTGCATCAGCGCTGAACTAGCATTAACTGAAGCAAGTTTCATACTACTAGATATACTGAATAGATTAGTACTGCACATCACACAACATACTAGAAGGACGTCTCTTTATTCAGAACAGCAACAAAGCTAGAAGGAAGCAGAGGCGCTCCTGCAGTACACTACGTAGTACTCTCCATCATCTTGCTACTGCTGGCTCGAGATCCACTGCACCTGGCCAGTGAAATGACGAAATTGTATCAAGATCAATGGTGTTTCAAGTTGAGACAAGAAACAACCGAAGTGCAAACATTAGAAGATCAAGCAGAAAAATTACCCCGCAAAAAATAGATCAAGCAGAAAATTTATTAATTACTGTTTTATCGATCTCTACTTGACTTGATGACTGAGGACAAAGAATTATATTTTCAGTTGATAGAGAACAGGCAGAACCAACTGATAATATCTACTACTGCTTGACTTGAACATTACTTGCGTCGTCTTGTACCAATTTGTTGGTACAAAACACGATGTTGAGACTTCAGATACAATACTATTTTTAGGAAGCCTGATGTTGATGTTCAGGTTAGCTTAATTAATGCAGTTTACCTGAGTAAGTGGGCGATCCTCCGTTACTCTGCAGCCACCATGTTGCTGGGCTTGGGAGTGGGGTTCATCTTCATCTTCCACAGCGACAGTGCAGCACGAACATAGACGAAGGCTTCACACAGGAATATGACCAAGAGAGCCATGTGGCCGTAAAGATTGGACAAGTCTGGATATCCATACATGTAAAAAGCGAAAGAGAGGGCTCCGAGTATCGCCACAATCAAAAGCAACAGAAGAGGCAAGGAAAGGTCAGAAGGTCGCTCCTCAACATCCTTGACGCTGAGACTGTCAGCGTCCGGGGCCTATCATCATCATCATCATCATCATCATCATGAGAACCGGAACCATGGAACAGAGAGGATGGAGAAAAGTGAGTGACGAACTGACGATACGTACCCTGCTGCTGCAGCTGGCGGCGCGGAGGAAGAAGAGCACGACCGCAAGCGGCAAGAGAAGCAGGACGAGTATGGCTAGGTTGTCCCATATCACCGACACGACGTGGGCCGGGGCGCAGCCCCAACCGCCGGCACAGGCCTGGTCAGCGATGAAGGCGAGGATGACGGCCGCGCAGAACGCGTAGACCGTTACCTTGGCAGCCAGCTCGGAGAGCTCTTCTTCATGAGTCATCGCCATTTGGGTGTGGAGTGAACTGATCTGGTCGGTGAGTCGGTGTGCCTTCTAGCTGGTGTTATGGCCTGGGCCCTTGGGGGCTTTTATAGTGAGCTCCAAGCTGTGGCGATGGTTTGTTGCACGTAATCAAAATTTAAAGCAGGAATTTCTCATGATCTTTCTAAGAATCCAATTATTTCATGTTTCCTCCTTATGCATCTTACAGTCACTACTGATCTCATATTCTTATGTAGGAACCTAACAAGTTTCTCGTCATGTTTTAATGAAAAGTAGCTTTGATTTTGCTGACACGATGATGGACAAATCATTCAGTGCTATATATAGCCTATAGGTGGTTGTTGTGAGTACTAGCATTGTGGAGAGAAAGGACGCATTGTTGTATAATCACTTGTTTGTGCCATTTTAGGAAACCCTACCAGTAGAGATTTTGGGAAGGTTTAGGTTTTTCAGCGATAGTGTGGTGCACAGTGGCGGAGCTATGTGCAAGTCTGGGGGGGCTGTGGCCCCCCCAACTTTGGACCAAACTATGAAGAATTTTTTTGAGGGAGGACTTAGATGAGGATTTTTTTTAGCAGTTTACACCCTCAAACACCCATGATTTAGCCTTGGCCCCCCAGCCATTCCTAGCTAGCTCCGCCAGTGGTGGTGCACTATAGAAAACGCAGAGTCGTAAAAGGTGGCCATTGAGAATAGAGTCTGAATTATATGGACATCATAATTGATGAAGGAAAGAAATTTTCATTACAAGTACCGGTAATGTTTCATAGTGACCATGAACGATTTAATTACTTTTAAAACACAAAAGTTTCTCCTAACTTTCCAGGAATAGCACTGTTCGAGTGAGTACTTGTGAATCTTCAAAACTAATCCTATCCATGGGAATCTATGTTATTATGATATTTCAAATCAACGGGGCGAACTGTGTTGTAGCAGTGTAGCATAGCTTCTGTTCTCGCGTTGTTTTTCTCATATTCTCCAAACAGGACAAACTGCGTGGATTGGCCTAGAGGTTCTTGCCTTCATATATCTTTCTAGTGCGTGACGCGGATGATTGACTTATGAGCAAAAGGGATAGGATTAGTTAGTGATGTGTGATTAGTTGCCATGCCACTATGTGATTAGCTTGATTTTCAGTTCTAGGCAATAAGGTGTAAAAATGGAACTGCACGGTACAATTAGTGATGGAAACAAAAGAAAGTTGTAGTGGGTGTATAGCTTTGTAAATAAGCTCTGAACCTCTGGAGACACCCAAACGTGGCCATGACGAGTGTATTTATCTTTAATAGAACAAGATGTTAACATGTTCACCAGATTTTAAAATGATACACCAATACCTACTTACCCCTTGTTAAAAACATGCCAGGAATGCCAATTTGTGATTAAGACGCAACCATACAAGACACCCAAAAACTTGTGCGGTGCAATGCTAATTGCATGTTGCTAGTAGTGGTATTACCTTTTGTAATAGTAGTAGCCTGATTTGTAGAAGGTAGGGGCGTGCCCTGCCATCAATCCCATTTGAAGAAGAAGGTGACCAAAGTGACACGAGGAAACTAAAGATTAGAACTAGAATTAGAACGGTGATATGATGTCGTGATGACGTCGCTGCATTTTGGTAAGAGGTATTATTTCACGCACTATATATGACCATATTCTCTCCGAAAACCATTCTATCCGTCATCGACTACCATGGGTATCGTTTATTACCCAATCCCATTTGAAGAAGAACGTGTATAACAATCAATCCCATTAGAAGAAGATGATGACAAAAGTGACATGAGCGACCTAAAGATTAGAACTAGAATTAATGGTCGCTAGTGCAAATATGTGGAATTAAACCAGCGGCGGCTTTCCTTTCTTTGAAAAGTAGCTTTAGATTTTTGCTGGCGTGATGATGGACAAATCATTAGGTGCTATAGCCTATAGATTTTTGTTGTCGAGTAGTATTGTGGAGTGATAAGGACAAGGACACACTGTTTTCTAATCACCTTTTATGCCATTTTAGGACACCCTCCTAGTAGGGAATTTGGGAAAGTTTTGGTTTTCCAGCGATAGCATGGTCCACTATAAGGAAAAAGTAGTCATAAAAGGTGGCCATTGAGAATATACCATTAATTATATGGACATCTTACTTAACGAAGGGGATAAATTGTCATTACAGGTACCGGTAATTTTAGATTTTTTTAATTAGCTTTAGATTTTGCTGACACGATGATGGACAAATCATTCGGTGCTATATATAGCCTATAGGTGGTTGTTATCGAGTACTGGCACTGTGGAGTGAAAAAGACAAGGACGACTTGTTTGTGCCATTTGAGGACACCCTCCTTGTACAGACTTTTGGAAGGTTTGGGTTTTTCACTGATAGTGTGGTGCACTACAGAAAAAAGCAGAGTCATAAAAGATGGCCATTGGGAATAGAGTCTAAATTATATGGACATCTTAATTAAAGAAGGAAAGATATTTTCATTACAAGTACTGGTAATGTTTCATATTGACCACGAACGATTTAATTACATTTTAAAACATAAAAGTTTCTCCTAACTATTCCAGGAATAGCACTGTTCGAGTGTGTACTTTGTGAATCTTCAAAACTAATCCTATCCATGGGAATCTATGTTATTATGATATTTCAAATCAATGGGACAAAGTATGTTGTAGCAGTGTAGCATAGCTTCTGTTCTTGCTTAGTTTTTCTCATATTTTCCGAATAGAACAAAGTGTGTGGATTGGCCTAGAGGTTGTTGCCTTCGTTTATATATCTTTCTAGTGCATGACGATGATGATTGACTTATGACCAAAAGGGACAGGGTTAGTTAGTGATGTGTGGTTCACTTGTCATGCTACTATTACGTGATTAGCTTGTGTTTCAGTTCTAGGCAATAAGGTGCAAAAATGGAAGTGCACGGTACAATTAGTGATGGAAACGTAAGAAAGTTGCAGTGAGTGTATAGCTCTGTAAATAAGCATTGAACCTGTGGAGACACCCAAACGTGGCCATGAAAAGTATATTTATCTTTAATGGAACAAGATGTTAACATGTTGACCAGATTTAGAAATGCTACACCAAGACATAGTTTCCCCTTGTTAACAACATTCAAGGAGTACAAATTCGTGATTAAGAGGCAACCATACAAGACACCTAGAAACGTCTGTGGTGCAATGCTAATTAATTGCTAGTAGTAGTATTAACTTTTGCAACCACTACTAGGGAAAACCTTATACACAGAACATTAGTAGTAGCGTGGGATAAAAACGCACGCTGGTGCTAATTAGCAGCAACGCGGTATTTTAAACCGCGCTACAGATACAGTTATAGCAGTAGCGCGCCCGAGTACAAAAGCGCTACTACTAAAATTCCCACGGCTTAGCCGATAGGCTACACATAGTAGTAGTGATCTACGTGGAACCGCGCTACCGCTACTTGTTTTGTAGCAGCACGGTTTACGAACAAAGGCGCTACTGCTAATGAAAATAAAATTAAATAGAAAGCAAATAAAAATGCGAAGGAATAGCAGTAGCATTTGTTAAGAAACGTGCTATAGCTACCGTAGCAGCAGTGCACTTCCTGGAACGCGCTACTGCTACTTTTAACTTAACCGCGCGGTTCGTTCTTCCCCCATGGCCACTTCCCCCAAATCCCTACTCCTCCGCTGTCGCCGCCCTGCATCGTCGTCGGCTGCCGCGCGCGACCCGTCGCTCTCCGCACTCCTTCGACGCCGCCCCCGCCCCCGACCGCGACCTCGACGCCGCCCCCGACCCCGACCTC